>NC_092474.1:16095850-16395850 GCF_047495875.1 Pithys albifrons albifrons | reverse complement strand
GACAGAAAGCGATTGTTATTTATCTAGTGTTAACGGGTCCCCATCATTGGCAGCTGAGAGCCCAAGGCTGCCACCTTTTCCCTGGGCGCAAAGCTAGATGGTGCCTGCCACGTGCAGGTCCCAGAAAGTGCCATTTTACAGCCCAGAATTCCAGACCAATGAAGACTTCTCCCAGGGAAAAGGCTCCCAGGACAGAAAGCCATTGTGCTTTTTGTAAAGGTAATGGGGCCCCATCATTGGCACCTGAGAGCCCAAGACTACCACCTTTTCCCTGGACGCAAAGCTCGATGGTGCGTTCCACTTGCGGGTCCAGGAAAGTGCCGATTCTCAGACCAGAATTCCAAACCGATGAAGATTCCTCCCTGGGAAAAGGTGCCAGGACAGAAAGCCTTTGTGCCTTTTGTAGGGGTAATGGGGCACCATCCTTGGCAGCTGAGAGCCCAAGGCTGCCCCCTTTTCCCCGGGCGCAAAGCTCGACGGTGTGTACCTTGTGCGGGTTTGGGGCAGTGCCATTTTTGAACCCAGATTTCCAGACGGACGAAAATTCCTCCCTGGGAAAAGGTGCAAGGACAGAAAGCAAGTGTTATTTTTCTAGTGTTAACGGGGCCCCATCATTGGCAGCTGAGAGCCCAAGGCTGCCACCTTTTGCCTGGGTGCAAAGCTCGACAGTGCTTTCCACTTGCAGGTCCGGGGAAGTGCCATTTTTCAGCCCAGAATTCCAGACGGACGAAGACACCTCCCAGGGAAAAGGTGCCAGGTCAGAAATCGAATTGTCCTTTTCTAGGGTCAATGGTGCCCCATCATTGGCACCTCAGTGTTCAGGGCTGCCACCTTTTCCATGGGCGCAAGCATCAACGGCATGTACCACTTTCTTGTCCGGGAAAGTGCCGTTTTTCAGCCCTGAATTCCAGACGGATGAAGACTCCTCACAGGGAAGAGGCTCCCAGGAAAGAAAGCGATTGTTCCATTTCTAGGGTTAATCGGGCTCCATCATTGGCACCTGAGAGCCCAAGGTTGCCTCCTATACCCTGGGCGCAAAGCTCGACCATGCGTGCTACGTGAGGGTCCGGGAAATTGCCGTTTCTCATTCCAGAATTCCAGACCGATGAAGATTCCTCCCTGGGAAAAGGTGTCAGGACAGAAAGCGATTGTTCCTTTTCTAGGGTTAATGGGGCTCCATCATTGACACCTGAGAGCCCAAGGCTGCAACCATTTCCCTGAGCGCAAAGCTCGACGGTGCGTGCCACTTGCGGGTCCAGGAAACTGCTGTTTCTCATCCCAGAAATCGAGGCCGATGAAGATTTCTCCCAGGGAAAAGGTGCCTGGACAGAAAGCGATTGTGCCTTTTCTAGGGTTAATGGGGCCCCAAAATTGACAGCTGAGAGCCCAAGGCTGCCACCTTTTCCCTGGGCGCAAAGCTCGACGGTGCATACCCTGTGCGGGTCCGGGAAAGGGACGTTTTTCAGCACAGAATTCCAGACGGAAGTCGATTCCTCTCTGGGAAAAGGTGTCAGGACAGAAAGCCATTGTGCCTTTTCTATGGGTAATGGGGCCCCGTCTTTGGCACCTGAGAGCCCAAGGCTGCCACCTCTTGCCTGGGCACAAAGCTCGATGGTGCGTTCCACTTGCAGGTCCGGGGAAGTGCCGTTTTTCAGCCCAGAATTCCAGACGGACGAAAATTCCTCCCAGGGAAAAGGTGTCAGGACAGAAAGCGCTTGTGCCTTTTCTAGGGTTAATGGGGCCCCAAAATTGGCAGCTGAGAGCCCAGGGCTGCCACCTTTTCCCTGGGCACAAAGCTCAACGGTGCGTGCCACATGCGGGTAAGGGAAAGAGCCGTTTTCAGCCCAGAATTCCAGACCAATGAAGATTCCTCCCAGGGAAAAGGTGCCAGGACAGAAAGCCATTGTTCTTTTTCTAGGGGTAATGGGGCCCCATCATTGGCACCTGAGAGCCCAAGGCTGCCACCTTTTGCCTGAGCACAAAGCTCGACGGTGCGTTCCACTTGCAGGTCCGGGGAAGTGCCGTTTTTCAGTCCAGAATTCCAGACGGACGAAAATTCCTCCCAGGGAAAAGGTGCCAGGACAGAAAGCGATTGTTATTTATCTAGTGTTAACGGGGCCCCATCATTGGCAGCTGAGAGCCCAAGGCTGCCACCTTTACCCTGGGCGCAAAGCTAGATGGTGCCTGCCATGTGCAGGTCAGAGAAAGTGCTTTGTTCAGCCCAGGATTCCAGACGGATGACGACTCCTCCCAGGAAAAAGGCTCCCAGGACAGAAAGCCATTGTGCTTTTTGTAAAGGTAATGGGGCCCCATGATTGGCACCTGAGAGCCCAAGACTACCACCTTTTCCCTGGACGCAAAGCTCGATGGTGCGTTCCACTTGCGGGTCCAGGAAAGTGCCGATTCTCAGACCAGAATTCCAAACCGATGAAGATTCCTCCCAGGGAAAAGGTGCCAGGACAGAAAGTCATTATGCCTTTTGTAGGGGTAATGGGGCACCATCATTGGCAGCTGAGAGCCCAAGGCTGCCCCCTTTTCCCTGGGCGCAAAGCTCGACGGTGTGTACCTTGTGCGGGTTTGGGGCAGTGCCATTTTTGAACCCAGATTTCCAGACCGAAGAAGATTCCTCCCTGGGAAAAGGTGCCAGGACAGAAAGCAAGTGTTATTTTTCTAGTGTTAACGGGGCCCCATCATTGGCAGCTGAGAGCCCAAGGCTGGCACCTTTTGCCTGGGCGCAAATGTCGACGGCGCGTGCCACTTGCGGGTCCAGGGAAGTGCCATTTTTCAGCCCAGAATTCCAGACGGACGAAGACACCTCCCAGGGAAAAGGTGCCAGGTCAGAAATCGAATTGTCCTTTTCTAGGGTCAATGGTGCCCCATCATTGGCACCTTAGAGTTCAAGGCTGCCACCTTTTCCGTGGGCAGAAAGCTCGACGGTGTGTACCTTGTGCGGGTTTGGGGCAGTGCCATTTTTGAACCCAGATTTCCAGACGGACGAAGATTCCTCCCTGGGAAAAGGTGCCAGGACAGAAAGCAAGTGTTATTTTTCTAGTGTTAACGGGTCCCCATCATTGGCAGCTGAGAGCCCAAGGCTGCCACCTTTTCCCTGGGCGCAAAGCTAGATGGTGCCTGCCACGTGCAGGTCCCAGAAAGTGCCATTTTACAGCCCAGAATTCCAGACCAATGAAGACTCCTCCCAGGGAAAACGTGCCAGGACAGAAAGCCATTGTGTTTTTTGTAAAGGTAATGGGGCCCCATCATTGGCACCTGAGAGCCCAAGACTGCCACCTTTTCCCTGGACGCAAAGCTCGATGGTGCGTTCCACTTGCGGGTCCAGGAAAGTGCCGATTCTCAGACCAGAATTCCAAACCGATGAAGATTCCTGCCTGGGAAAAGGTGCCAGGACAGAAAGCCATTGTGCCTTTTGTAGGGGTAATGGGGCACCATCATTGGCACCTGAGAGCCCAAGGCTGCCACCTTTTGCCTGGGCACAAAGCTCGACGGTGCGTTCCACTTGCAGGTCCGGGGAAGTGCTGTTTTTCAGCCCAGAATTCCAGACGGACGAAAATTCCTCCCAGGGAAAAGGTGCCAGGACAGAAAGCGATTGTTATTTATCTAGTGTTAACGGGTCCCCATCATTGGCAGCTGAGAGCCCAAGGCTGCCACCTTTTCCCTGGGCGCAAAGCTAGATGGTGCCTGCCACGTGCAGGTCCCAGAAAGTGCCATTTTACAGCCCAGAATTCCAGACCAATGAAGACTTCTCCCAGGGAAAAGGCTCCCAGGACAGAAAGCCATTGTGCTTTTTGTAAAGGTAATGGGGCCCCATCATTGGCACCTGAGAGCCCAAGACTACCACCTTTTCCCTGGACGCAAAGCTCGATGGTGCGTTCCACTTGCGGGTCCAGGAAAGTGCCGATTCTCAGACCAGAATTCCAAACCGATGAAGATTCCTGCCTGGGAAAAGGTGCCAGGACAGAAAGCCTTTGTGCCTTTTGTAGGGGTAATGGGGCACCATCATTGGCAGCTGAGAGCCCAAGGCTGCCCCCTTTTCCCCGGGCGCAAAGCTCGACGGTGTGTACCTTGTGCGGGTTTGGGGCAGTGCCATTTTTGAACCCAGATTTCCAGACGGACGAAAATTCCTCCCTGGGAAAAGGTGCCAGGACAGAAAGCAAGTGTTATTTTTCTAGTGTTAACGGGGCCCCATCATTGGCAGCTGAGAGCCCAAGGCTGCCACCTTTTGCTGGGTGCAAAGCTCGACAGTGCTTTCCACTTGCAGGTCCGGGGAAGTGCCATTTTTCAGCCCAGAATTCCAGACGGACGAAGACACCTCCCAGGGAAAAGGTGCCAGGTCAGAAATCGAATTGTCCTTTTCTAGGGTCAATGGTGCCCCATCATTGGCACCTCAGTGTTCAGGGCTGCCACCTTTTCCATGGGCGCAAGCATCAACGGCATGTACCACTTTCTTGTCCGGGAAAGTGCCGTTTTTCAGCCCTGAATTCCAGACGGATGAAGACTCCTCACAGGGAAGAGGCTCCCAGGAAAGAAAGCGATTGTTCCATTTCTAGGGTTAATCGGGCTCCATCATTGGCACCTGAGAGCCCAAGGTTGCCTCCTATACCCTGGGCGCAAAGCTCGACCATGCGTGCTACGTGAGGGTCCGGGAAATTGCCGTTTCTCATTCCAGAATTCCAGACCGATGAAGATTCCTCCCTGGGAAAAGGTGTCAGGACAGAAAGCGATTGTTCCTTTTCTAGGGTTAATGGGGCTCCATCATTGACACCTGAGAGCCCAAGGCTGCAACCATTTCCCTGAGCGCAAAGCTCGACGGTGCGTGCCACTTGCGGGTCCAGGAAACTGCTGTTTCTCATCCCAGAAATCGAGGCCGATGAAGATTTCTCCCAGGGAAAAGGTGCCTGGACAGAAAGCGATTGTGCCTTTTCTAGGGTTAATGGGGCCCCAAAATTGACAGCTGAGAGCCCAAGGCTGCCACCTTTTCCCTGGGCGCAAAGCTCGACGGTCCATACCCTGTGCGGGTCCGGGAAAGGGCCGTTTTTCAGCACAGAATTCCAGACGGAAGTCGATTCCTCTCTGGGAAAAGGTGTCAGGACAGAAAGCCATTGTGCCTTTTCTATGGGTAATGGGGCCCCGTCTTTGGCACCTGAGAGCCCAAGGCTGCCACCTCTTGCCTGGGCACAAAGCTCGATGGTGCGTTCCACTTGCAGGTCCGGGGAAGTGCCGTTTTTCAGCCCAGAATTCCAGACGGACGAAAATTCCTCCCAGGGAAAAGGTGTCAGGACAGAAAGCGCTTGTGCCTTTTCTAGGGTTAATGGGGCCCCAAAATTGGCAGCTGAGAGCCCAGGGCTGCCACCTTTTCCCTGGGCACAAAGCTCAACGGTGCGTGCCACATGCGGGTAAGGGAAAGAGCCGTTTTCAGCCCAGAATTCCAGACCAATGAAGATTCCTCCCAGGGAAAAGGTGCCAGGACAGAAAGCCATTGTTCTTTTTCTAGGGGTAATGGGGCCCCATCATTGGCACCTGAGAGCCCAAGGCTGCCACCTTTTGCCTGAGCACAAAGCTCGACGGTGCGTTCCACTTGCAGGTCCGGGGAAGTGCCGTTTTTCAGTCCACAATTCCAGACGGACGAAAATTCCTCCCAGGGAAAAGGTGCCAGGACAGAAAGCGATTGTTATTTATCTAGTGTTAACGGGGCCCCATCATTGGCAGCTGAGAGCCCAAGGCTGCCACCTTTACCCTGGGCGCAAAGCTAGATGGTGCCTGCCATGTGCAGGTCAGAGAAAGTGCTTTGTTCAGCCCAGGATTCCAGACGGATGACGACTCCTCCCAGGAAAAAGGCTCCCAGGACAGAAAGCCATTGTGCTTTTTGTAAAGGTAATGGGGCCCCATGATTGGCACCTGAGAGCCCAAGACTACCACCTTTTCCCTGGACGCAAAGCTCGATGGTGCGTTCCACTTGCGGGTCCAGGAAAGTGCCGATTCTCAGACCAGAATTCCAAACCGATGAAGATTCCTCCCAGGGAAAAGGTGCCAGGACAGAAAGTCATTATGCCTTTTGTAGGGGTAATGGGGCACCATCATTGGCAGCTGAGAGCCCAAGGCTGCCCCCTTTTCCCTGGGCGCAAAGCTCGACGGTGTGTACCTTGTGCGGGTTTGGGGCAGTGCCATTTTTGAACCCAGATTTCCAGACCGAAGAAGATTCCTCCCTGGGAAAAGGTGCCAGGACAGAAAGCAAGTGTTATTTTTCTAGTGTTAACGGGGCCCCATCATTGGCAGCTGAGAGCCCAAGGCTGGCACCTTTTGCCTGGGCGCAAATGTCGACGGCGCGTGCCACTTGCGGGTCCAGGGAAGTGCCATTTTTCAGCCCAGAATTCCAGACGGACGAAGACACCTCCCAGGGAAAAGGTGCCAGGTCAGAAATCGAATTGTCCTTTTCTAGGGTCAATGGTGCCCCATCATTGGCACCTTAGAGTTCAAGGCTGCCACCTTTTCCGTGGGCAGAAAGCTCGACGGTGTGTACCTTGTGCGGGTTTGGGGCAGTGCCATTTTTGAACCCAGATTTCCAGACGGACGAAGATTCCTCCCTGGGAAAAGGTGCCAGGACAGAAAGCAAGTGTTATTTTTCTAGTGTTAACGGGTCCCCATCATTGGCAGCTGAGAGCCCAAGGCTGCCACCTTTTCCCTGGGCGCAAAGCTAGATGGTGCCTGCCACGTGCAGGTCCCAGAAAGTGCCATTTTACAGCCCAGAATTCCAGACCAATGAAGACTCCTCCCAGGGAAAACGTGCCAGGACAGAAAGCCATTGTGTTTTTTGTAAAGGTAATGGGGCCCCATCATTGGCACCTGAGAGCCCAAGACTGCCACCTTTTCCCTGGACGCAAAGCTCGATGGTGCGTTCCACTTGCGGGTCCAGGAAAGTGCCGATTCTCAGACCAGAATTCCAAACCGATGAAGATTCCTGCCTGGGAAAAGGTGCCAGGACAGAAAGCCATTGTGCCTTTTGTAGGGGTAATGGGGCACCATCATTGGCACCTGAGAGCCCAAGGCTGCCCCCTTTTCCCTGGGCGCAAAGCTCGACGGTGTGTACCTTGTGCGGGTTTGGGGCAGTGCCATTTTTGAACCCAGATTTCCAGACGGACGAAGATTCCTCCCTGGGAGAAGGTGCCAGGACAGAAAGCAAGTGTTATTTTTCTAGTGTTAACGGGGCCCCATCATTGGCACCTGAGAGCCCAAGGCTGCCACCTTTTGCCTGGGCGCAAATGTCGACGGCGTGTGCCACTTGCGGGTATGGGGAAGTGCCATTTTCCAGCCCAGAATTCCAGACGGACGAAGACACCTCCCAGGGAAAAAGTGCCAGGTCAGAAATCGAATTGTCCTTTTCTAGGGTCAATGGTGCCCCATCATTGGCACCTCAGAGTTCAAGGCTGCCACCTTTTCCGTGGGCGCAAACATCAACGGCGCGTACCACTTCCTTGTCCGGGAAAGTGCCGTTTTTCAGCCCTGAATTCCAGACGGATGAAGACTCCTCACAGGGAAGAGGCTCCCAGGAAAGAAAGCGATTGTTCCATTTCTAGGGTTAATCGGGCTCCATCATTGGCACCTGAGAGCCCAAGGTTGCCTCCTATACCCTGGGCGCAAAGCTCGACCATGCGTGCTACGTGAGGGTCCGGGAAATTGCCGTTTCTCATTCCAGAATTCTAGACCGATGAAGATTCCTCCCTGGGAAAAGGTGTCAGGACAGAAAGCGATTGTTCCTTTTCTAGGAGTAATGGGGCTCCATCATTGACACCTGAGAGCCGAAGGCTGCAACTATTTCCCTGAGCGCAAAGCTCGACGGTGCGTGCCAGTTGCGTGTCCAGGAATGTGCTGTTTCTCATCCCAGAAATCGAGGCCGATGAAGATTTCTCCCAGGGAAAAGGTGCCTGGACAGAAAGCAATTGTGCCTTTTCTACGGTTAATGGGGCCCCAAAATTGACACCTGAGAGCCCAAGGCAGCCACCTTTTGCCTGGGCGCAAAGCTCGACGGAGCGTTCCACGTGCGGGTCCGGGAAAGTGCCATTTTTCAGCCCAGAATTCCAGACCTATGAAGATTCCTCAGAGGGAAAAGGTACCAGGAGACAAAGCCATTGTGTATTTTGTAATGCTAATTGGGCCCCATCATTGGCACCTGAGAGCCCAGGGCTGCCACCTTTTCCCTGGGCGCAAAGCTCGACGTTGCATACCCTGTGCGGGTCCGGGAAAGGGCCGTTTTTCATCCCAGAATTCCAGACGGAAGTCGATTCCTCTCTGGGAAAAGGTGTCAGGACAGAAAGCCATTGTGCCTTTTCTAGGGGTAATGGGGCCTCATCTTTGGCACCAGAGAGCCCAAGGCTGCCACCTTTTCCCTGGGCGCAAATGTCGACGGCGCGTGCCACTTGCAAGTCCGGGAATGTGCCGTTTCTCATCCCAGAATTCCAGGCCAGGGAAGATTTCTCCCTGGGAAAAGGTGCCAGGACAGAAAGCGATTGTGCCTTTTCTAGGGTTAATGGGGCCCCAAAATTGGCAGCTGAGAGCCCAGGGCTGCCACCTTTTCCCTGGGCGCAAAGCTCGACAGTGCGTGCCACATGCGGGTAAGGGAAAGAGCCGTTTTCAGCCCAGAATTCCAGACCAATGAAGATTCCTCCCAGGGAAAAGGTGCCAGGACAGAAAGCGATTGTTCTTTTTCTATGGGTAATGGGGCCCCATCATTGGCACCTGAGAGCCCAAGGCTGCCACCTCTTGCCTGGGCACAAAGCTCGACGGTGCGTTCCACTTGCAGGTCCGGGGAAGTGCCGTTTTTCAGTCCAGAATTCCAGACGGACGAAAATTCCTCCCAGGGAAAAGGTGCCAGGACAGAAAGCGATTGTTATTTATCTAGTGTTAACGGGGCCCCATCATTGGCAGCTGAGAGCCCAAGGCTGCCACCTTTTGCCTGGGCGCAAAGCTAGATGGTGCCTGCCATGTGCAGGTCAGAGAAAGTGCTTTGTTCAGCCCAGGATTCCAGACGGATGACGACTCCTCCCAGGGAAAAGGCTCCCAGGACAGAAAGCGATTGTTCCATTTCTAGTGTTAATGGGGGCCCGTCATTGGCATCTGAGAGCCAGAGGTTGCCTCCTTTTCCCTGGGCGCAAAGCACGACAGTGCGTGCCACGTGCTGGTCCCACAAAGTGCCATTTTACAGCCCAGAATTCCAGACCAATGAAGACTCCTCCCAGGGAAAAGGTGCCAGGACAGAAAGCCATTGTGCTTTTTGTAAAGGTAATGGGGCCCCATCATTGGCAACTGAGAGCCCAAGACTGCCACCTTTTCCCTGGACGCAAAGCTCGATGATGCGTTCCACTTGCGGGTCCAGGAAAGTGCCGATTCTCAGACCAGAATTCCAAACCGATGAAGATTCCTCCCTGGGAAAAGGTGCCAGGACAGAAAGCCATTGTGCCTTTTGTAGGGATAATGGGGCACCATCATTGGCAGCTGAGAGCCCAAGGCTGCCCCCTTTTCCCTGGGCGCAAAGCTCGACGGTGTGTACCTTGTGCGGGTTTGGGGCAGTGCCATTTCTGAACCCATATTTCCAGACGGACGAAGATTCCTCCCTGGGAGAAGGTGCCAGGACAGAAAGCAAGTGTTATTTTTCTAGTGTTAACGGGGCCCCATCATTGGCACCTGAGAGCCCAAGGCTGCCACCTTTTGCCTGGACGCAAATGTCGACGGCGCGTGCCACTTGCGGGTCCGGGGAAGTGCCATTTTTCAGCCCAGAATTCCAGACGGACGAAGACACCTCCCAGGGAAAAGGTGCCAGGTCAGAAATCGAATTGTCCTTTTCTAGGGTCAATGGTGCCCCATCATTGGCACCTCAGAGTTCAAGGCTGCCACCTTTTCCGTGGGCGCAAACTTCAACAGCGCGTACCACTTCCTTGTCCGGGAAAGTGCCGTTTTTCAGCCCTGAATTCCAGACGGATGAAGACTCCTCACAGGGAAGAGGCTCCCAGGAAAGAAAGCGATTGTTCCATTTCTAGGGTTAATCGGGCTCCATCATTGGCACCTGAGAGCCCAAGGTTGCCTCCTATACCCTGGGCGCAAAGCTCGACCATGCGTGCTACGTGAGGGTCCGGGAAATTGCCGTTTCTCATTCCAGAATTCCAGACCGATGAAGATTCCCCCCTGGGAAAAGGTGTCAGGACAGAAAGCGATTGTTCCTTTTCTAGGGTTAATGGGGCCCCAAAATTGACACCTGAGAGCCCAAGGCTGCCACCTTTTCCCTGGGCGCAAAGCTCGACGGAGCGTTCCACGTGCGGGTCCAGGAAAGTGCCATTTTTCAGCCCAGAATTCCAGACCTATGAAGATTCCTCAGAGGGAAAAGGTACCAGGAGACAAAGCCATTGTGTATTTTGTAATGCTAATTGGGCCCCATCATTGGCACCTGAGAGCCCAAGGCTGCCACCTTTTCCCTGGGTGCAAAGCTCGACGGTGCATACCCTGTGCGGGTCCGGGAAAGGGCCGTTTTTCAGCCCAGAATTCCAGACGGAAGTCGATTCCTCTCTGGGAAAAGGTGTCAGGACAGAAAGCCATTGTGCCTTTTCTAGGAGTAATGGGACCTCATCTTTGGCACCTGAGAGCCCAAGGCTGCCACCTTTTCCCTGGGCGCAAATGTCGACGGCGCGTGCCACTTGCAAGTCCGGGAATGTGCCGTTTCTCATCCCAGAATTCCAGGCCAGCGAAGATTTCTCCCTGGGAAAAGGTGCCAGGACAGAAAGCGCTTGTGCCTTTTCTAGGGTTAATGGGGCCCCAAAATTGGCAGCTGAGAGCCCAGGGCTGCCACCTTTTCCCTGGGCGCAAAGCTTGACGGTGCGTGCCACATGCGGGTAAGGGAAAGAGCCGTTTTCAGCCCAGAATTCCAGACCAATGAAGATTCCTCCCAGGGAAAAGGTGCCAGGACAGAAAGCCATTGTTCTTTTCCTAGGGGTAATGGGGCCCCATCATTGGCACCTGAGAGCCCAAGGTTGCCACCTTTTGCCTGGGCACAAAGCTCGACGGTGCGTTCCACTTGCAGGTCCGGGGAAGTGCCGTTTTTCAGTCCAGAATTCCAGACGGACGAAAATTCCTCCCAGGGAAAAGGTGCCAGGACAGAAAGCGATTGTTATTTATCTAGTGTTAACGGGGACCCATCACTGGCACTTGAGAGCCCAAGGCTGCCACCTTTTGCCTGGGCGCAAAGCTAGATGGTGCCTGCCACGTGCAGGTCAGAGAAAGTGCTTTGTTCAGCCCAGGATTCCAGACGGATGACGACTCCTCCCAGGGAAAAGGCTCCCAGGACAGAAAGGGATTGTTCCATTTCTAGTGTTAATGGGGGCCCGTCATTGACATCTGAGAGCCAGAGGTTGCCTCCTTTTCCCTGGGCGCAAAGCACGACAGCGCGTGCCACATGCTGGTCCCAGAAAGTGCCATTTTACAGCCCAGAATTCCAGACCAATGAAGACTCCTCCAAGGGAAAAGGTGCCAGGACAGAAAGCCATTGTGCTTTTTGTAAAGGTAATGGGGCCCCATCATTGGCACCTGAGAGCCCAAGACTGCCACCTTTTCCCTGGACGCAAAGCTCGATGGTGCGTTCCACTTGCGGGTCCAGGAAAGTGCCGATTCTCAGACCAGAATTCCAAACCGATGAAGATTCCTGCCTGGGAAAAGGTGCCAGGACAGAAAGCCATTGTGCCTTTTGTAGGGGTAATGGGGCACCATCATTGGCACCTGAGAGCCCAAGGCTGCCCCCTTTTCCCTGGGCGCAAAGCTCGACGGTGTGTACCTTGTGCGGGTTTGGGGCAGTGCCATTTTTGAACCCAGATTTCCAGACGGACGAAGATTCCTCCCTGGGAAAAGGTGCCAGGACAGAAAGCAAGTGTTATTTTTCTAGTGTTAACGGGGCCCCATCATTGGCAGCTGAGAGCCCAAGGCTGGCACCTTTTGCCTGGGCACAAATGTCGACGGCGCGTGCCACTTGCGGGTCCGGGGAAGTGCCATTTTTCAGCCCAGAATTCCAGACGGACGAAGACACCTCCCAGGGAAAAGGTGCCAGGTCAGAAATCGAATTGTCCTTTTCTAGGGTCAATGGTGCCCCATCATTGGCACCTGAGAGTTCAAGGCTGCCACCTTTTCCGTGGGCGCAAACATCAACGGCGCGTACCACTTTCTTGTCTGGGAAAGTGCCGTTTTTCAGCCCTGAATTCCAGACGGATGAAGACTCCTCACAGGGAAGAGGCTCCCAGGAAAGAAAGCGATTGTTCCATTTCTAGGGTTAATCGGGCTCCATCACTGGCACCTGAGAGCCCAAGGTTGCCTCCTATACCCTGGGCGCAAAGCTCGACCATGCGTGCAACGTGAGGGTCCGGGAAATTGCCGTTTCTCATTCCAGAATTCCAGACCGATGAAGATTCCTCCCTGGGAAAAGGTGTCAGGACAGAAAGCGATTGTTCCTTTTCTAGGAGTAATGGGGCTCCATCATTGACACCTGAGAGCCCAAGGCTGCAACCTTTTCCCTGAGCGCAAAGCTCGACGGTGCGTGCCACTTGCGGGTCCAGGAATGTGCCGTTTCTCATCCCAGAATTCGAGGCCGATGAAGATTTCTCCCAGGGAAAAGGTGCCTGGACAGAAAGCAATTGTGCCTTTTCTAGGGTTAATGGGGCCCCAAAATTGACGCCTGAGAGCCCAAGGCTGCCACCTTTTCCCTGGGCTCAAAGCTCGACGGAGCGTTCCACGTGCGGGTCCGAGAAATGGCCGTTTTTCAGCCCAGAATTCCAGACCTATGAAGATTCCTCAGAGGGAAAAGGTACCAGGAGACAAAGCCATTGTGTATTTTGTAATGCTAATTGTGCCCCATCATTGGCACCTGAGAGCCCAAGGCTGCCACCTTTTCCCTGGGTGCAAAGCTCGACAGTGCGTGCCACATGCGGGTAAGGGAAAGAGCCGTTTTCAGCCCAGAATTCCAGACCAATGAAGATTCCTCCCAGGGAAAAGGTGCCAGGACAGAAAGCCATTGTTCTTTTTCTAGGGGTAATGGGGCCCCATCATTGGCACCTGAGAGCCCAAGGCTGCCACCTCTTGCCTGGGCACAAAGCTCGACGGTGCGTTCCACTTGCAGGTCCGGGGAAGTGCCGTTTTTCAGCCCAGAATTCCAGACGGACGAAAATTCCTCCCAGGGAAAAGGTGCCAGGACAGAAAGCGATTGTTATTTATCTAGTGTTAACGGGGACCCATCATTGGCAGCTGAGAGCCCAAGGCTGCCACCTTTTGCCTGGGCGCAAAGCTAGATGGTGCCTGCCACGTGCAGGTCACAGAAAGTGATTTGTTCAGCCCAGGATTCCAGACCTATGAAGATTCCTCAGAGGGAAAAGGTACCAGGAGACAAAGCCATTGTGTATTTTGTAATGCTAATTGGGCCCCATCATTGGCACCTGAGAGCCCAAGGCTGCCACCTTTTCCCTGGGTGCAAAGCTCAGCGGTGCATACCCTGTGCGGATCCGGGAAAGGGCCGTTTTTCAGCCCAGAATTCCAGACGGAAGTCAATTCCTCTCTGGGAAAAGGTGTCAGGACAGAAAGCCATTGTGCCTTTTCTAGGGGTAATGGGACCTCATCTTTGGCACCTGAGAGCCCAAGGCTGGCATTTTTTTCCTTGGGCACAAATGTCGACGGCGCGTGCCACTTGCAAGTCCGGGAATGTGCCGTTTCTCATCCCAGAATTCCAGGCCAGCGAAGATTTCTCCCTGGGAAAAGGTGCCAGCACAGAAAACGATTGTGCCTTTTCTAGGGTTAATGGGGCCCCAAAATTGGCAGCTGAGAGCCCAGGGCTGCCACCTTTTCCCTGGGTGCAAAGCTCGACGGTGCGTGCCACATGCGGGTAAGGGAAAGAGCCCTTTTCAGCCCAGAATTCCAGACCAATGAAGATTCCTCCCAGGGAAAAGGTGCCAGGACAGAAAGCCATTGTTCTTTTCCTAGGGGTAATGGGGCCCCATCATTGGCACCTGAGAGCCCAAGGCTGCCACCTTTTGCCTGGGCACAAAGCTCGACGGTGCGTTCCACTTGCAGGTCCGGGGAAGTGCTGTTTTTCAGCCCAGAATTCCAGACGGACGAAAATTCCTCCCAGGGAAAAGGTGCCAGGACAGAAAGCGATTGTTATTTATCTAGTGTTAACGGGGACCCATTGTTGGCACCTGAGAGCCCAAGGCTGCCACCTTTTCCCTGGGCGCAAAGCTAGATGGCGCCTGCCACGTGCAGGTCCCAGAAAGTGCCATTTTACAGCCCAGAATTCCAGACCAATGAAGACTTCTCACAGGGAAAAGGCTCCCAGGACAGAAAGCCATTGTGCTTTTTGTAAAGGTAATGGGGCCCCATCATTGGCACCTGAGAGCCCAAGACTGCCACCTTTTCCCTGGACGCAAAGCTCGATGGTGCGTTCCACTTGCGGGTCCAGGAAAGTGCCGATTCTCAGACCAGAATTCCAAACCGATGAAGATTCCTGCCTGGGAAAAGGTGCCAGGACAGAAAGCCATTGTGCCTTTTGTAGGGGTAATGGGGCACCATCCTTGGCAGCTGAGAGCCCAAGGCTGCCCCCTTTTCCCCGGGCGCAAAGCTCGACGGTGTGTACCTTGTGCGGGTTTGGGGCAGTGCCACTTTTGAACCCAGATTTCCAGACGGACGAAAATTCCTCCCTGGGAAAAGGTGCCAGGACAGAAAGCAAGTGTTATTTTTCTAGTGTTAACGGGGCCCCATCATTGGCACCTGAGAGCCCAAGGCTGCCACCTTTTGCCTGGACACAAATGTCGACGGCGCGTGCCACTTGCGGGTCCGGGGAAGTGCCATTTTTCAGCCCAGAATTCCAGACGGACGAAGACACCTCCCAGGGAAAAGGTGCCAGGTCAGAAATCGAATTGTCCTTTTCTAGGGTCAATGGTGCCCCATCATTGGCACCTCAGAGTTCAAGGCTGCCACCTTTTCCGTGGGCGCAAACTTCAACAGCGCGTACCACTTCCTTGTCCGGGAAAGTGCCATTTTTCAGCCCAGAATTCCAGACCTATGAAGATTCCTCAGAGGGAAAAGGTACCAGGAGACAAAGCCATTGTGTATTTTGTAATGCTAATTGGGCCCCATCATTGGCACCTGAGAGCCCAAGGCTGCCACCTTTTCCCTGGGTGCAAAGCTCGACGGTGCATACCCTGTGCGGATCCGGGAAAGGGCCGTTTTTCAGCCCAGAATTCCAGACGGAAGTCGATTCCTCTCTGGGAAAAGGTGTCAGGACAGAAAGCCATTGTGCCTTTTCTAGGAGTAATGGGACCTCATCTTTGGCACCTGAGAGCCCAAGGCTGCCACCTTTTCCCTGGGCGCAAATGTCGACGGCGCGTGCCACTTGCAAGTCCGGGAATGTGCCGTTTCTCATCCCAGAATTCCAGGCCAGCGAAGATTTCTCCCTGGGAAAAGGTGCCAGGACAGAAAGCGCTTGTGCCTTTTCTAGGGTTAATGGGGCCCCAAAATTGGCAGCTGAGAGCCCAGGGCTGCCACCTTTTCCCTGGGCGCAAAGCTTGACGGTGCGTGCCACATGCGGGTAAGGGAAAGAGCCGTTTTCAGCCCAGAATTCCAGACCAATGAAGATTCCTCCCAGGGAAAAGGTGCCAGGACAGAAAGCCATTGTTCTTTTCCTAGGGGTAATGGGGCCCCATCATTGGCACCTGAGAGCCCAAGGTTGCCACCTTTTGCCTGGGCACAAAGCTCGACGGTGCGTTCCACTTGCAGGTCCGGGGAAGTGCCGTTTTTCAGTCCAGAATTCCAGACGGACGAAAATTCCTCCCAGGGAAAAGGTGCCAGGACAGAAAGCGATTGTTATTTATCTAGTGTTAACGGGGACCCATCACTGGCACTTGAGAGCCCAAGGCTGCCACCTTTTGCCTGGGCGCAAAGCTAGATGGTGCCTGCCACGTGCAGGTCAGAGAAAGTGCTTTGTTCAGCCCAGGATTCCAGACGGATGACGACTCCTCCCAGGGAAAAGGCTCCCAGGACAGAAAGGGATTGTTCCATTTCTAGTGTTAATGGGGGCCCGTCATTGACATCTGAGAGCCAGAGGTTGCCTCCTTTTCCCTGGGCGCAAAGCACGACAGCGCGTGCCACATGCTGGTCCCAGAAAGTGCCATTTTACAGCCCAGAATTCCAGACCAATGAAGACTCCTCCAAGGGAAAAGGTGCCAGGACAGAAAGCCATTGTGCTTTTTGTAAAGGTAATGGGGCCCCATCATTGGCACCTGAGAGCCCAAGACTGCCACCTTTTCCCTGGACGCAAAGCTCGATGGTGCGTTCCACTTGCGGGTCCAGGAAAGTGCCGATTCTCAGACCAGAATTCCAAACCGATGAAGATTCCTGCCTGGGAAAAGGTGCCAGGACAGAAAGCCATTGTGCCTTTTGTAAGGGTAATGGGGCACCATCATTGGCACCTGAGAGCCCAAGGCTGCCCCCTTTTCCCTGGGCGCAAAGCTCGACGGTGTGTACCTTGTGCGAGTTTGGGGCAGTGCCATTTTTGAACCCAGATTTCCAGACGGACGAAGATTCCTCCCTGGGAAAAGGTGCCAGGACAGAAAGCAAGTGTTATTTTTCTAGTGTTAACGGGGCCCCATCATTGGCAGCTGAGAGCCCAAGGCTGGCACCTTTTGCCTGGGCACAAATGTCGACGGCGCGTGCCACTTGCGGGTCCGGGGAAGTGCCATTTTTCAGCCCAGAATTCCAGACGGACGAAGACACCTCCCAGGGAAAAGGTGCCAGGTCAGAAATCGAATTGTCCTTTTCTAGGGTCAATGGTGCCCCATCATTGGCACCTGAGAGTTCAAGGCTGCCACCTTTTCCGTGGGCGCAAACATCAACGGCGCGTACCACTTTCTTGTCCGGGAAAGTGCCGTTTTTCAGCCCTGAATTCCAGACGGATGAAGACTCCTCACAGGGAAGAGGCTCCCAGGAAAGAAAGCGATTGTTCCATTTCTAGGGTTAATCGGGCTCCATCACTGGCACCTGAGAGCCCAAGGTTGCCTCCTATACCCTGGGCGCAAAGCTCGACCATGCGTGCAACGTGAGGGTCCGGGAAATTGCCGTTTCTCATTCCAGAATTCCAGACCGATGAAGATTCCTCCCTGGGAAAAGGTGTCAGGACAGAAAGCGATTGTTCCTTTTCTAGGAGTAATGGGGCTCCATCATTGACACCTGAGAGCCCAAGGCTGCAACCTTTTCCCTGAGCGCAAAGCTCGACGGTGCGTGCCACTTGCGGGTCCAGGAATGTGCCGTTTCTCATCCCAGAATTCGAGGCCGATGAAGATTTCTCCCAGGGAAAAGGTGCCTGGACAGAAAGCAATTGTGCCTTTTCTAGGGTTAATGGGGCCCCAAAATTGACGCCTGAGAGCCCAAGGCTGCCACCTTTTCCCTGGGCTCAAAGCTCGACGGAGCGTTCCACGTGCGGGTCCGAGAAATGGCCGTTTTTCAGCCCAGAATTCCAGACCTATGAAGATTCCTCAGAGGGAAAAGGTACCAGGAGACAAAGCCATTGTGTATTTTGTAATGCTAATTGTGCCCCATCATTGGCACCTGAGAGCCCAAGGCTGCCACCTTTTCCCTGGGTGCAAAGCTCGACAGTGCGTGCCACATGCGGGTAAGGGAAAGAGCCGTTTTCAGCCCAGAATTCCAGACCAATGAAGATTCCTCCCAGGGAAAAGGTGCCAGGACAGAAAGCCATTGTTCTTTTTCTAGGGGTAATGGGGCCCCATCATTGGCACCTGAGAGCCCAAGGCTGCCACCTCTTGCCTGGGCACAAAGCTCGACGGTGCGTTCCACTTGCAGGTCCGGGGAAGTGCCGTTTTTCAGCCCAGAATTCCAGACGGACGAAAATTCCTCCCAGGGAAAAGGTGCCAGGACAGAAAGCGATTGTTATTTATCTAGTGTTAACGGGGCCCCATCATTGGCAGCTGAGAGCCCAAGGCTGCCACCTTTTGCCTGGGCGCAAAGCTAGATGGTGCCTGCCACGTGCAGGTCACAGAAAGTGATTTGTTCAGCCCAGGATTCCAGACCTATGAAGATTCCTCAGAGGGAAAAGGTACCAGGAGACAAAGCCATTGTGTATTTTGTAATGCTAATTGGGCCCCATCATTGGCACCTGAGAGCCCAAGGCTGCCACCTTTTCCCTGGGTGCAAAGCTCAGCGGTGCATACCCTGTGCGGATCCGGGAAAGGGCCGTTTTTCAGCCCAGAATTCCAGACGGAAGTCAATTCCTCTCTGGGAAAAGGTGTCAGGACAGAAAACGATTGTGCCTTTTCTAGGGTTAATGGGGCCCCAAAATTGGCAGCTGAGAGCCCAGGGCTGCCACCTTTTCCCTGGGTGCAAACCTCGACGGTGCGTGCCACATGCGGGTAAGGGAAAGAGCCCTTTTCAGCCCAGAATTCCAGACCAATGAAGATTCCTCCCAGGGAAAAGGTGCCAGGACAGAAAGCCATTGTTCTTTTCCTAGGGGTAATGGGGCCCCATCATTGGCACCTGAGAGCCCAAGGCTGCCACCTTTTGCCTGGGCACAAAGCTCGACGGTGCGTTCCACTTGCAGGTCCGGGGAAGTGCTGTTTTTCAGCCCAGAATTCCAGACGGACGAAAATTCCTCCCAGGGAAAAGGTGCCAGGACAGAAAGCGATTGTTATTTATCTAGTGTTAACGGGGACCCATTGTTGGCACCTGAGAGCCCAAGGCTGCCACCTTTTCCCTGGGCGCAAAGCTAGATGGCGCCTGCCACGTGCAGGTCCCAGAAAGTGCCATTTTACAGCCCAGAATTCCAGACCAATGAAGACTTCTCCCAGGGAAAAGGCTCCCAGGACAGAAAGCCATTGTGCTTTTTGTAAAGGTAATGGGGCCCCATCATTGGCACCTGAGAGCCCAAGACTGCCACCTTTTCCCTGGACGCAAAGCTCGATGGTGCGTTCCACTTGCGGGTCCAGGAAAGTGCCGATTCTCAGACCAGAATTCCAAACCGATGAAGATTCCTGCCTGGGAAAAGGTGCCAGGACAGAAAGCCATTGTGCCTTTTGTAGGGGTAATGGGGCACCATCCTTGGCAGCTGAGAGCCCAAGGCTGCCCCCTTTTCCCCGGGCGCAAAGCTCGACGGTGTGTACCTTGTGCGGGTTTGGGGCAGTGCCACTTTTGAACCCAGATTTCCAGACGGACGAAAATTCCTCCCTGGGAAAAGGTGCCAGGACAGAAAGCAAGTGTTATTTTTCTAGTGTTAACGGGGCCCCATCATTGGCAGCTGAGAGCCCAAGGCTGCCACCTTTTGCCTGGGTGCAAAGCTCGACAGTGCTTTCCACTTGCAGGTCCGGGGAAGTGCCATTTTTCAGCCCAGAATTCCAGACGGACGAAGACACCTCCCAGGGAAAAGGTGCCAGGTCAGAAATCGAATTGTCCTTTTCTAGGGTCAATGGTGCCCCATCATTGGCACCTCAGAGTTCAGGGCTGCCACCTTTTCCATGGGCGCAAGCATCAACGGCATGTACCACTTTCTTGTCCGGGAAAGTGCCGTTTTTCAGCCCTGAATTCCAGACGGATGAAGACTCCTCACAGGGAAGAGGCTCCCAGGAAAGAAAGCGATTGTTCCATTTCTAGGGTTAATCGGGCTCCATCATTGGCACCTGAGAGCCCAAGGTTGCCTCCTATACCCTGGGCGCAAAGCTCGACCATGCGTGCTACGTGAGGGTCCGGGAAATTGCCGTTTCTCATTCCAGAATTCCAGACCGATGAAGATTCCTCCCTGGGAAAAGGTGTCAGGACAGAAAGCGATTGTTCCTTTTCTAGGGTTAATGGGGCTCCATCATTGACACCTGAGAGCCCAAGGCTGCAACCATTTCCCTGAGCGCAAAGCTCGACGGTGCGTGCCACTTGCGGGTCCAGGAATGTGCTGTTTCTCATCCCAGAAATCGAGGCCGATGAAGATTTCTCCCAGGGAAAAGGTGCCTGGACAGAAAGCGATTGTGCCTTTTCTAGGGTTAATGGGGCCGCAAAATTGACAGCTGAGAGCCCAAGGCTGCCACCTTTTCCCTGGGCGCAAAGCTCGACGGTGCATACCCTGTGCGGGTCCGGGAAAGGGACGTTTTTCAGCACAGAATTCCAGACGGAAGTCGATTCCTCTCTGGGAAAAGGTGTCAGGACAGAAAGCCATTGTGCCTTTTCTATGGGTAATGGGGCCCCGTCTTTGGCACCTGAGAGCCCAAGGCTGCCACCTCTTGCCTGGGCACAAAGCTCGATGGTGCGTTCCACTTGCAGGTCCGGGGAAGTGCCGTTTTTCAGCCCAGAATTCCAGACGGACGAAAATTCCTCCCAGGGAAAAGGTGCCAGGACAGAAAGCGCTTGTGCCTTTTCTAGGGTTAATGGGGCCCCAAAATTGGCAGCTGAGAGCCCAGGGCTGCCACCTTTTCCCTGGGCGCAAAGCTCAACGGTGCGTGCCACATGCGGGTAAGGGAAAGAGCCGTTTTCAGCCCAGAATTCCAGACCAATGAAGATTCCTCCCAGGGAAAAGGTGCCAGGACAGAAAGCCATTGTTCTTTTTCTAGGGGTAATGGGGCCCCATCATTGGCACCTGAGAGCCAAGGCTGCCACCTTTTGCCTGAGCACAAAGCTCGACGGTGCGTTCCACTTGCAGGTCCGGGGAAGTGCCGTTTTTCAGTCCAGAATTCCAGACGGACGAAAATTCCTCCCTGGGAAAAAGTGCCAGGACAGAAAGCGATTGTTATTTATCTAGTGTTAACGGGGACCCATTGTTGGCACCTGAGAGCCCAAGGCTGCCACCTTTACCCTGGGCGCAAAGCTAGATGGTGCCTGCCATGTGCAGGTCAGAGAAAGTGCTTTGTTCAGCCCAGGATTCCAGACGGATGACGACTCCTCCCAGGAAAAAGGCTCCCAGGACAGAAAGCCATTGTGCTTTTTGTAAAGGTAATGGGGCCCCATGATTGGCACCTGAGAGCCCAAGACTACCACCTTTTCCCTGGACGCAAAGCTCGATGGTGCGTTCCACTTGCGGGTCCAGGAAAGTGCCGATTCTCAGACCAGAATTCCAAACCGATGAAGATTCCTCCCAGGGAAAAGGTGCCAGGACAGAAAGTCATTATGCCTTTTGTAGGGGTAATGGGGCACCATCATTGGCAGCTGAGAGCCCAAGGCTGCCCCCTTTTCCCTGGGCGCAAAGCTCGACGGTGTGTACCTTGTGCGGGTTTGGGGCAGTGCCATTTTTGAACCCAGATTTCCAGACCGAAGAAGATTCCTCCCTGGGAAAAGGTGCCAGGACAGAAAGCAAGTGTTATTTTTCTAGTGTTAACGGGTCCCCATCATTGGCAGCTGAGAGCCCAAGGCTGCCACCTTTTCCCTGGGCGCAAAGCTAGATGGCGCCTGCCACGTGCAGGTCCCAGAAAGTGCCATTTTACAGCCCAGAATTCCAGACCAATGAAGACTCCTCCCAGGGAAAACGTGCCAGGACAGAAAGCCATTGTGTTTTTTGTAAAGGTAATGGGGCCCCATCATTGGCACCTGAGAGCCCAAGACTGCCACCTTTTCCCTGGACGCAAAGCTCGATGGTGCGTTCCACTTGCGGCCCCAGGAAAGTGACGATTCTCAGACCAGAATTCCAAACCGATGAAGATTCCTCCCTGGGAAAAGGTGCCAGGACAGAAAGCCATTGTGCCTTTTGTAGGGGTAATGGGGCACCATCATTGGCAGCTGAGAGCCCAAGGCTGCCCCCTTTTCCCTGGGCGCAAAGCTCGACGGTGTGTACCTTGTGCGGGTTTGGGGCAGTGCCATTTTTGAACCCAGATTTCCAGACGGACGAAGATTCCTCCCTGGGAGAAGGTGCCAGGACAGAAAGCAAGTGTTATTTTTCTAGTGTTAACGGGGCCCCATCATTGGCACCTGAGAGCCCAAGGCTGCCACCTTTTGCCTGGGCGCAAATGTCGACGGCGTGTGCCACTTGCGGGTATGGGGAAGTGCCATTTTTCAGCCCAGAATTCCAGACGGACGAAGACACCTCCCAGGGAAAACGTGCCAGGTCAGAAATCGAATTGTCCTTTTCTAGGGTCAATGGTGCCCCATCATTGGCACCTCAGAGTTCAAGGCTGCCACCTTTTCCATGGGCGCAAACATCAACGGCGCATACCACTTCCTTGTCCGGGAAAGTGCCGTTTTTCAGCCCTGAATTCCAGACGGATGAAGACTCCTCACAGGGAAGAGGCTCCCAGGAAAGAAAGCGATTGTTCCATTTCTAGGGTTAATCGGGCTCCACCATTGGCACCTGAGAGCCCAAGGTTGCCTCCTATACCCTGGGCGCAAAGCTCGACCATGCGTGCTACGTGAGGGTCCGGGAAATTGCCGTTTCTCATTCCAGAATTCCAGACCGATGAAGATTCCTCCCTGGGAAAAGGTGTCAGGACAGAAAGCGATTGTTCCTTTTCTAGGGTTAATGGGGCTCCATCATTGACACCTGAGAGCCGAAGGCTGCAACTATTTCCCTGAGCGCAAAGCTCGACGGTGCGTGCCAGTTGCGGGTCCAGGAATGTGCTGTTTCTCATCCCAGAAATCGAGGCCGATGAAGATTTCTCCCAGGGAAAAGGTGCCTGGACAGAAAGCAATTGTGCCTTTTCTACGGTTAATGGGGCCCCAAAATTGACACCTGAGAGCCCAAGGCTGCCACCTTTTGCCTGGGCGCAAAGCTCGACGGAGCGTTCCACGTGCGGGTCCGGGAAAGTGCCATTTTTCAGCCCAGAATTCCAGACCTATGAAGATTCCTCAGAGGGAAAAGGTACCAGGAGACAAAGCCATTGTGTATTTTGTAATGCTAATTGGGCCCCATCATTGGCACCTGAGAGCCCAGGGCTGCCACCTTTTCCCTGGGCGCAAAGCTCGACGTTGCATACCCTGTGCGGGTCCGGGAAAGGGCCGTTTTTCATCCCAGAATTCCAGACGGAAGTCGATTCCTCTCTGGGAAAAGGTGTCAGGACAGAAAGCCATTGTGCCTTTTCTAGGGGTAATGGGGCCTCATCTTTGGCACCAGAGAGCCCAAGGCTGCCACCTTTTCCCTGGGCGCAAATGTCGACGGCGCGTGCCACTTGCAAGTCCGGGAATGTGCCGTTTCTCATCCCAGAATTCCAGGCCAGCGAAGATTTCTCCCTGGGAAAAGGTGCCAGGACAGAAAGCGATTGTGCCTTTTCTAGGGTTAATGGGGCCCCAAAATTGGCAGCTGAGAGCCCAAGGCTGCCACCTTTTCCCTGGGTGCAAAGCTCGACGGTGCGTGCCACATGCGGGTAAGGGAAAGAGCCGTTTTCAGCCCAGAATTCCAGACCAATGAAGATTCCTCCCAGGGAAAAGGTGCCAGGACAGAAAGCGATTGTTCTTTTTCTAGGGGTAATGGGGCCCCATCATTGGCACCTGAGAGCCCAAGGCTGCCACCTCTTGCCTGGGCACAAAGCTCGACGGTGCGTTCCACTTGCAGGTCCGGGGAAGTGCCGTTTTTCAGTCCAGAATTCCAGACGGACGAAAATTCCTCCCAGGGAAAAGGTGCCAGGACAGAAAGCGATTGTTATTTATCTAGTGTTAACGGGGCCCCATCATTGGCAGCTGAGAGCCCAAGGCTGCCACCTTTTCCCTGGGCGCAAAGCTAGATGGTGCCTGCCATGTGCAGGTCAGAGAAAGTGCTTTGTTCAGCCCAGGATTCCAGACGGATGACGACTCCTCCCAGGGAAAAGGCTCCCAGGACAGAAAGCGATTGTTCCATTTCTAGTGTTAATGGGGGCCCGTCATTGGCATCTGAGAGCCAGAGGTTGCCTCCTTTTCCCTGGGCGCAAAGCACGACAGTGCATGCCACGTGCTGGTCCCACAAAGTGCCATTTTACAGCCCAGAATTCCAGACCAATGAAGACTCCTCCCAGGGAAAAGGTGCCAGGACAGAAAGCCATTGTGCTTTTTGTAAAGGTAATGGGGCACCATCATTGGCAACTGAGAGCCCAAGACTGCCACCTTTTCCCTGGACGCAAAGCTCGATGATGCGTTCCACTTGCGGGTCCAGGAAAGTGCCGATTCTCAGACCAGAATTCCAAACCGATGAAGATTCCTGCCTGGGAAAAGGTGCCAGGACAGAAAGCCATTGTGCCTTTTGTAGGGGTAATGGGGCACCATCATTGGCAGCTGAGAGCCCAAGGCTGCCCCCTTTTCCCTGGGCGCAAAGCTCGACGGTGTGTACCTTGTGCGGGTTTGGGGCAGTGCCATTTCTGAACCCATATTTCCAGACGGACGAAGATTCCTCCCTGGGAGAAGGTGCCAGGACAGAAAGCAAGTGTTATTTTTCTAGTGTTAACGGGGCCCCATCATTGGCACCTGAGAGCCCAAGGCTGCCACCTTTTGCCTGGACGCAAATGTCGACGGCGCGTGCCACTTGCGGGTCCGGGGAAGTGCCATTTTTCAGCCCAGAATTCCAGACGGACGAAGACACCTCCCAGGGAAAAGGTGCCAGGTCAGAAATCGAATTGTCCTTTTCTAGGGTCAATGGTGCCCCATCATTGGCACCTCAGAGTTCAAGGCTGCCACCTTTTCCGTGGGCGCAAGCTTCAACAGCGCGTACCACTTCCTTGTCCGGGAAAGTGCCGTTTTTCAGCCCTGAATTCCAGACGGATGAAGACTCCTCACAGGGAAGAGGCTCCCAGGAAAGAAAGCGATTGTTCCATTTCTAGGGTTAATCGGGCTCCATCATTGGCACCTGAGAGCCCAAGGTTGCCTCCTATACCCTGGGCGCAAAGCTCGACCATGCGTGCTACGTGAGGGTCCGGGAAATTGCCGTTTCTCATTCCAGAATTCCAGACCGATGAAGATTCCCCCCTGGGAAAAGGTGTCAGGACAGAAAGCGATTGTTCCTTTTCTAGGGTTAATGGGGCCCCAAAATTGACACCTGAGAGCCCAAGGCTGCCACCTTTTCCCTGGGCGCAAAGCTCGACGGAGCGTTCCACGTGCGGGTCCAGGAAAGTGCCATTTTTCAGCCCAGAATTCCAGACCTATGAAGATTCCTCAGAGGGAAAAGGTACCAGGAGACAAAGCCATTGTGTATTTTGTAATGCTAATTGGGCCCCATCATTGGCACCTGAGAGCCCAAGACTGACACCTTTTCCCTGGGTGCAAAGCTCGACGGTGCATACCCTGTGCGGGTCCGGGAAAGGGCCGTTTTTCATCCCAGAATTCCAGACGGAAGTCGATTCCTCTCTGGGAAAAGGTGTCAGGACAGAAAGCCATTGTGCCTTTTCTAGGAGTAATGGGGCCTCATCTTTGGCAGCTGAGAGCCCAAGGCTGCCACCTTTTCCCTGGGCGCAAATGTCGACGGCGCGTGCCACTTGCAAGTCCGGGAATGTGCCGTTTCTCATCCCAGAATTCCAGGCCAGCGAAGATTTCTCCCTGGGAAAAGGTGCCAGGACAGAAAGCGCTTGTGCCTTTTCTAGGGTTAATGGGGCCCCAAAATTGGCAGCTGAGAGCCCAGGGCTGCCACCTTTTCCCTGGGCGCAAAGCTTGACGGTGCGTGCCACATGCGGGTAAGGGAAAGAGCCGTTTTCAGCCCAGAATTCCAGACCAATGAAGATTCCTCCCAGGGAAAAGGTGCCAGGACAGAAAGCCATTGTTCTTTTCCTAGGGGTAATGGGGCCCCATCATTGGCACCTGAGAGCCCAAGGTTGCCACCTTTTGCCTGGGCACAAAGCTCGACGGTGCGTTCCACTTGCAGGTCCGGGGAAGTGCCGTTTTTCAGTCCAGAATTCCAGACGGACGAAAATTCCTCCCAGGGAAAAGGTGCCAGGACAGAAAGCGATTGTTATTTATCTAGTGTTAACGGGGACCCATCACTGGCACTTGAGAGCCCAAGGCTGCCACCTTTTGCCTGGGCGCAAAGCTAGATGGTGCCTGCCACGTGCAGGTCAGAGAAAGTGCTTTGTTCAGCCCAGGATTCCAGACGGATGACGACTCCTCCCAGGGAAAAGGCTCCCAGGACAGAAAGGGATTGTTCCATTTCTAGTGTTAATGGGGGCCCGTCATTGACATCTGAGAGCCAGAGGTTGCCTCCTTTGCCCTGGGCGCAAAGCACGACAGCGCGTGCCACATGCTGGTCCCAGAAAGTGCCATTTTACAGCCCAGAATTCCAGACCAATGAAGACTCCTCCCAGGGAAAAGGTGCCAGGACAGAAAGCCATTGTGCTTTTTGTAAAGGTAATGGGGCCCCATCATTGGCACCTGAGAGCCCAAGACTGCCACCTTTTCCTTGGACGCAAAGCTCGATGGTGCGTTCCACTTGCGGGTCCAGGAAAGTGCCGATTCTCAGACCAGAATTCCAAACCGATGAAGATTCCTCCCTGGGAAAAGGTGCCAGGACAGAAAGCCATTGTGCCTTTTGTAGGGGTAATGGGGCACCATCATTGGCACCTGAGAGCCCAAGGCTGCCCCCTTTTCCCTGGGCGCAAAGCTCGACGGTGTGTACCTTGTGCGGGTTTGGGGCAGTGCCATTTTTGAACCGAGATTTCCAGACGGACGAAGATTCCTCCCTGGGAAAAGGTGCCAGGACAGAAAGCAAGTGTTATTTTTCTAGTGTTAACGGGGCCCCATCATTGGCACCTGAGAGCCCAAGGCTGCCACCTTTTGCCTGCGCACAAATGTCGACGGCGCGTGCCACTTGCGGGTCCGGGGAAGTGCCATTTTTCAGCCCAGAATTCCAGACGGACGAAGACACCTCCCAGGGAAAAGGTGCCAGATCAGAAATCGAATTGTCCTTTTCTAGGGTCAATGGTGCCCCATCATTGGCACCTGAGAGTTCAAGGCTGCCACCCTTTCCGTGGGCGCAAACATCAACGGCGCGTACCACTTCCTTGTCCGGGAAAGTGCCGTTTTTCAGCCCTGAATTCCAGACGGATGAAGACTCCTCACAGGGAAGAGGCTCCCAGGACAGAAAGCGATTGTTCCATTTCTAGGGTTAATCGGGCTCCATCATTGGCACCTGAGAGCCCAAGGTTGCCTCCTATACCCTGGGCGCAAAGCTCGACCATGCGTGCTACGTGAGGGTCCGGGAAATTGCCGTTTCTCATTCCAGAATTCCAGACCGATGAAGATTCCTCCCTGGGAAAAGGTGTCAGGACAGAAAGCGATTGTTCCTTTTCTAGGGTTAATGGGGCTCCATCATTGACACCTGAGAGCCCAAGGCTGCAACCTTTTCCCTGAGCGCAAAGCTCGACGGTGCGTGCCACTTGCGGGTCCAGGAATGTGCTGTTTCTCATCCCAGAATTCGAGGCCGATGAAGATTTCTCCCAGGGAAAAGATGCCTGGACAGAAAGCAATTGTGCCTTTTCTCGGGTTAATGGGGCCCCAAAATTGACACCTGAGAGCCCAAGGCTGCCACCTTTTCCCTGGGCGCAAAGCTCAACGGAGCGTTCCACGTGCGTGTCTGAGAAAGGGCCATTTTTCAGCCCAGAATTCCAGACCTATGAAGATTCCTCAGAGGGAAAAGGTACCAGGAGACAAAGCCATTGTGTATTTTGTAATGCTAATTGTGCCCCATCATTGGCACCTGAGAGCCCAAGACTGCCACCTTTTCCCTGGACGCAAAGCTCGATGGTGCGTTCCACTTGCGGGTCTAGGAAAGTGCCGATTCTCAGACCAGAATTCCAAACCGATGAAGATTCCTCCCTGGGAAAAGGTGCCAGGACAGAAAGCCATTGTGCCTTTTGTAGGGGTAATGGGGCACCATCATTGGCAGCTGAGAGCCCAAGGCTGCCCCCTTTTCCCTGGGCGCAAAGCTCGACGGTGTGTACCTTGTGCGGGTTTGGGGCAGTGCCATTTTTGAACCCAGATTTCCAGATGGACGAAGATTCCTCCCTGGGAAAAGGTGCCAGGACAGAAAGCAAGTGTTATTTTTCTAGTGTTAACAAGGCCCCATCATTAGCACCTGAGAGCCCAAGGCTGCCACCTTTTGCCTGGGCACAAATGTCGACAACACGTGCCACTTGCGGGTCCGGGGAAGTGCCATTTTTCAGCCCAGAATTCCAGACGGACGAAGACACCTCCCAGGGAAAAGGTGCCAGGTCAGAAATCGAATTGTCCTTTTCTAGGGTCAATGGTGCCCCATCATTGGCACCTCAGAGTTCAAGGCTGCCACCTTTTCCGTGGGCGCAAACATCAACGGCGCGTACCACTTCCTTGTCCGGGAAAGTGCCGTTTTTCAGCCCTGAATTCCAGACGGATGAAGACTCCTCACAGGGAAGAGGCTCCCAGGAAAGAAAGCGATTGTTCCATTTCTAGGGTTAATCGGGCTCCATCACTGGCACCTGAGAGCCCAAGGTTGCCTCCTATACCCTGGGCGCAAAGCTCGACCATGCGTGCTACGTGAGGGTCCGGGAAATTGCCGTTTCTCATTCCAGAATTCCAGACCGATGAAGATTCCTCCCTGGGAAAAGGTGTCAGGACAGAAAGCGATTGTTCCTTTTCTAGGAGTAATGGGGCTCCATCATTGACACCTGAGAGCCCAAGGCTGCAACCTTTTCCCTGAGCGCAAAGCTCGACGGTGCGTGCCACTTGCGGGTCCAGGAATGTGCCGTTTCTCATCCCAGAATTCGAGGCCGATGAAGATTTCTCCCAGGGAAAAGGTGCCTGGACAGAAAGCCATTGTGCCTTTTCTAGGGTTAATGGGGCCCCAAAATTGACGCCTGAGAGCCCAAGGCTGCCACCTTTTCCCTGGGCGCAAAGCTCGACGGAGCGTTCCACGTGCGGGTCCGAGAAATGGCCGTTTTTCAGCCCAGAATTCCAGACCTATGAAGATTCCTCAGAGGGAAAAGGTACCAGGAGACAAAGCCATTGTGTATTTTGTAATGCTAATTGTGCCCCATCATTGGCACCTGAGAGCCCAAGGCTGCCACCTTTTCCCTGGGTGCAAAGCTCGACGGTGCGTGCCACATGCGGGTAAGGGAAAGAGCCGTTTTCAGCCCAGAATTCCAGACCAATGAAGATTCCTCCCAGGGAAAAGGTGCCAGGACAGAAAGCCATTGTTCTTTTTCTAGGGGTAATGGGGCCCCATCATTGGCACCTGAGAGCCCAAGGCTGCCACCTCTTGCCTGGGCACAAAGCTCGACGGTGCGTTCCACTTGCAGGTCCGGGGAAGTGCCGTTTTTCAGCCCAGAATTCCAGACGGACAAAAATTCCTCCCAGGGAAAAGGTGCCAGGACAGAAAGCGATTGTTATTTATCTAGTGTTAACGGGGCCCCATCATTGGCAGCTGAGAGCCCAAGGCTGCCACCTTTTGCCTGGGCGCAAAGCTAGATGGTGCCTGCCACGTGCAGGTCACAGAAAGTGATTTGTTCAGCCCAGGATTCCAGACCTATGAAGATTCCTCAGAGGGAAAAGGTACCAGGAGACAAAGCCATTGTGTGTTTTGTAATGCTAATTGGGCCCCATCATTGGCACCTGAGAGCCCAAGGCTGCCACCTTTTCCCTGGGTGCAAAGCTCGACGGTGCATACCCTGTGCGGGTCCGGGAAAGGGCCGTTTTTCAGCCCAGAATTCCAGACGGAATTCAATTCCTCTCTGGGAAAAGGTGTCAGGACAGAAAGCCATTGTGCCTTTTCTAGGGGTAATGGGGCCTCATCTTTGGCACCTGAGAGCCCAAGGCTGGCATTTTTTTCCTTGGGCACAAATGTCGACGGCGCGTGCCACTTGCAAGTCCGGGAATGTGCCGTTTCTCATCCCAGAATTCCAGGCCAGCGAAGATTTCTCCCTGGGAAAAGGTGCCAGCACAGAAAACGATTGTGCCTTTTCTAGGGTTAATGGGGCCCCAAAATTGGCAGCTGAGAGCCCAGGGCTGCCACCTTTTCCCTGGGTGCAAAGCTCGACGGTGCGTGCCACATGCGGGTAAGGGAAAGAGCCCTTTTCAGCCCAGAATTCCAGACCAATGAAGATTCCTCCCAGGGAAAACGTGCCAGGACAGAAAGCCATTGTTCTTTTTCTAGGGGTAATGGGGCCCCATCATTGGCACCTGAGAGCCCAAGGCTGCCACCTTTTGCCTGGGCACAAAGCTCGACGGTGCGTTCCACTTGCAGGTCCGGGGAAGTGCCGTTTTTCAGCCCAGAATTCCAGACGGACGAAAATTCCTCCCAGGGAAAAGGTGCCAGGACAGAAAGCAAGTGTTATTTATCTAGTGTTAACGGGGACCCATTGTTGGCACCTGAGAGCCCAAGGCTGCCACCTTTTCCCTGGGCGCAAAGCTAGATGGTGCCTGCCACGTGCAGGTCCCAGAAAGTGCCATTTTACAGCCCAGAATTCCAGACCAATGAAGACTTCTCCCAGGGAAAAGGCTCCCAGGACAGAAAGCCGTTGTGCTTTTTGTAAAGGTAATGGGGCCCCATCATTGGCACCTGAGAGCCCAAGACTGCCACCTTTTCCCTGGATGCAAAGCTCGATGGTGCGTTCCACTTGCGGGTCCAGGAAAGTGCCGATTCTCAGACCAGAATTCCAAACCGATGAAGATTCCTCCCTGGGAAAAGGTGCCAGGACAGAAAGCCATTGTGCCTTTTGTAGGGGTAATGGGGCACCATCATTGGCACCTGAGAGCCCAAGGCTGCCCCCTTTTCCCTGGGCGCAAAGCTCGACGGTGTGTACCTTGTGCGGGTTTGGGGCAGTGCCATTTTTGAACCGAGATTTCCAGACGGACGAAAATTCCTCCCTGGGAAAAGGTGCCAGGACAGAAAGCAAGTGTTATTTTTCTAGTGTTAACGGGGCCCCATCATTGGCAGCTGAGAGCCCAAGGCTGCCACCTTTTGCCTGGGTGCAAAGCTCAACAGTGCTTTCCACTTGCAGGTCCGGGAAAGTGCCATTTTTCAGCCCAGAATTCCAGACGGACGAAGACACCTCCCAGGGAAAAGGTGCCTGGTCAGAAATCGAATTGTCCTTTTCTAGGGTCAATGGTGCCCCATCATTGGCACCTCAGAGTTCAAGGCTGCCACCTTTTCCGTGGGCGCAAGCATCAACGGCATGTACCACTTTCTTGTCCGGGAAAGTGCCGTTTTTCAGCCCTGAATTCCAGACGGATGAAGACTCCTCACAGGGAAGAGGCTCCCAGGAAAGAAAGCGATTGTTCCATTTCTAGGGTTAATCGGGCTCCATCATTGGCACCTGAGAGCCCAAGGTTGCCTCCTATACCCTGGGCGCAAAGCTCGACCATGCGTGCTACGTGAGGGTCCGGGAAATTGCCGTTTCTCATTCCAGAATTCCAGACCGATGAAGATTCCTCCCTGGGAAAAGGTGTCAGGACAGAAAGCGATTGTTCCTTTTCTAGGGTTAATGGGGCTCCATCATTGACACCTGAGAGCCCAAGGCTGCAACCATTTCCCTGAGCGCAAAGTTCGACGGTGCGTGTCACTTGCGGGTCCAGGAATGTGCTGTTTCTCATCCCAGAAATCGAGGCCGATGAAGATTTCTCCCAGGGAAAAGGTGCCAGCACAGAAAGCGATTGTGCCTTTTCTAGGGTTAATGGGGCCCCAAAATTGGCAGCTGAGAGCCCAGGGCTGCCACCTTTTCCCTGGGTGCAAAGCTCAACTGTGCGTGCCACATGCGGGTAAGGGAAAGAGCCCTTTTCAGCCCAGAATTCCAGACCAATGAAGATTCCTCCCAGGGAAAAGGTGCCAGGACAGAAAGCGATTGTTCTTTTTCTAGGGGTAATGGGGCCCAATCATTGGCACCTGAGAGCCCAAGGCTGCCACCTTTTCCCTGGGTACAAAGCTCGACGGTGCGTTCCACTTGCAGGTCCGGGGAAGTGCCATTTTTCAGCCCAGAATTCCAGACCTATGAAGATTCCTTAGAGGGAAAAGGTACCAGGAGACAAGGCCATTGTGTATTTTGTAATGCTAATTGGGCCCCATCAGTGGCACCTGAGAGCCCAAGGTAGCCACCTTTTCCCTGGGTGCAAAGCTCGACGGTGCATACCCTGTGCGGGTCCGGGAAAGGGCCGTTTTTCAGCCCAGAATTCCAGACGGAAGTCGATTCCTCTCTGGGAAAAGGTGTCAGGACAGAAAGCCATTGTGCCTTTTCTAGGGGTAATGGGACCTCATCTTTGGCACCTGAGAGCCCAAGGCTGCCACCTTTTCCCTGGGCGCAAATGTCGACGGCGCGTGCCACTTGCAAGTCCGGGAATGTGCCGTTTCTCATCCCAGAATTCCAGGCCAGCGAAGATTTCTCCCTGGGAAAAGGTGCCAGGACAGAAAGCGCTTGTGCCTTTTCTAGGGTTAATGGGGCCCCAAAATTGGCAGCTGAGAGCCCAGGGCTGCCACCTATTCCCTGGGCGCAAAGCTCGACGGTGCGTGCCACATGCGGGTAAGGGAAAGAGCCGTTTTCAGCCCAGAATTCCAGACCAATGAAGATTCCTCCCAGGGAAAAGGTGCCAGGACAGAAAGCCATTGTGCTTTTTCAAGGGGTAATGGGGCCCCATCATTGGCACCTGAGAGCCCAAAATTGCCACCTTTTGCCTGGGCACAAAGCTCGACGGTGCGTTCCACTTGCAGGTCCGGGGAAGTGCCGTTTTTCAGTCCAGAATTCCAGACGGACGAAAATTCCTCCCAGGGAAAAGGTGCCAGGACAGAAAGCGATTGTTATTTATCTAGTGTTAACGGGGACCCATCATTGGCACTTGAGAGCCCAAGGTTGCCACCTTTTTCCTGGGCGCAAAGCTAGATGGTGCCTGCCACGTGCAGGTCAGAGAAAGTGCTTTGTTCAGCCCAGGATTCGAGACGGATGACGACTCCTCCCAGGGAAAAGGCTCCCAGGACAGAAAGCGATTGTTCCATTTCTAGTGTTAATGGGGGCCCGTCATTGACATCTGAGAGCCAGAGGTTGCCTCCTTTGCCCTGGGCGCAAAGCACGACAGCGCGTGCCACGTGCTGGTCCCAGAAAGTGCCATTTTACAGCCCAGAATTCCAGACCAATGAAGACTCCTCCCAGGGAAAAGGTGCCAGGACAGAAAGCCATTGTGCTTTTTGTAAAGGTAATGGGGCCCCATCATTGGCACCTGAGAGCCCAAGACTGCCATCTTTTCCTTGGACGCAAAGCTCGATGGTGCGTTCCACTTGCGGGTCCAGGAAAGTACCGATTCTCAGACCAGAATTCCAAACCGATGAAGATTCCTCCCTGGGAAAAGGTGCCAGGACAGAAAGCCATTGTGCCTTTTGTAGGGGTAATGGGGCACCATCATTGGCAGCTGAGAGCCCAAGGCTGCCCCCTTTTCCCTGGGCGCAAAGCTCGACGGTGTGTACCTTGTGCGGGTTTGGGGCAGTGCCATTTTTGAACCCAGATTTCCAGACGGACGAAGATTCCTCCCTGGCAAAAGGTGCCAGGACAGAAAGCAAGTGTTATTTTTCTAGTGTTAACGGGGCCCCATCATTGGCAGCTGAGAGCCCAAGGCTGCCACCTTTTGCCTGGGCGGAAATGTCGACGGCGCGTGCCACTTGCGGGTCCGGGGAAGTGCCATTTTTCAGCCCAGAATTCCAGACGGACGAAGACACCTCCCAGGGAAAAGGTGCCAGATCAGAAATCGAATTGTCCTTTTCTAGGGTCAAAGGTGCCCCATCACTGGCACCTGAGAGTTCAAGGCTGCCACCTTTTCCGTGGGCGCAAACATCAACGGCGCGGACCACTTCCTTGTCTGGAAAACTGCTGTTTTTCAGCCCTGAATTCCAGACGGATGAAGACTCCTCACAGGGAAGAGGCTCCCAGGAAAGAAAGCGATTGTTCCATTTCTAGGGTTAATCGGGCTCCATCACTGGCACCTGAGAGCCCAAGGTTGCCTCCTATACCCTGGGCGCAAAGCTCGACCATGCGTGCTACATGAGGGTCCGGGAAATTGCCGTTTCTCATTCCAGAATTCCAGACCGATGAAGATTCCTCCCTGGGAAAAGGTGTCAGGACAGAAAGCGATTGTTCCTTTTCTAGGGTTAATGGGGCTCCATCATTGACACCTGAGAGCCCAAGGCTGCCACCTTTTCCCTGGGCGCAAAGCTCGACGGAGCGTTCCACGTGCGGGTCCGAGAAAGGGCCGTTTTTCAGCCCAGAATTCCAGACCTATGAAGATTCCTCAGAGGGAAAAGGTACCAGGAGACAAAGCCATTGTGTATTTTGTAATGCTAATTGTGCCCCATCATTGGCACCTGAGAGCCCAAGGCTGCCACCTTTTCCCTGGGCGCAAAGCTCGACGGTGCGTGCCACATGCGGGTAAGGGAAAGAGCCGTTTTCAGCCCAGAATTCCAGACCAATGAAGATTCCTCCCAGGGAAAAGGTGCCAGGACAGAAAGCCATTGTTCTTTTTCTAGGGGTAATGGGGCCCCATCATTGGCAGCTGAGAGCCCAAGGCTGCCACCTCTTGCCTGGGCACAAAGCTCGACGGTGCGTTCCACTTGCAGGTCCGGGGAAGTGCCGTTTTTCAGCCCAGAATTCCAGACGGACGAAAATTCCTCCCAGGGAAAAGGTGCCAGGACAGAAAGCGATTGTTATTTATCTAGTGTTAACGGGGACCCATCATTGGCACCTGAGAGCCCAAGGCTGCCACCTTTTGCCTGGGCGCAAAGCTAGATGGTGCCTGCCACGTGCAGGTCACAGAAAGTGATTTGATCAGCCCAGGATTCCAGACCAATGAAGATTCCTCAGAGGGAAAAGGTACCAGGAGACAAAGCCATTGTGTATTTTGTAATGCTAATTGGGCCCCATCATTGGCACCTGAGAGCCCAAGGCTGCCACCTTTTCCCTGGGTGCAAAGCTCGACGGTGCATACCCTGTGCGGGTCCGGGAAAGGGCCGTTTTTCAGCCCAGAATTCCAGACGGAAGTCAATTCCTCTCTGGGAAAAGGTGTCAGGACAGAAAGCCATTGTGCCTTTTCTAGGGGTAATGGGACCTCATCTTTGGCACCTGAGAGCCCAAGGCTGGCATTTTTTTCCTTGGGCACAAATGTCGACGGCGCGTGCCGCTTGCAAGTCCGGGAATGTGCCGTTTCTCATCCCAGAATTCCAGGCCAGCGAAGATTTCTCCCTGGGAAAAGGTGCCAGCACAGAAAACGATTGTGCCTTTTCTAGGGTTAATGGGGCCCCAAAATTGGCAGCTGAGAGCCCAGGGCTGCCACCTTTTCCCTGGGTGGAAAGCTCAACGGTGCGTGCCACATGCGGGTAAGGGAAAGAGCCCTTTTCAGCCCAGAATTCCAGACCAATGAAGATTCCTCCCAGGGAAAAGGTGCCAGGACAGAAAGCCATTGTTCTTTTTCTAGGGGTAATGGGGCCCCATCATTGGCACCTGAGAGCCCAAGGCTGCCACCTTTTGCCTGGGCACAAAGCTCGATGGTGCGTTCCACTTGCAGGTCCGGGGAAGTGCTGTTTTTCAGCCCAGAATTCCAGACGGATGAAAATTCCTCCCAGGGAAAACGTGCCAGGACAGAAAGCGATTGTTATTTATCTAGTGTTAACGGGGACCCATTGTTGGCACCTGAGAGCCCAAGGCTGCCACCTTTTCCCTGGGCGCAAAGCTAGATGGTGCCTGCCACGTGCAGGTCCCAGAAAGTGCCATTTTACAGCCCAGAATTCCAGACCAATGAAGACTTCTCCCAGGGAAAAGGCTCCCAGGACAGAAAGCCATTGTGCTTTTTGTAAAGGTAATGGGGCCCCATCATTGGCACCTGAGAGCCCAAGACTGCCACCTTTTCCCTGGACGCAAAGCTCGATGGTGCGTTCCACTTGCGGGTCCAGGAAAGTGCCGATTCTCAGACCAGAATTCCAAACCGATGAAGATTCCTCCCTGGGAAAAGGTGCCAGGACAGAAAGCCATTGTGCCTTTTGTAGGGGTAATGGGGCACCATCATTGGCAGCTGAGAGCCCAGGGCTGCCCCCTTTTCCCCGGGCGCAAAGCTCGACGGTGTGTACCTTGTGCGGGTTTGGGGCAGTGCCATTTTTGAACCCAGATTTCCAGACGGACGAAAATTCCTCCCTGGGAAAAGGTGCCAGGACAGAAAGCAAGTGTTATTTTTCTAGTGTTAACGGGGCCCCATCATTGGCAGCTGAGAGCCCAAGGCTGCCACCTTTTGCCTGGGTGCAAAGCTCGACAGTGCTTTCCACTTGCAGGTCCGGGGAAGTGCCATTTTTCAGCCCAGAATTCCAGACGGACGAAGACACCTCCCAGGGAAAAGGTGCCAGGTCAGAAATCGAATTGTCCTTTTCTAGGGTCAATGGTGCCCCATCATTGGCACCTCAGAGTTCAGGGCTGCCACCTTTTCCATGGGCGCAAGCATCAACGGCATGTACCACTTTCTTGTCCGGGAAAGTGCCGTTTTTCAGCCCTGAATTCCAGACGGATGAAGACTCCTCACAGGGAAGAGGCTCCCAGGAAAGAAAGCGATTGTTCCATTTCTAGGGTTAATCGGGCTCCATCATTGGCACCTGAGAGCCCAAGGTTGCCTCCTATACCCTGGGCGCAAAGCTCGACCATGCGTGCTACGTGAGGGTCCGGGAAATTGCCGTTTCTCATTCCAGAATTCCAGACCGATGAAGATTCCTCCCTGGGAAAAGGTGTCAGGACAGAAAGCGATTGTTCCTTTTCTAGGGTTAATGGGGCTCCATCATTGACACCTGAGAGCCCAAGGCTGCAACCATTTCCCTGAGCGCAAAGCTCGACGGTGCGTGCCACTTGCGGGTCCAGGAATGTGCTGTTTCTCATCCCAGAAATCGAGGCCGATGAAGATTTCTCCCAGGGAAAAGGTGCCTGGACAGAAAGCGATTGTGCCTTTTCTACGGTTAATGGGGCCCCAAAATTGACAGCTGAGAGCCCAAGGCTGCCACCTTTTCCCTGGGCGCAAAGCTTGACGGTGCATACCCTGTGCGGGTCCGGGAAAGGGCCGTTTTTCAGCCCAGAATTCCAGACGGAAGTCGATTCCTCTCTGGGAAAAGGTGTCAGGACAGAAAGCCATTGTGCCTTTTCTATGGGTAATGGGGCCCCGTCTTTGGCACCTGAGAGCCCAAGGCTGCCACCTCTTGCCTGGGCACAAAGCTCGATGGTGCGTTCCACTTGCAGGTCCGGGGAAGTGCCGTTTTTCAGCCCAGAATTCCAGACGGACGAAAATTCCTCCCAGGGAAAAGGTGCCAGGACAGAAAGCGCTTGTGCCTTTTCTAGGGTTAATGGGGCCCCAAAATTGGCAGCTGAGAACCCAGGGCTGCCACCTTTTCCCTGGGCACAAAGCTCAACGGTGCGTGCCACATGCGGGTAAGGGAAAGAGCCGTTTTCAGCCCAGAATTCCAGACCAATGAAGATTCCTCCCAGGGAAAAGGTGCCAGGACAGAAAGCCATTGTTCTTTTTCTAGGGGTAATGGGGCCCCATCATTGGCACCTGAGAGCCCAAGGCTGCCACCTTTTGCCTGAGCACAAAGCTCGACGGTGCGTTCCACTTGCAGGTCCGGGGAAGTGCCGTTTTTCAGTCCAGAATTCCAGACGGACGAAAATTCCTCCCTGGGAAAAAGTGCCAGGACAGAAAGCGATTGTTATTTATCTAGTGTTAACGGGGACCCATTGTTGGCACCTGAGAGCCCAAGGCTGCCACCTTTTCCCTGGGCGCAAAGCTAGATGGTGCCTGCCATGTGCAGGTCAGAGAAAGTGCTTTGTTCAGCTCAGGATTCCAGACGGATGACGACTCCTCCCAGGAAAAAGGCTCCCAGGACAGAAAGCCATTGTGCTTTTTGTAAAGGTAATGGGGCCCCATCATTGGCACCTGAGAGCCCAAGACTACCACCTTTTCCCTGGACGCAAAGCTCGATGGTGCGTTCCACTTGCGGGTCCAGGAAAGTGCCGATTCTCAGACCAGAATTCCAAACCGATGAAGATTCCTCCCAGGGAAAAGGTGCCAGGACAGAAAGTCATTATGCCTTTTGTAGGGGTAATGGGGCACCATCATTGGCACCTGAGAGCCCAAGGCTGCCCCCTTTTCCCTGGGCGCAAAGCTCGACGGTGTGTACCTTGTGCGGGTTTGGGGCAGTGCCATTTTTGAACCCAGATTTCCAGACCGAAGAAGATTCCTCCCTGGGAAAAGGTGCCAGGACAGAAAGCAAGTGTTATTTTTCTAGTGTTAACGGGGCCCCATCATTGGCACCTGACAGCCCAAGGCTGCCACCTTTTGCCTGGGCGCAAATGTCGACGGCGCGTGCCACTTGCGGGTCCAGGGAAGTGCCATTTTTCAGCCCAGAATTCCAGACGGACGAAGACACCTCCCAGGGAAAAGGTGCCAGGTCAGAAATCGAATTGTCCTTTTCTAGGGTCAATGGTGCCCCATCATTGGCACCTGAGAGTTCAAGGCTGCCACCTTTTCCGTGGGCAGAAAGCTCGACGGTGTGTACCTTGTGCGGGTTTGGGGCAGTGTCATTTTTGAACCCAGATTTCCAGACGGACGAAGATTCCTCCCTGGGAAAAGGTGCCAGGACAGAAAGCAAGTGTTATTTTTCTAGTGTTAACGGGTCCCCATCATTGGCAGCTGAGAGCCCAAGGCTGCCACCTTTTCCCTGGGCGCAAAGCTAGATGGTGCCTGCCACGTGCAGGTCCCAGAAAGTGCCATTTTACAGCCCAGAATTCCAGACCAATGAAGACTCCTCCCAGGGAAAACGTGCCAGGACAGAAAGCCATTGTGTTTTTTGTAAAGGTAATGGGGCCCCATCATTGGCACCTGAGAGCCCAAGACTGCCACCTTTTCCCTGGACGCAAAGCTCGATGGTGCGTTCCACTTGCGGGTCCAGGAAAGTGCCGATTCTCAGACCAGAATTCCAAACCGATGAAGATTCCTCCCTGGGAAAAGGTGCCAGGACAGAAAGCCATTGTGCCTTTTGTAGGGGTAATGGGGCACCATCATTGGCACCTGAGAGCCCAAGGCTGCCCCCTTTTCCCTGGGCGCAAAGCTCGACGGTGTGTACCTTGTGCGGGTTTGGGGCAGTGCCATTTCTGAACCCATATTTCCAGACGGACGAAGATTCCTCCCTGGGAGAAGGTGCCAGGACAGAAAGCAAGTGTTATTTTTCTAGTGTTAACGGGGCCCCATCATTGGCAGCTGAGAGCCCAAGGCTGCCACCTTTTGCCTGGGCGCAAATGTCGACGGCGTGTGCCACTTGCGGGTATGGGGAAGTGCCATTTTTCAGCCCAGAATTCCAGACGGACGAAGACACCTCCCAGGGAAAAGGTGCCAGGTCAGAAATCGAATTGTCCTTTTCTAGGGTCAATGGTGCCCCATCATTGGCACCTCAGAGTTCAAGGCTGCCACCTTTTCTATGGGCGCAAACATCAACAGCACGTACCACTTCCTTGTCCGGGAAAGTGCCGTTTTTCAGCCCTGAATTCCAGACGGATGAAGACTCCTCACAGGGAAGAGGCTCCCAGGAAAGAAAGCGATTGTTCCATTTCTAGGGTTAATCGGGCTCCATCATTGGCACCTGAGAGCCCAAGGTTGCCTCCTATACCCTGGGCGCAAAGCTCGACCATGCGTGCTACGTGAGGGTCCGGGAAATTGCCGTTTCTCATTCCAGAATTCCAGACCGATGAAGATTCCTCCCTGGGAAAAGGTGTCAGGACAGAAAGCGATTGTTCCTTTTCTAGGGTTAATGGGGCTCCATCATTGACACCTGAGAGCCCAAGGCTGCAACCATTTCCCTGAGCGCAAAGTTCGACGGTGCGTGTCACTTGCGGGTCCAGGAATGTGCTGTTTCTCATCCCAGAAATCGAGGCCGATGAAGATTTCTCCCAGGGAAAAGGTGCCTGGACAGAAAGCAATTGTGCCTTTTCTACGGTTAATGGGGCCCCAAAATTGACACCTGAGAGCCCAAGGCTGCCACCTTTTGCCTGGGCGCAAAGCTCGACGGAGCGTTCCACGTGCGGGTCCGGGAAAGTGCCATTTTTCAGCCCAGAATTCCAGACCTATGAAGATTCCTCAGAGGGAAAAGGTACCAGGAGACAAAGCCATTGTGTATTTTGTAATGCTAATTGGGCCCCATCATTGGCACCTGAGAGCCCAGGGCTGCCACCTTTTCCCTGGGCGCAAAGCTCGACGGTGCATACCCTGTGCGGGTCCGGGAAAGGGCCGTTTTTCATCCCAGAATTCCAGACGGAAGTCGATTCCTCTCTGGGAAAAGGTGTCAGGACAGAAAGCCATTGTGCCTTTTCTAGGGGTAATGGGGCCTCATCTTTGGCACCTGAGAGCCCAAGGCTGCCACCTTTTCCCTGGGCGCAAATGTCGACGGCGCGTGCCACTTGCAAGTCCGGGAATGTGCCGTTTCTCATCCCAGAATTCCAGGCCAGCGAAGATTTCTCCCTGGGAAAAGGTGCCAGGACAGAAAGCGCTTGTGCCTTTTCTAGGGTTAATGGGGCCCCAAAATTGGCAGCTGAGAGCCCAGGGCTGCCACCTTTTCCCTGGGCGCAAAGCTCGACGGTGCGTGCCACATGCGGGTAAGGGAAAGAGCCGTTTTCAGCCCAGAATTCCAGACCAATGAAGATTCCTCCCAGGGAAAAGGTGCCAGGACAGAAAGCCATTGTTCTTTTCCTAGGGGTAATGGGGCCCCATCATTGGCACCTGAGAGCCCAAGGTTGCCACCTTTTGCCTGGGCACAAAGCTCGACGGTGCGTTCCACTTGCAGGTCCGGGGAAGTGCCGTTTTTCAGTCCAGAATTCCAGACGGACGAAAATTCCTCCCAGGGAAAAGGTGCCAGGACAGAAAGCGATTGTTATTTATCTAGTGTTAACGGGGACCCATCACTGGCACTTGAGAGCCCAAGGCTGCCACCTTTTGCCTGGGCGCAAAGCTAGATGGTGCCTGCCACGTGCAGGTCAGAGAAAGTGCTTTGTTCAGCCCAGGATTCCAGACGGATGACGACTCCTCCCAGGGAAAAGGCTCCCAGGACAGAAAGGGATTGTTCCATTTCTAGTGTTAATGGGGGCCCGTCATTGACATCTGAGAGCCAGAGGTTGCCTCCTTTTCCCTGGGCGCAAAGCACGACAGCGCGTGCCACATGCTGGTCCCAGAAAGTGCCATTTTACAGCCCAGAATTCCAGACCAATGAAGACTCCTCCCAGGGAAAAGGTGCCAGGACAGAAAGCCATTGTGCTTTTTGTAAAGGTAATGGGGCCCCATCATTGGCACCTGAGAGCCCAAGACTGCCACCTTTTCCTTGGACGCAAATCTCGATGGTGCGTTCCACTTGCGGGTCCAGGAAAGTGCCGATTCTCAGACCAGAATTCCAAACCGATGAAGATTCCTCCCTGGGAAAAGGTGCCAGGACAGAAAGCCATTGTGCCTTTTGTAGGGGTAATGGGGCACCATCATTGGCACCTGAGAGCCCAAGGCTGCCCCCTTTTCCCTGGGCGCAAAGCTCGACGGTGTGTACCTTGTGCGGGTTTGGGGCAGTGCCATTTTTGAACCGAGATTTCCAGACGGACGAAGATTCCTCCCTGGGAAAAGGTGCCAGGACAGAAAGCAAGTGTTATTTTTCTAGTGTTAACGGGTCCCCATCATTGGCACCTGAGAGCCCAAGGCTGCCACCTTTTCCCTGGGCGCAAAGCTAGATGGTGCCTGCCACGTGCAGGTCCCAGAAAGTGCCATTTTACAGCCCAGAATTCCAGACCAATGAAGACTCCTCCCAGGGAAAACGTGCCAGGACAGAAAGCCATTGTGTTTTTTGTAAAGGTAATGGTGCCCCATCATTGGCACCTGAGAGCCCAAGACTGCCACCTTTTCCCTGGACGCAAATCTCGATGGTGCGTTCCACTTGCGGGTCCAGGAAAGTGCCGATTCTCAGACCAGAATTCCAAACCGATGAAGATTCCTCCCTGGGAAAAGGTGCCAGGACAGAAAGCCATTGTGCCTTTTGTAGGGGTAATGGGGCACCATCATTGGCAGCTGAGAGCCCAAGGCTGCCCCCTTTTCCCTGGGCGCAAAGCTCGACGGTGTGTACCTTGTGCGGGTTTGGGGCAGTGCCATTTCTGAACCCAGATTTCCAGACAGACGAAGATTCCTCCCTGGGAGAAGGTGCCAGGACAGAAAGCAAGTGTTATTTTTCTAGTGTTAACGGGGCCCCATCATTGGCACCTGAGAGCCCAAGGCTGCCACCTTTTGCCTGGGCGCAAATGTCGACGGCGTGTGCCACTTGCGGGTATGGGGAAGTGCCATTTTTCAGCCCAGAATTCCAGACGGACAAAGACACCTCCCAGGGAAAAGGTGCCAGGTCAGAAATCGAATTGTCCTTTTCTAGGGTCAATGGTGCCCCATCATTGGCACCTCAGAGTTCAAGGCTGCCACCTTTTCCATGGGCGCAAACATCAACAGCACGTACCACTTCCTTGTCCGGGAAAGTGCCGTTTTTCAGCCCTGAATTCCAGACGGATGAAGACTCCTCACAGGGAAGAGGCTCCCAGGAAAGAAAGCGATTGTTCCATTTCTAGGGTTAATCGGGCTCCATCATTGGCACCTGAGAGCCCAAGGTTGCCTCCTATACCCTGGGCGCAAAGCTCGACCATGCGTGCTACGTGAGGGTCCGGGAAATTGCCGTTTCTCATTCCAGAATTCCAGACCGATGAAGATTCCTCCCTGGGAAAAGGTGTCAGGACAGAAAGCGATTGTTCCTTTTCTAGGGTTAATGGGGCTCCATCATTGACACCTGAGAGCCGAAGGCTGCAACTATTTCCCTGAGCGCAAAGCTCGACGGTGCGTGCCAGTTGCGGGTCCAGGAATGTGCTGTTTCTCATCCCAGAAATCGAGGCCGATGAAGATTTCTCCCAGGGAAAAGGTGCCTGGACAGAAAGCAATTGTGCCTTTTCTACGGTTAATGGGGCCCCAAAATTGACACCTGAGAGCCCAAGGCTGCCACCTTTTGCCTGGGCGCAAAGCTCGACGGAGCGTTCCACGTGCGGGTCCGGGAAAGTGCCATTTTTCAGCCCAGAATTCCAGACCTATGAAGATTCCTCAGAGGGAAAAGGTACCAGGAGACAAAGCCATTGTGTATTTTGTAATGCTAATTGGGCCCCATCATTGGCACCTGAGAGCCCAGGGCTGCCACCTTTTCCCTGGGCGCAAAGCTCGACGTTGCATACCCTGTGCGGGTCCGGGAAAGGGCCGTTTTTCATCCCAGAATTCCAGACGGAAGTCGATTCCTCTCTGGGAAAAGGTGTCAGGACAGAAAGCCATTGTGCCTTTTCTAGGGGTAATGGGGCCTCATCTTTGGCACCTGAGAGCCCAAGGCTGCCACCTTTTCCCTGGGCGCAAATGTCGACGGCGCGTGCCACTTGCAAGTCCGGGAATGTGCCGTTTCTCATCCCAGAATTCCAGGCCAGCGAAGATTTCTCCCTGAGAAAAGGTGCCAGGACAGAAAGCGATTGTGCCTTTTCTAGGGTTAATGGGGCCCCAAGATTGGCAGCTGAGAGCCCAGGGCTGCAACCTTTTCCCTGGGTGCAAAGCTCGACGGTGCGTGCCACATGCGGGTAAGGGAAAGAGCCGTTTTCAGCCCAGAATTCCAGACCAATGAAGATTCCTCCCAGGGAAAAGGTGCCAGGACAGAAAGCGATTGTTCTTTTTCTAGGGGTAATGGGGCCCCATCATTGGCACCTGAGAGCCCAAGGCTGCCACCTCTTGCCTGGGCACAAAGCTCGACGGTGCGTTCCACTTGCAGGTCCGGGGAAGTGCCATTTTTCAGTCCAGAATTCCAGACGGACGAAAATTCCTCCCAGGGAAAAGGTGCCAGGACAGAAAGCGATTGTTATTTATCTAGTGTTAACGGGGCCCCATCATTGGCAGCTGAGAGCCCAAGGCTGCCACCTTTTCCCTGGGCGCAAAGCTAGATGGTGCCTGCCATGTGCAGGTCAGAGAAAGTGCTTTGTTCAGCCCAGGATTCCAGACGGATGACGACTCCTCCCAGGGAAAAGGCTCCCAGGACAGAAAGCGATTGTTCCATTTCTAGTGTTAATGGGGGCCCGTCATTGGCATCTGAGAGCCAGAGGTTGCCTCCTTTTCCCTGGGCGCAAAGCACGACAGTGCGTGCCACGTGCTGGTCCCACAAAGTGCCATTTTACAGCCCAGAATTCCAGACCAATGAAGACTCCTCCCAGGGAAAACGTGCCAGGACAGAAAGCCATTGTGTTTTTTGTAGAGGTAATGGGGCCCCATCATTGGCACCTGAGAGCCCAAGACTGCCACCTTTTCCCTGGACGCAAAGCTCGATGGTGCGTTCCACTTGCGGGTCCAGGAAAGTGCCGATTCTCAGACCAGAATTCCAAACCGATGAAGATTCCTCAGTGGGAAAAGGTGCCAGGACAGAAAGCCATTGTGCCTTTTGTAGGGGTAATGGGGCACCATCGTTGGCAGCTGAGAGCCCAAGGCTGCCCCCTTTTCCCTGGGCGCAAAGCTCGACGGTGTGTACATTGTGCGGGTTTAGGGCAGTGCTATTTTTGAACCCAGAGTTCCAGACGGACGAAGATTCCTCCCTGGGAAAAGGTGCCAGGACAGAAAGTAAGTGTTATTTTTCTAGTGTTAACGGGGCCCCATCATTGGCAGCTGAGAGCCCAACGCTGCCACCTTTTGCCTGGGCGCAAATGTCGACGGCGCGTGCCACTTGCGGGTCCGGGGAAGTGCCATTTTTCAGCCCAGAATTCCAGACGGACGAAGACACCTCCCAGGGAAAAGGTGCCAGGTCAGTAATCGAATTGTCCTTTTCTAGGGTCAATGGTGCCCCATCATTGGCACCTCAGAGTTCAAGGCTGCCACCTTTTCCGTGGGCGCAAACTTCAACAGCGCGTACCACTTCCTTGTCCGGGAAAGTGCCGTTTTTCAGCCCTGAATTCCAGACGGATGAAGACTCCTCACAGGGAAGAGGCTCCCAGGAAAGAAAGCGATTGTTCCATTTCTAGGGTTAATCGGGCTCCATCATTGGCACCTGAGAGCCCAAGGTTGCCTCCTATACCCTGGGCGCAAAGCTCAACCATGCGTGCTACGTGAGGGTCCGGGAAATTGCCGTTTCTCATTCCAGAATTCCAGACCGATGAAGATTCCTCCCTGGGAAAAGGTGTCAGGACAGAAAGCGATTGTTCCTTTTCTAGGGTTAATGGGGCCCCAAAATTGACACCTGAGAGCCCAAGGCTGCCACCTTTTCCCTGGGCGCAAAGCTCGACGGAGCGTTCCACGTGCGGGTCCGGGAAAGTGCCATTTTTCAGCCCAGAATTCCAGACCTATGAAGATTCCTCAGAGGGAAAAGGTACCAGGAGACAAAGCCATTGTGTATTTTGTAATGCTAATTGGGCCCCATCATTGGCACCTGAGAGCCCAAGGCTGCCACCTTTTCCCTGGGTGCAAAGCTCAGCGGTGCATACCCTGTGCGTGTCCGGGAAAGGGCCGTTTTTCAGCCCAGAATTCCAGACGGAAGTCGATTCCTCTCTGGGAAAAGGTGTCAGGACAGAAAGCCATTGTGCCTTTTCTAGGAGTAATGGGACCTCATCTTTGGCACCTGAGAGCCCAAGGCTGCCACCTTTTCCCTGGGCGCAAATGTCGACGGCGCGTGCCACTTGCAAGTCCGGGAATGTGCCGTTTCTCATCCCAGAATTCCAGGCCAGCGAAGATTTCTCCCTGGGAAAAGGTGCCAGGACAGAAAGCGCTTGTGCCTTTTCTAGGGTTAATGGGGCCCCAAAATTGGTGTGCTGGTTTGAAGGTGAACCAGCAGGGGAAATGAACTCACCACGAGAGAGATTATAAGTCAGAGCTAAAATTTAATAATAATATTACAATACCAACACTGACACACAAGGGAAATTGCTTTCAACTCACAATACCCCAGCAGTATAACCCAGTGTCCTGGGGCACAAACCCAAGGGGGTTTGTCTGCCCTTGTGCTGAGACCCCTGTGGTTCCCCCAAGTCCAGAACAAAAGGAAAAGAAAAACCTGTTGATGCAGGCGAGGGCTGTGGTCTGGGTGAGAGCGGGGATCTCCTGCTGTCGAGGTCCTGCTGCTGCTCTGGATCCGACGAGAAGTCCCCGAGGTCTTCTTACCCACCACTTATGTACCCTCAGGGAGCACTCAGTCCCTCCCCCTGGGCGGGGACTCACACAATGGGTGATTGACTCTGGGAGCCAGGGGGTGTTGAGCTGTTGATGGCCCATTAGCAGCTCCGCCCCCCTCAGGCTGGGTGTGAAGGTGATAATGGCTCCCTGGGCAGCTGCTGCTAATGGCCCATTGTCCTTGGGGAATGAATAGAGGAGGTAGAATACACAGCTTTGATCACCCCCACACAGGGTTAGCTGGTCCCTCCTGCTGAACTAGGACATTATCCACCCCTTATTCTCCTCCATCTAGTCATTCCCAAATTAATCCCCTTTTTACCTATACATATATATATATATACATATATGCAATGAAACATTACAAACTCTTCTCGCTCAAAATTAGGTCCCCTTGTGGTACACATCGTGTTTCTCCATCTTTTTGCATTACCCACCAAGTGCAACCAGGTCCTTGAGCAAAGACAATCCCTCGGATGGGTTTGCCTTTGTTTGAGGTGGGACTAACCCAAACAGTCTTTCCTAACATACCTCTCATATGGACCACAGGGACTTTATCTCCATCTACAGTATTCAAGAGTTCTGATTGGGCAGGGCCAGCTCGATTGATGGAGCCCCGAGTGTTGACCAACCAGGTGGCCTTTGCCAAATGCAGCTCCCAGTGTTTGAAAGTTCCCCCACCCAACGCCTTCAAGGTTGTTTTCAGCAGTCCATTACATCGCTCAACTTTCCCGGCAGCTGGAGCATGGTAGGGGATATGATACACCCACTCAATGCCGTGCTCTCTGGCCCAGGTGTCTATGAGGCTGTTCTTGAAGTGGGTGCCGTTGTCAGACTCTATTCTCTCTGGGGTGCCGTGTCTCCACAGGACTTGTTTCTCAAGGCCCAGGATGGTATTCCGTGCAGTGGCGTGAGATACGGGGTATGTCTCCAGCCATCCAGTGGTTGCCTCTACCATGGTCAGCACGTAGCGCTTGCCTTGGCGTGTTTGGGGAAGTGTGATGTAGTCAACTTGCCAGGCTTCCCCATACCTGTATTTCGACCACCGTCCACCATACCATAGAGGCTTCACCCGCTTGGCCTGCTTGATGGCAGCACATGTGTCACAGTCATGGATAACCTGTGAGACACTGTCCATGGTTAGATCCACCCCTCGGTCACGAGCCCATCTGTATGTCGCATCTCTGCCTTGATGACCAGAGGCATCATGGGCCCATCGGGCTAGAAACAATTCACCTTTATGCCGCCAATCCAGATCTACCTGAGAGACTTCAATCTTGGCAGCTCGATCCACCTGCTCGTTGTTACGATGCTCCTCATTAGCCCGGCTCTTGGGTACATGAGCATCTACGTGACGGACCTTCACACTCAGCTTCTCTACCCGGGCAGCGATGTCCTGCCACATCTCAGCCGCCCAGATGGGTTTCCCTTTGCGCTGCCAGCCGGCCTTTCTCCAGCGCTCCAGCCATCCCCACAGAGCATTGGCCACCATCCACGAGTCAGTGTAAAGGTAGAGTCTTGGCCACTTCTCTCGTTCGGCGATATCCAAAGCCAGCTGAACAGCTTTCAGCTCTGCAACCTGACTTGATCCACCTTGTCCTTCAGTCGCTTCTGCAACTCGACGTGTAGGACTCCATACAGCTGCTTTCCATTTCCGGCTTGTCCCTACAATGCGGCAAGAGCCATCTGTGAAGAGAGCATATCGCTTCTCCTCTTCTGGTAGCTGGTTATATGGTGGGGCCTCCTCAGCTCGTGTCACCTGCTCCTCTTCTTCTTCAGAGGACAATCCGAAACTCTCACCTTCCGGCCAGTTGGTGATGATTTCCAAAATCCCAGGGCGATTAGGATTCCCTATCCGGGTTCGCTGCGTGATCAGAGCGATCCACTTACTCCATGTGGCATCAGTGGCGTGATGGGTAGAAGGAGCTTTTCCTTTGAACATCCAGCCCAACACTGGTAGTCGGGGTGCCAGGATGAGCTGTGCCTCAGTGCCAATCACTTCTGAGGCAGCTCGAACTCCTTCATAAGCTGCCAGGATCTCTTTCTCAGTTGGGGTGTAGCTGGCCTCAGATCCTTTGTATCCCCGACTCCAGAATCCCAGCGGTCGTCCTCGAGTCTCCCCAGGTACTTTCTGCCAGAGGCTCCAGGATGGGCCATTCTCCCCGGCTGCAGTGTAGAGCACATTCTTCACATCCTGTCCTGTCCTGACTGGCCCAAGGGCTACTGCATGGGTAATCTCCTGTTTAATCTGCTCAAAGGCTTGTTGTTGTTCAGGGCCCCACTGGAAATCATTTTTCTTCCGTGTCACAAGGTAGAGAGGGCTTACAATCTGACTGTACTCAGGGATATGCATCCTCCAAAAGCCCACGGCGCCTAGGAAAGCCTGAGTTTCCTTCTTGCTGGTCGGTGGGGACATAGCTGCTATTTTGTTGATCACCTCTGTTGGAATCTGACGACGCCCGTCTTGCCACTTCACTCCTAGGAACTGAATTTCCTGAGCAGGTCCCTTGACCTTACTTCGTTTAATGGCAAAACCAGCTCTTAGGAGAATCTGGATTATCTTCTTTCCTTTCTCAAAAACCTCCCCTGCTGTGTTCCCCCATACAATGATGTCATCGATGTACTGTAGATGTTCTGGAGCCTCACCCTTTTCCAATGCAGTCTGGATCAGTCCATGGCAAATGGTGGGACTGTGTTTCCACCCCTGGGGCAGTCGATTCCAGGTGTACTGCACCCCCTTCCAGGTGAAAGCGAACTGCGGCCTGCACTCTGCTGCCAACGGAATGGAGAAAAAGGCATTGGCAATGTCAATGGTGGCATACCACTTGGCTGCCTTGGACTCCAGCTCATACTGAAGCTCCAGCATGTCCGGCACAGCGGCACTCAGGGGGGGTGTGACCTCATTGAGGCCACGGTAATCCACCGTCAGTCTCCACTCTCCACTGGACTTCCGTACTGGCCATATGGGGCTATTAAAGGGAGAGTGAGTCTTGCTGACCACCCCTTGGCTCTCCAGCTCACGAATCATCTTGTGTATGGGGGTCACAGAGTCTCGGTCAGTGCGGTATTGCCGACGGTGCACTGTGGTTGTGGCCAGCGGTACCAGTTGTTCTTCAACTTTCAGCAGTCCCACAGCAGAAGGGTCCTCTGAGAGGCCGGGCAAGGTGCTCAGCTGTCTGATTTCCTCTGTCTCCACAGCAGCTATGCCAAAGGCCCAACGCAGTCCCTTTGGGTCTTTGAAATATCCATTCCTCAGGTAGTCTATGCCAAGGATACACGGGGCTTCTGGACCAGTCACAATGGGGTGTCTATGCCATTCCTTCCCAGTCAAGCTGACTTCAGCTTCCAGTACAGTCAGCTGTTGGGATCCCCCTGTCACCCCAGAAATAGAGATGGATTCTGCCCCGACGTATCCTGATGGCATCAACGTGCATTGTGCACCAGTGTCCACTAAAGCTTTGTATTTCTGTGGGTCTGATGAGCCAGGCCACCGAATCCACACAGTCCAATAAACCCGATTGTCCCTCTCCTCTACCTGGCTAGAGGCAGGGCCCCCCTAGTTCTGGTCATGGTATTCACTGCGCTCTCCCTGTGAATATGACCGGGAGGTTCCTTCAAGAGGATCGGGCATAACATCATCATTCCTATACTGTCTGGAGCCTTGCCCACGAGAGACCGGAGCAGCCTTCAACCTTGAAGAATTCCCTGTGTTAGTTGTGCCTCTTTGCAATTCACGTACCCGAGCTGCTAAGGAAGAGGTGGGTTTCCCATCCCACTTTCTCATATCTTCTCCATGCTCATGGAGGTAAAACCACAGATTGCCGCGTGGAGTGTACCCTTTCTCCTTAGCTGGAAGACGCCTGCTTCTGATGGCAGAGACTCTCGTTTGTTCTGGAGAGTTATGAAAGAGTCCTTCCTTAATCTTCTCTTCCAGTTCAGCCAGTTTTGTTTCCACAGCTGAGACATGGGCTCGTAATGGAGCAGTGACAGTGTCTTCATAAATCCTGAGTTTGCTGACCAGTGCACCCACCTTGTCTTCTCCCTCTCTCCACTGCAATGTTGCAAGGTAGCGAGAATACATTTCTGGCCCAAGTCGTGCAAATTTTAACCACATCTGGGATGTGCACTGGACACCATCTGGACTTTTAGGGAATCTCTCATCTTCTGAAAAGATTATCTCCAGTACGGCTAATTCCCTTAAGCACCGGATACCTTGTTCCATCGTGTTCCACTGTCCTTGCTGTACGTGGAGGTCCTCCTTACAAAGATATCTCTCCCTCACGCTTGACAACAGTCGCCGCCAGAGGCTGAGAGTTTCCTGTCTCTTTCCAATGCCCTGATCAATGACAACATCTCGAGAAAGGGATCCCAGCTGCCTCGCCTCACTCCCATCTAGAATTGTATCATTGGCTGCAGCATCCCAGATTCGAAGTAGCCAGGTCAAGATGGACTCATTTGCCTGTCGTGTGAACTCTCTCCGGAGCTCACGCAGCTCTCCCAGGGATAGGGACCGGGTGATTATTTCTGGCTCCATTTCTTCTGCTTGAGATGAAGGTCCTGACTCTTCCTCGTCATGCACTATACGAACTGATTTGGTCTTTGATTTTCTTTTCTGGACAGGGGCAACTGCTATCGGTTTCTGTTGTCCTTCTGGCTCCTCCATAGTTTGTGTGGACATGGTGCTGGTTGATTTGTTTCCCTTTCTCTCTGGCCCAGCTGTGGTTTGTGTAGGCATGGTGCTGGTTGATGTATCTCTTCTCCTCTCTGACTCAGCCATGGTTTGGGTGGACATGGTGCTGGTTGATGTATCTCTCTTCCTCTCTGGCTCAGTCATGGTCTGGGTGGACATGCTGCTGGTTGATGTATCTCTCTTTCTCTCTGGCTCAGCTGTGGTTTGGGTGGACATGGTGCCTGTGGATTTGCTCCCTTTCTCCTCCTCCTGATGGTGCTGTACCACACCAAGCAGTGTGCGGTAGGCAGTGGCCAGGGCCCAGCAGGTTGCTGTGAGCTGCACATCTCTGGGACTACCAGAGCATCTTCCTTTCACATAGCTTAGCATTTTGGTAGGGTCCTGCAGTTGTTCCGGGGTGAATTTCCAGATCATTTGAGGAGAGAAGGTCTCCAAATACTGGCCCATATCTTCCCACTTCCCGTGCCACTCAACATCATCCGCTCCCAGGGCAGGCCTCCAGCAAGTCTCCTTAGAGAGCCCAGTTCTGACCCTAAACATGGTGTATACAGTACAGAGGAGACAAAGCAACACTAACAGCAAGATTATGCTGTCCCTAACATCAAAAGGAAGCTCAATATTTTCAATGATTGTTGTAGCAGAGGTGAAAAGGTGGAAGTAACCATCTCCGCCTGTTTTCCCCACAGTCTGGGTGCTATTTTTAATGAGACCCCAGAGGTAACAACCCAAACCAGGACAGGCACACCAGACTGAATATACATTCACAATGAAATTCATTGCTTCTGATGTTATGACAACATAAACATAGTATATTAATAAAGCAATTTTGATCCTTCTCCCTGGTATTAAAGAGAGCATCAAAACAGGCACATGGTTCCCCATGTGTCGAAATATGAACAGGCCCAGATACACCACCCACATGAATACATCAAGCAACATGGTAGTCAGGGAGTTTCTGTATCCAAATACACAAAATGAAATTGTAATTCTGACTTCTCTCTCGTGGCCCCACGTTGGGCGCCAAAAAATGTGCTGGTTTGAAGGTGAACCAGCAGGGGAAATGAACTCACCACGAGAGAGATTATAAGTCAGAGCTAAAATTTAATAATAATATTACAATAACAACACTGACACACAAGGGAAATTGCTTTCAACTCACAATACCCCAGCAGTATAACCCAGTGTCCTGGGGCACAAACCCAAGGGGGTTTGTCTGCCCTTGTGCTGAGACCCCTGTGGTTCCCCCAAGTCCAGAACAAAAGGAAAAGAAAAACCTGTTGATGCAGGCGAGGGCTGTGGTCTGGGTGAGAGCGGGGATCTCCTGCTGTCGAGGTCCTGCTGCTGCTCTGGATCCGACGAGAAGTCCCCGAGGTCTTCTTACCCACCACTTATGTACCCTCAGGGAGCACTCAGTCCCTCCCCCTGGGCGGGGACTCACACAATGGGTGATTGACTCTGGGAGCCAGGGGGTGTTGAGCTGTTGATGGCCCATTAGCAGCTCCGCCCCCCTCAGGCTGGGTGTGAAGGTGATAATGGCTCCCTGGGCAGCTGCTGCTAATGGCCCATTGTCCTTGGGGAATGAATAGAGGAGGTAGAATACACAGCTTTGATCACCCCCACACAGGGTTAGCTGGTCTCTCCTGCTGAACTAGGACAATTGGCAGCTGAGAGCCCAGGGCTGCCACCTTTTCCCTGGGCGCAAAGCTTGACGGTGCGTGCCACATGCGGGTAAGGGAAAGAGCCCTTTTCAGCCCAGAATTCCAGACCAATGAAGATTCCTCCCAGGGAAAAGGTGCCAGGACAGAAAGCCATTGTTCTTTTCCTAGGGGTAATGGGGCCCCATCATTGGCACCTGAGAGCCCAAGGTTGCCACCTTTTGCCTGGGCACAAAGCTCGACGGTGCGTTCCACTTGCAGGTCCGGGGAAGTGCCGTTTTTCAGTCCAGAATTCCAGACGGACGAAAATTCCTCCCAGGGAAAAGGTGCCAGGACAGAAAGCGATTGTTATTTATCTAGTGTTAACGGGGACCCATCACTGGCACTTGAGAGCCCAAGGCTGCCACCTTTTGCCTGGGCGCAAAGCTAGATGGTGCCTGCCACGTGCAGGTCAGAGAAAGTGCTTTGTTCAGCCCAGGATTCCAGACGGATGACGACTCCTCCCAGGGAAAAGGCTCCCAGGACAGAAAGGGATTGTTCCATTTCTAGTGTTAATGGGGGCCCGTCATTGACATCTGAGAGCCAGAGGTTGCCTCCTTTTCCCTGGGCGCAAAGCACGACAGCGCGTGCCACATGCTGGTCCCCGAAAGTGCCATTTTACAGCCCAGAATTCCAGACCAATGAAGACTCCTCCCAGGGAAAAGGTGCCAGGACAGAAAGCCATTGTGCTTTTTGTAAAGGTAATGGGGCCCCATCATTGGCACCTGAGAGCCCAAGACTGCCACCTTTTCCTTGGACGCAAATCTCGATGGTGCGTTCCACTTGCGGGTCCAGGAAAGTGCCGATTCTCAGACCAGAATTCCAGACCGATGAAGATTCCTCCCTGGGAAAAGGTGCCAGGACAGAAAGCCATTGTGCCTTTTGTAGGGGTAATGGGGCACCATCATTGGCACCTGAGAGCCCAAGGCTGCCCCCTTTTCCCTGGGCGCAAAGCTCGACGGTGTGTACCTTGTGCGGGTTTGGGGCAGTGCCATTTTTGAACCGAGATTTCCAGACGGACGAAGATTCCTCCCTGGGAAAAGGTGCCAGGACACAAAGTAAGTGTTATTTTTCTAGTGTTAACGGGGCCCCATCATTGGCAGCTGAGAGCCCAAGGCTGCCACCTTTTGCCTGGGCGCAAATGTCGACGGCGCGTGCCACTTGCGGGTCCGGGGAAGTGCCATTTTTCAGCCCAGAATTCCAGACGGACAAAGACACCTCCCAGGGAAAAGGTGCCAGGTCAGAAATCGAATTGTCCTTTTCTAGGGTCAATGGTGCCCCATCATTGGCACCTGAGAGTTCAAGGCTGCCACCTTTTCCGTGGGCGCAAACATCAACGGCGCGTACCACTTCCTTGTCCGGGAAAGTGCCGTTTTTCAGCCCTGAATTCCAGACGGATGAAGACTCCTCACAGGGAAGAGGCTCCCAGGAAAGAAAGCGATTGTTCCATTTCTAGGGTTAATCGGGCTCCATCATTGGCACCTGAGAGCCCAAGGTTGCCTCCTATACCCTGGGCGCAAAGCTCAACCATGCGTGCTACGTGAGGGTCCGGGAAATTGCCGTTTCTCATTCCAGAATTCCAGACCGATGAAGATTCCTCCCTGGGAAAAGGTGTCAGGACAGAAAGCGATTGTTCCTTTTCTAGGGTTAATGGGGCTCCATCATTGACACCTGAGAGCCCAAGGCTGCAACCTTTTCCCTGAGCGCAAAGCTCGACGGTGCGTGCCACTTGCGGGTCCAGGAATGTGCTGTTTCTCATCCCAGAATTCGAGGCCGATGAAGATTTCTCCCAGGGAAAAGGTGCCAGGACAGAAAGCAATTGTGCCTTTTCTCGGGTTAATGGGGCCCCAAAATTGACACCTGAGAGCCCAAGGCTGCCACGTTTCCCTGGGCGCAAAGCTCGACGGAGCGATCCACGTGCGTGTCCGAGAAAGTGCCATTTTTAAGGCCAGAATTCCAGACCTATGAAGATTCCTCAGAGGGAAAAGGTACCAGGAGACAAAGCCATTGTGTATTTTGTAATGCTAATTGGGCCCCATCATTGGCACATGAGAGCCCAAGGCTGCCACCTTTTCCCTGGACGCAAAGCTCGATGGTGCGTTCCACTTGCGGGTCCAGGAAAGTGCCGATTCTCAGACCAGAATTCCAAACCGATGAAGATTCCTCCCTGGGAAAAGGTGCCAGGACAGAAAGCCATTGTGCCTTTTGTAGGGGTAATGGGGCACCATCATTGGCACCTGAGAGCCCAAGGCTGCCCCCTTTTCCCTGGGCGCAAAGCTCGACGGTGTGTACCTTGTGCGGGTTTGGGGCAGTGCCATTTTTGAACCCAGACTTCCAGATGGATGAAGATTCCTCCCTGGGAAAAGGTGCCAGGACAGAAAGCAAGTGTTATTTTTCTAGTGTTAACAAGGCCCCATCATTAGCACCTGAGAGCCCAAGGCTGCCACCTTTTGCCTGGGCACAAATGTCGACAACACGTGCCACTTGCGGGTCCGGGGAAGTGCCATTTTTCAGCCCAGAATTCCAGACGGACGAAGACACCTCCCAGGGAAAAGGTGCCAGGTCAGAAATCGAATTGTCCTTTTCTAGGGTCAATGGTGCCCCATCATTGGCACCTCAGAGTTCAAGGCTGCCACCTTTTCCATGGGCGCAAACATCAACGGCGCGTACCACTTTCTTGTCCGGGAAAGTGCCGTTTTTCAGCCCTGAATTCCAGACGGATGAAGACTCCTCACAGGGAAGAGGCTCCCAGGAAAGAAAGCGATTGTTCCATTTCTAGGGTTAATCGGGCTCCATCATTGGCACCTGAGAGCCCAAGGTTGCCTCCTATACCCTGGGCGCAAAGCTCGACCATGCGTGCTACGTGAGGGTCCGGGAAATTGCCGTTTCTCATTCCAGAATTCCAGACCGATGAAGATTCCTCCCTGGGAAAAGGTGTCAGGACAGAAAGCGATTGTTCCTTTTCTAGGGTTAAAGGGGCTCCATCATTGACACCTGAGAGCCCAAGGCTGCAACCTTTTCCCTGAGCGCAAAGCTCGACGGTGCGTGCCACTTGCGGGTCCAGGAATGTGCTGTTTCTCATCCCAGAATTCCAGACCGATGAAGATTCCTCCCTGGGAAAAGGTGTCAGGACAGAAAGCGATTGTTCCTTTTCTAGGGTTAATGGGGCCCCAAAATTGACACCTGAGAGCCCAAGGCTGCCACCTTTTCCCTGGGCGCAAAGCTCGACGGAGCGTTCCACGTGCGGGTCCAGGAAAGTGCCATTTTTCAGCCCAGAATTCCAGACCTATGAAGATTCCTCAGAGGGAAAAGGTACCAGGAGACAAAGCCATTGTGTATTTTGTAATGCTAATTGGGCCCCATCATTGGCACCTGAGAGCCCAAGGCTGCCACCTTTTCCCTGGGTGCAAAGCTCAGCGGTGCATACCCTGTGCGGGTCCGGGAAAGGGCCGTTTTTCAGCCCAGAATTCCAGACGGAAGTCGATTCCTCTCTGGGAAAAGGTGTCAGGACAGAAAGCCATTGTGCCTTTTCTAGGAGTAATGGGACCTCATCTTTGGCACCTGAGAGCCCAAGGCTGCCACCTTTTCCCTGGGCGCAAATGTCGACGGCGCGTGCCACTTGCAAGTCCGGGAATGTGCCGTTTCTCATCCCAGAATTCCAGGCCAGCGAAGATTTCTCCCTGGGAAAAGGTGCCAGGACAGAAAGCGCTTGTGCCTTTTCTAGGGTTAATGGGGCCCCAAAATTGGCAGCTGAGAGCCCAGGGCTGCCACCTTTTCCCTGGGCGCAAAGCTTGACGGTGCGTGCCACATGCGGGTAAGGGAAAGAGCCCTTTTCAGCCCAGAATTCCAGACCAATGAAGATTCCTCCCAGGGAAAAGGTGCCAGGACAGAAAGCCATTGTTCTTTTCCTAGGGGTAATGGGGCCCCATCATTGGCACCTGAGAGCCCAAGGTTGCCACCTTTTGCCTGGGCACAAAGCTCGACGGTGCGTTCCACTTGCAGGTCCGGGGAAGTGCCGTTTTTCAGTCCAGAATTCCAGACGGACGAAAATTCCTCCCAGGGAAAAGGTGCCAGGACAGAAAGCGATTGTTATTTATCTAGTGTTAACGGGGACCCATCACTGGCACTTGAGAGCCCAAGGCTGCCACCTTTTGCCTGGGCGCAAAGCTAGATGGTGCCTGCCACGTGCAGGTCAGAGAAAGTGCTTTGTTCAGCCCAGGATTCCAGACGGATGACGACTCCTCCCAGGGAAAAGGCTCCCAGGACAGAAAGGGATTGTTCCATTTCTAGTGTTAATGGGGGCCCGTCATTGACATCTGAGAGCCAGAGGTTGCCTCCTTTTCCCTGGGCGCAAAGCACGACAGCGCGTGCCACATGCTGGTCCCAGAAAGTGCCATTTTACAGCCCAGAATTCCAGACCAATGAAGACTCCTCCCAGGGAAAAGGTGCCAGGACAGAAAGCCATTGTGCTTTTTGTAAAGGTAATGGGGCCCCATCATTGGCACCTGAGAGCCCAAGACTGCCACCTTTTCCTTGGACGCAAATCTCGATGGTGCGTTCCACTTGCGGGTCCAGGAAAGTGCCGATTCTCAGACCAGAATTCCAAACCGATGAAGATTCCTCCCTGGGAAAAGGTGCCAGGACAGAAAGCCATTGTGCCTTTTGTAGGGGTAATGGGGCACCATCATTGGCACCTGAGAGCCCAAGGCTGCCCCCTTTTCCCTGGGCGCAAAGCTCGACGGTGTGTACCTTGTGCGGGTTTGGGGCAGTGCCATTTTTGAACCGAGATTTCCAGACGGACGAAGATTCCTCCCTGGGAAAAGGTGCCAGGACAGAAAGCAAGTGTTATTTTTCTAGTGTTAACGGGGCCCCATCATTGGCAGCTGAGAGCCCAAGGCTGCCACCTTTTGCCTGGGCGCAAATGTCGACGGCGCGTGCCACTTGCGGGTCCGGGGAAGTGCCATTTTTCAGCCCAGAATTCCAGACGGACAAAGACACCTCCCAGGGAAAAGGTGCCAGGTCAGAAATCGAATTGTCCTTTTCTAGGGTCAATGGTGCCCCATCATTGGCACCTGAGAGTTCAAGGCTGCCACCTTTTCCGTGGGCGCAAACATCAACGGCGCGTACCACTTCCTTGTCCGGGAAAGTGCCGTTTTTCAGCCCTGAATTCCAGACGGATGAAGACTCCTCACAGGGAAGAGGCTCCCAGGAAAGAAAGCGATTGTTCCATTTCTAGGGTTAATCGGGCTCCATCATTGGCACCTGAGAGCCCAAGGTTGCCTCCTATACCCTGGGCGCAAAGCTCAACCATGCGTGCTACGTGAGGGTCCGGGAAATTGCCGTTTCTCATTCCAGAATTCCAGACCGATGAAGATTCCTCCCTGGGAAAAGGTGTCAGGACAGAAAGCGATTGTTCCTTTTCTAGGGTTAATGGGGCTCCATCATTGACACCTGAGAGCCCAAGGCTGCAACCTTTTCCCTGAGCGCAAAGCTCGACGGTGCGTGCCACTTGCGGGTCCAGGAATGTGCTGTTTCTCATCCCAGAATTCGAGGCCGATGAAGATTTCTCCCAGGGAAAAGGTGCCAGGACAGAAAGCAATTGTGCCTTTTCTCGGGTTAATGGGGCCCCAAAATTGACACCTGAGAGCCCAAGGCTGCCACGTTTCCCTGGGCGCAAAGCTCGACGGAGCGATCCACGTGCGTGTCCGAGAAAGTGCCATTTTTAAGGCCAGAATTCCAGACCTATGAAGATTCCTCAGAGGGAAAAGGTACCAGGAGACAAAGCCATTGTGTATTTTGTAATGCTAATTGGGCCCCATCATTGGCACATGAGAGCCCAAGGCTGCCACCTTTTCCCTGGACGCAAATCTCGATGGTGCGTTCCACTTGCGGGTCCAGGAAAGTGCCGATTCTCAGACCAGAATTCCAAACCGATGAAGATTCCTCCCTGGGAAAAGGTGCCAGGACAGAAAGCCATTGTGCCTTTTGTAGGGGTAATGGGGCACCATCATTGGCACCTGAGAGCCCAAGGCTGCCCCCTTTTCCCTGGGCGCAAAGCTCGACGGTGTGTACCTTGTGCGGGTTTGGGGCAGTGCCATTTTTGAACCCAGACTTCCAGATGGATGAAGATTCCTCCCTGGGAAAAGGTGCCAGGACAGAAAGCAAGTGTTATTTTTCTAGTGTTAACAAGGCCCCATCATTAGCACCTGAGAGCCCAAGGCTGCCACCTTTTGCCTGGGCACAAATGTCGACAACACGTGCCACTTGCGGGTCCGGGGAAGTGCCATTTATCAGCCCAGAATTCCAGACGGACGAAGACACCTCCCAGGGAAAAGGTGCCAGGTCAGAAATCGAATTGTCCTTTTCTAGGGTCAATGGTGCCCCATCATTGGCACCTCAGAGTTCAAGGCTGCCACCTTTTCCATGGGCGCAAACATCAACGGCGCGTACCACTTTCTTGTCCGGGAAAGTGCCGTTTTTCAGCCCTGAATTCCAGACGGATGAAGACTCCTCACAGGGAAGAGGCTCCCAGGAAAGAAAGCGATTGTTCCATTTCTAGGGTTAATCGGGCTCCATCATTGGCACCTGAGAGCCCAAGGTTGCCTCCTATACCCTGGGCGCAAAGCTCGACCATGCGTGCTACGTGAGGGTCCGGGAAATTGCCGTTTCTCATTCCAGAATTCCAGACCGATGAAGATTCCTCCCTGGTAAAAGGTGTCAGGACAGAAAGCGATTGTTCCTTTTCTAGGGTTAAAGGGGCTCCATCATTGACACCTGAGAGCCCAAGGCTGCAACCTTTTCCCTGAGCGCAAAGCTCGACGGTGCGTGCCACTTGCGGGTCCAGGAATGTGCTGTTTCTCATCCCAGAATTCAAGGCCGATGAAGATTTCTCCCAGGGAAATGGGGCCAGGACAGAAAGCAATTGTGCCTTTTCTAGGGTTAATGGGGCCCCAAAATTGACACCTGAGAGCCCAAGGCTGCCCCCTTTTCCCTGGGCGCAAAGCTCGACGGAGCGTTCCACGTGCGGGTCCGGGAAAGTGCCATTTTTCAGCCCAGAATTCCAGACCTATGAAGATTCCTCAGAGGGAAAAGGTACCAGGAGACAAAGCCATTGTGTATTTTGTAATGCTAATTGGGCCCCATCATTGGCACCTGAGAGCCCAAGGCTGCCACCTTTTCCCTGGGTGCAAAGCTCAGCGGTGCATACCCTGTGCGGGTCCGGGAAAGGGCCGTTTTTCATCCCAGAATTCCAGACGGAAGTCGATTCCTCTCTGGGAAAAGGTGTCAGGACAGAAAGCCATTGTGCCTTTTCTAGGGGTAATGGGGCCTCATCTTTGGCACCTGAGAGCCCAAGGCTGCCACCTTTTCCCTGGGCGCAAATGTCGACGGCGCGTGCCACTTGCAAGTCCGGGAATGTGCCGTTTCTCATCCCAGAATTCCAGGCCAGCGAAGATTTCTCCCTGGGAAAAGGTGCCAGGACAGAAAGCGATTGTGCCTTTTCTAGGGTTAATGGGGCCCCAAAATTGGCAGCTGAGAGCCCAGGGCTGCCACCTTTTCCCTGGACGCAAAGCTCGACGGTGCATGCCACATGCGGGTAAGGGAAAGAGCCGTTTTCAGCCGAGAATTCCAGACCAATGAAGATTCCTCCCAGGGAAAAGGTGCCAGGACAGAAAGCCATTGTTCTTTTTCTAGGGGTAATGGGGCCCCATCATTGGCACCTGAGAGCCCAAGGCTGCCACCTTTTGCCTGGGCACAAAGCTCGACGGTGCGTTCCACTTGCAGGTCCGGGGAAGTGCCGTTTTTCAGTCCAGATTTCCAGAGGGACGAAAATTCTTCCCAGGGAAAAGGTGCTAGGACAGAAAGCGATTGTTATTTATCTAGTGTTAACGGGGATCCATCATTGGCACCTGAGAGCCCAAGGCTGCCACCTTTACCCTGGGTGCAAAGCGAGATGGTGCCTGCCACGGGCAGGTCAGAGAAAGTGCTTTGTTCAGCCCAGGATTCCAGACGGATGACGACTCCTCCCAGGGAAAAGGCTCCCAGGACAGAAAGCCATTGTGCTTTTTGTAAAGGTAATGGGGCCCCATCATTGGCACCTGAGAGCCCAAGACTGCCACCTTTTCCCTGGACGCAAAGCTCGATGGTGCGTTCCACTTGCGGGTCCAGGAAAGTGCCGATTCTCAGACCAGAATTCCAAACCGATGAAGATTCCTCCCTGGGAAAACGTGCCAGGACAGAAAGCCATTGTGCCTTTTGTAGGGGTAATGGGGCACCATCATTGGCACCTGAGAGCCCAAGGCTGCCACCTTTTCCCAGGGCGCAAAGCTCGACGGTGTGTACCTTGTGCGGGTTTGGGGCAGTGCCATTTTTGAACCCAGATTTCCAGATGGACGAAGATTCCTCCCTGGGAAAAGGTGCCAGGACAGAAAGCAAGTGTTATTTTTCTAGTGTTAACGGGGCCCCATCATTGGCACCTGAGAGCCCAAGGCTGCCACCTTTTCCCTGGGCGCAAAGCTAGATGGTGCCTGCAACGTGCAGGTCAGGGAAAGTGCTTAGTTCAGCCCAGGATTCCAGACGGATGACGACTCCTCCCAGGGAAAGGGCTCCCAGGACAGAAAGCGATTGTTCCATTTCTAGTGTTAATGGGGGCCCGTCATTGGCATCTGAGAGCCAGAGGTTGCCTCCTTTTCCCTGGGCGCAAAGCATGACAGTGCGTGCCACGTGCTGGTCCCAGAAAGGGCCATTTTACAGCCCAGAATTCCAGACCAATGAAGACTCCTCCCAGGGAAAAGGTGCCAGGACAGAAAGCCATTGTGTTTTTTGTAGAGGTAATGGGGCCCCATCATTGGCACCTGAGAGCCCAAGACTGCCACCTTTTCCCTGGACGCAAAGCTCGATGGTGCGTTCCACTTGCGGGTCCAGGAAAGTGCCGATTCTCAGAGCAGAATTCCAAACCGATGAAGATTCCTCCCTGGGAAAAGGTGCCAGGACAGAAAGCCATTGTGCCTTTTGTAGGGGTAATGGGGCACCATCGTTGGCAGCTGAGAGCCCAAGGCTGCCCCCTTTTCCCTGGGCGCAAAGCTCGACGGTGTGTACATTGTGCGGGTTTAGGGCAGTGCTATTTTTGAACCCAGAGTTCCAGACGGACGAAGATTCCTCCCTGGGAAAAGGTGCCAGGACACAAAGTAAGTGTTATTTTTCTAGTGTTAACGGGGCCCCATCATTGGCAGCTGAGAGCCCAACGCTGCCACCTTTTGCCTGGGCGCAAATGTCGACGGCGCGTGCCACTTGCGGGTCCGGGGAAGTGCCATTTTTCAGCCCAGAATTCCAGACGGACGAAGACACCTCCCAGGGAAAAGGTGCCAGGTCAGTAATCGAATTGTCCTTTTCTAGGGTCAATGGTGCCCCATCATTGGCACCTCAGAGTTCAAGGCTGCCACCTTTTCCGTGGGCGCAAACATCAACGGCACATACCACTTTCTTGTCTGGGAAAGTGCCGTTTCTCAGCCCTGAATTCCAGACGGATGAAGACTCCTCACAGGGAAGAGGCTCCCAGGAAAGAAAGCGATTGTTCCATTTCTAGGGTTAATCGGGCTCCATCATTGGCACCTGAGAGCCCAAGGTTGCCTCCTATACCCTGGGCGCAAAGCTCGACCATGTGTGCTACGTGAGGGTCCGGGAAATTGCCGTTTCTCATTCCAGAATTCCAGACCGATGAAGATTCCTCCCTGGGAAAAGGTGTCAGGACAGAAAGCAATTGTTCCTTTTCTAGGGTTGATGGGGCTCCATCATTGACACCTGAGAGCCCAAGGCTGCAACCTTTTCCCTGAGCGCAAAGCTCGACGGTGCGTGCCACTTGCGGGTCCAGGAATGTGCTATTTCTCATCCCAGTATTCGAGGCCGATGAAGATTTCTCCCTGGGAAAAGGTGCCAGGACAGAAAGCGATTGTGCCTTTTCTAGGGTTAATGGGGCCCCAAAATTGGCAGCTGAGAGCCCAGGGCTGCCACCTTTTCCCTGGGCGCAAAGCTCGACGGTGCGTGCCACATGCGGGTAAGGGAAAGAGCCGTTTTCAGCCCAGAATTCCAGACCAATGAAGATTCCTCCCAGGGAAAAGGTGCCAGGACAGAAAGCCATTGTTCTTTTTCTAGGGGTAATGGGGCCCCATCATTGGCACCTGAGAGCCCAAGGCTGCCACCTTTTGCCTGGGCACAAAGCTCGACAGTGCGTTCCACTTGCAGGTCGGGGGAAGTGCCGTTTTTCAGCCCAGAATTCCAGACGGACGAAAATTCCTCCCAGGGAAAAGGTGCCAGGACAGAAAGCGATTGTTATTTATCTAGTGTTAAGGAGGATCCATCATTGGCACCTGAGAGCCCAAGGCTGCAACCTTTTCCCTGAGCGCAAAGCTCGACGGTGCGTGCCACTTGCGGGTCCAGGAATGTGCTATTTCTCATCCCAGAATTCGAGGCCGATGAAGATTTCTCCCAGGAAAAAGGTGCCAGGACAGAAAGCAATTGTGCCTTTTCTCGGGTTAATGGGGCCCCAAAATTGACACCTGAGAGCCCAAGGCTGCCACCTTTTCCCTGGGCGCAAAGCTGGACGGAGCGTTCCACGTGCGGGTCCAGGAAAGTGCCATTTTTCAGCCCAGAATTCCAGACCTATGAAGATTCCTCAGAGGGAAAAGGTACCAGGAGACAAAGCCATTGTGTATTTTGTAATGCTAATTGGGCCCCATCATTGGCACCTGAGAGCCCAAGGATTCCACCTTTTCCCTGGGTGCAAAGCTCGACGTTGCATACCCTGTGCGGGTCCGGGAAAGGGCCGTTTTTCAGCCCAGAATTCCAGAGGGAAGTCGATTCCTCTCAGGGAAAAGGTGTCAGGACAGAAAGCCATTGTGCCTTTTCTAGGAGTAATGGGGCCTCATCTTTGGCACCTGAGAGTCCAAGGCTGCCACCTTTTCCCTGGGCGCAAATGTCGACGGCGCGTGCCACTTGCAAGTCCGGGAATGTGCCGTTTCTCATCCCAGAATTCCAGGCCAGCGAAGATTTCTCCCTGGGAAAAAGTGCCAGCACAGAAAGTGATTGTGCCTTTTCTAGGGTTAATGGGGCCCCAAAATTGGCAGCTGAGAGCCCAGGGCTGCCACCTTTTCCCTGGGCGCAAAGCTCAACGGTGCGTGCCACATGCGGGTAAGGGAAAGAGCCGTTTTCAGCCCAGAATTCCAGACCAATGAAGATTCCTCCCAGGGAAAAGGTGCCAGGACAGAAAGCGATTGTTCTTTTTCTAGGGGTAATGGGGCCCCATCATTGGCACCTGAGAGCCCAAGGCTGCCACCTTTTGCCTGGGCACAAAGCTCGACGGTGCGTTCCACTTGCAGGTCGGGGGAAGTGCCGTTTTTCAGTCCAGAATTCCAGAGGGACGAAAATTCCTCCCAGGGAAAAGGTGCTAGGACAGAAAGCAAGTGTTATTTATCTAGTGTTAACGGGGATCCATCATTGGCACCTGAGAGCCCAAGGCTGCCACCTTTACCCTGGGCGCAAAGCTGGATGGTGCCTGCCACGTGCAGGTCAGAGAAAGTGCTTTGTTCAGCCCAGGATTCCAGACGGATGACGACTCCTCCCAGGGAAAAGGCTCCCAGGACAGAAAGCCATTGTGCTTTTTGTAAAGGTAATGGGGCCCCATCATTGGCACCTGAGAGCCCAAGACTGCCACCTTTTCCCTGGACGCAAAGCTCGATGGTGCGTTCCACTTGCGGGTCCAGGAAAGTGCCGATTCTCAGACCAGAATTCCAAACCGATGAAGATTCCTCCCTGGGAAAAGGTGCCAGGACAGAAAGCCATTGTGCCTTTTGTAGGGGTAATGGGGCACCATCATTGGCACCTGAGAGCCCAAGGCTGCCTCGTTTTCCCTGGGCACAAAGCTCGACGATGTGTACCTTGTGCGGGTTTAGGGCAGTGCCATTTTTGAACCCAGATTTCCAGATGGACGAAGATTCCTCCCTGGGAAAAGGTGCCAGGACAGAAAGCAAGTGTTATTTTTCTAGTGTTAACGGGGCCCCATCGTTGGCACCTGAGAGCCCAAGGCTGCCACCTTTTGCCTGGGCGCAAAGCTAGATGGTGCCTGCCACTTGCAGGTCAGAGAAAGTGCTTTGTTCAGCCCAGAATTCGAGACGGATGACGACTCCTCCCAGGGAAAGGGCTCCCAGGACAGAAAGCGATTGTTCCATTTCTAGTGTTAATGGGGGCCCGTCATTGGCATCTGAGAGCCAGAGGTTGCCTCCTTTTCCCTGGGCGCAAAGCACGACAGTGCGTGCCACGTGCTGGTCCCAGAAAGGGCCATTTTACAGCCCAGAATTCCAGACCAATGAAGACTCCTCCCAGGGAAAAGGTGCCAGGACAGAAAGCCATTGTGTTTTTTGTAGAGGTAATGGGGCCCCATCATTGGCACCTGAGAGCCCAAGACTGCCACCTTTTCCCTGGACGCAAAGCTCGATGGTGCGTTCCACTTGCGGGTCCAGGAAAGTGCCGATTCTCAGACCAGAATTCCAAACCGATGAAGATTCCTCCCTGGGAAAAGGTGCCAGGACAGAAAGCCATTGTGCCTTTTGTAGGGGTAATGGGGCACCATCATTGGCACCTGAGAGCCCAAGGCTGCCCCCTCTTCCCTGGGCGCAAAGCTCGACGGTGTGTACCTTGTGCGGGTTTAGGGCAGTGCTATTTTTGAACCCAGAGTTCCAGACGGACGAAGATTCCTCCCTGGGAAAAGGTGCCAGGACAGAAAGCAAGTGTTATTTTTCTAGTGTTAACGGGGCCCCATCATTGGCACCTGACAGCCCAAGGCTGCCACCTTTTGCCTGGGCGCAAATGTCGACGGCGCGTGCCACTTGCGGGTCCGGGGAAGTGCCATTTTTCAGCCCAGAATTCCAGACGGACGAAGACACCTCCCAGGGAAAAGGTGCCAGGTCAGAAATCGAATTGTCCTTTTCTAGGGTCAATGGTGCCCCATCATTGGCACCTCAGAGTTCAAGGCTGCCACCTTTTCCGTGGGCGCAAACATCAACGGCGCGTACCACTTCCTTGTCCGGGAAAGTGCCGTTTTTCAGCCCTGAATTCCAGACGGATGAAGACTCCTCACAGGGAAGAGGCTCCCAGGAAAGAAAGCGATTGTTCCATTTCTAGGGTTAATCGGGCTCCATCATTGGCACCTGAGAGCCCAAGGTTGCCTCCTATACCCTGGGCGCAAAGCTCAACCATGCGTGCTACGTGAGGGTCCGGGAAATTGCCGTTTCTCATTCCAGAATTCCAGACCGATGAAGATTCCTCCCTGGGAAAAGGTGTCAGGACAGAAAGCGATTGTTCCTTTTCTAGGGTTAATGGGGCTCCATCATTGACACCTGAGAGCCCAAGGCTGCAACCTTTTCCCTGAGCGCAAAGCTCGACGGTGCGTGCCACTTGCGGGTCCAGGAATGTGCTGTTTCTCATCCCAGAATTCGAGGCCGATGAAGATTTCTCCCAGGGAAAAGGTGCCAGGACAGAAAGCAATTGTGCCTTTTCTCGGGTTAATGGGGCCCCAAAATTGACACCTGAGAGCCCAAGGCTGCCACGTTTCCCTGGGCGCAAAGCTCGACGGAGCGATCCACGTGCGTGTCCGAGAAAGTGCCATTTTTAAGGCCAGAATTCCAGACCTATGAAGATTCCTCAGAGGGAAAAGGTACCAGGAGACAAAGCCATTGTGTATTTTGTAATGCTAATTGGGCCCCATCATTGGCACATGAGAGCCCAAGGCTGCCACCTTTTCCCTGGACGCAAAGCTCGATGGTGCGTTCCACTTGCGGGTCCAGGAAAGTGCCGATTCTCAGACCAGAATTCCAAACCGATGAAGATTCCTCCCTGGGAAAAGGTGCCAGGACAGAAAGCCATTGTGCCTTTTGTAGGGGTAATGGGGCACCATCATTGGCACCTGAGAGCCCAAGGCTGCCCCCTTTTCCCTGGGCGCAAAGCTCGACGGTGTGTACCTTGTGCGGGTTTGGGGCAGTGCCATTTTTGAACCCAGACTTCCAGATGGATGAAGATTCCTCCCTGGGAAAAGGTGCCAGGACAGAAAGCAAGTGTTATTTTTCTAGTGTTAACAAGGCCCCATCATTAGCACCTGAGAGCCCAAGGCTGCCACCTTTTGCCTGGGCACAAATGTCGACAACACGTGCCACTTGCGGGTCCGGGGAAGTGCCATTTTTCAGCCCAGAATTCCAGACGGACGAAGACACCTCCCAGGGAAAAGGTGCCAGGTCAGAAATCGAATTGTCCTTTTCTAGGGTCAATGGTGCCCCATCATTGGCACCTCAGAGTTCAAGGCTGCCACCTTTTCCATGGGCGCAAACATCAACGGCGCGTACCACTTTCTTGTCCGGGAAAGTGCCGTTTTTCAGCCCTGAATTCCAGACGGATGAAGACTCCTCACAGGGAAGAGGCTCCCAGGAAAGAAAGCGATTGTTCCATTTCTAGGGTTAATCGGGCTCCATCATTGGCACCTGAGAGCCCAAGGTTGCCTCCTATACCCTGGGCGCAAAGCTCGACCATGCGTGCTACGTGAGGGTCCGGGAAATTGCCGTTTCTCATTCCAGAATTCCAGACCGATGAAGATTCCTCCCTGGGAAAAGGTGTCAGGACAGAAAGCGATTGTTCCTTTTCTAGGGTTAAAGGGGCTCCATCATTGACACCTGAGAGCCCAAGGCTGCAACCTTTTCCCTGAGCGCAAAGCTCGACGGTGCGTGCCACTTGCGGGTCCAGGAATGTGCTGTTTCTCATCCCAGAATTCCAGACCGATGAAGATTCCTCCCTGGGAAAAGGTGTCAGGACAGAAAGCGATTGTTCCTTTTCTAGGGTTAATGGGGCCCCAAAATTGACACCTGAGAGCCCAAGGCTGCCACCTTTTCCCTGGGCGCAAAGCTCGACGGAGCGTTCCACGTGCGGGTCCAGGAAAGTGCCATTTTTCAGCCCAGAATTCCAGACCTATGAAGATTCCTCAGAGGGAAAAGGTACCAGGAGACAAAGCCATTGTGTATTTTGTAATGCTAATTGGGCCCCATCATTGGCACCTGAGAGCCCAAGGCTGCCACCTTTTCCCTGGGTGCAAAGCTCAGCGGTGCATACCCTGTGCGGGTCCGGGAAAGGGCCGTTTTTCAGCCCAGAATTCCAGACGGAAGTCGATTCCTCTCTGGGAAAAGGTGTCAGGACAGAAAGCCATTGTGCCTTTTCTAGGAGTAATGGGACCTCATCTTTGGCACCTGAGAGCCCAAGGCTGCCACCTTTTCCCTGGGCGCAAATGTCGACGGCGCGTGCCACTTGCAAGTCCGGGAATGTGCCGTTTCTCATCCCAGAATTCCAGGCCAGCGAAGATTTCTCCCTGGGAAAAGGTGCCAGGACAGAAAGCGCTTGTGCCTTTTCTAGGGTTAATGGGGCCCCAAAATTGGCAGCTGAGAGCCCAGGGCTGCCACCTTTTCCCTGGGCGCAAAGCTTGACGGTGCGTGCCACATGCGGGTAAGGGAAAGAGCCCTTTTCAGCCCAGAATTCCAGACCAATGAAGATTCCTCCCAGGGAAAAGGTGCCAGGACAGAAAGCCATTGTTCTTTTCCTAGGGGTAATGGGGCCCCATCATTGGCACCTGAGAGCCCAAGGTTGCCACCTTTTGCCTGGGCACAAAGCTCGACGGTGCGTTCCACTTGCAGGTCCGGGGAAGTGCCGTTTTTCAGTCCAGAATTCCAGACGGACGAAAATTCCTCCCAGGGAAAAGGTGCCAGGACAGAAAGCGATTGTTATTTATCTAGTGTTAACGGGGACCCATCACTGGCACTTGAGAGCCCAAGGCTGCCACCTTTTGCCTGGGCGCAAAGCTAGATGGTGCCTGCCACGTGCAGGTCAGAGAAAGTGCTTTGTTCAGCCCAGGATTCCAGACGGATGACGACTCCTCCCAGGGAAAAGGCTCCCAGGACAGAAAGGGATTGTTCCATTTCTAGTGTTAATGGGGGCCCGTCATTGACATCTGAGAGCCAGAGGTTGCCTCCTTTTCCCTGGGCGCAAAGCACGACAGCGCGTGCCACATGCTGGTCCCAGAAAGTGCCATTTTACAGCCCAGAATTCCAGACCAATGAAGACTCCTCCCAGGGAAAAGGTGCCAGGACAGAAAGCCATTGTGCTTTTTGTAAAGGTAATGGGGCCCCATCATTGGCACCTGAGAGCCCAAGACTGCCACCTTTTCCTTGGACGCAAATCTCGATGGTGCGTTCCACTTGCGGGTCCAGGAAAGTGCCGATTCTCAGACCAGAATTCCAAACCGATGAAGATTCCTCCCTGGGAAAAGGTGCCAGGACAGAAAGCCATTGTGCCTTTTGTAGGGGTAATGGGGCACCATCATTGGCACCTGAGAGCCCAAGGCTGCCCCCTTTTCCCTGGGCGCAAAGCTCGACGGTGTGTACCTTGTGCGGGTTTGGGGCAGTGCCATTTTTGAACCGAGATTTCCAGACGGACGAAGATTCCTCCCTGGGAAAAGGTGCCAGGACAGAAAGCAAGTGTTATTTTTCTAGTGTTAACGGGGCCCCATCATTGGCAGCTGAGAGCCCAAGGCTGCCACCTTTTGCCTGGGCGCAAATGTCGACGGCGCGTGCCACTTGCGGGTCCGGGGAAGTGCCATTTTTCAGCCCAGAATTCCAGACGGACAAAGACACCTCCCAGGGAAAAGGTGCCAGGTCAGAAATCGAATTGTCCTTTTCTAGGGTCAATGGTGCCCCATCATTGGCACCTGAGAGTTCAAGGCTGCCACCTTTTCCGTGGGCGCAAACATCAACGGCGCGTACCACTTCCTTGTCCGGGAAAGTGCCGTTTTTCAGCCCTGAATTCCAGACGGATGAAGACTCCTCACAGGGAAGAGGCTCCCAGGAAAGAAAGCGATTGTTCCATTTCTAGGGTTAATCGGGCTCCATCATTGGCACCTGAGAGCCCAAGGTTGCCTCCTATACCCTGGGCGCAAAGCTCAACCATGCGTGCTACGTGAGGGTCCGGGAAATTGCCGTTTCTCATTCCAGAATTCCAGACCGATGAAGATTCCTCCCTGGGAAAAGGTGTCAGGACAGAAAGCGATTGTTCCTTTTCTAGGGTTAATGGGGCTCCATCATTGACACCTGAGAGCCCAAGGCTGCAACCTTTTCCCTGAGCGCAAAGCTCGACGGTGCGTGCCACTTGCGGGTCCAGGAATGTGCTGTTTCTCATCCCAGAATTCGAGGCCGATGAAGATTTCTCCCAGGGAAAAGGTGCCAGGACAGAAAGCAATTGTGCCTTTTCTCGGGTTAATGGGGCCCCAAAATTGACACCTGAGAGCCCAAGGCTGCCACGTTTCCCTGGGCGCAAAGCTCGACGGAGCGATCCACGTGCGTGTCCGAGAAAGTGCCATTTTTAAGGCCAGAATTCCAGACCTATGAAGATTCCTCAGAGGGAAAAGGTACCAGGAGACAAAGCCATTGTGTATTTTGTAATGCTAATTGGGCCCCATCATTGGCAGCTGAGAGCCCAAGGCTGCCACCTTTTCCCTGGACGCAAAGCTCGATGGTGCGTTCCACTTGCGGGTCCAGGAAAGTGCCGATTCTCAGACCAGAATTCCAAACCGATGAAGATTCCTCCCTGGGAAAAGGTGCCAGGACAGAAAGCCATTGTGCCTTTTGTAGGGGTAATGGGGCACCATCATTGGCACCTGAGAGCCCAAGGCTGCCCCCTTTTCCCTGGGCGCAAAGCTCGACGGTGTGTACCTTGTGCGGGTTTGGGGCAGTGCCATTTTTGAACCCAGACTTCCAGATGGATGAAGATTCCTCCCTGGGAAAAGGTGCCAGGACAGAAAGCAAGTGTTATTTTTCTAGTGTTAACAAGGCCCCATCATTAGCACCTGAGAGCCCAAGGCTGCCACCTTTTGCCTGGGCACAAATGTCGACAACACGTGCCACTTGCGGGTCCGGGGAAGTGCCATTTTTCAGCCCAGAATTCCAGACGGACGAAGACACCTCCCAGGGAAAAGGTGCCAGGTCAGAAATCGAATTGTCCTTTTCTAGGGTCAATGGTGCCCCATCATTGGCACCTCAGAGTTCAAGGCTGCCACCTTTTCCATGGGCGCAAACATCAACGGCGCGTACCACTTTCTTGTCCGGGAAAGTGCCGTTTTTCAGCCCTGAATTCCAGACGGATGAAGACTCCTCACAGGGAAGAGGCTCCCAGGAAAGAAAGCGATTGTTCCATTTCTAGGGTTAATCGGGCTCCATCATTGGCACCTGAGAGCCCAAGGTTGCCTCCTATACCCTGGGCGCAAAGCTCGACCATGCGTGCTACGTGAGGGTCCGGGAAATTGCCGTTTCTCATTCCAGAATTCCAGACCGATGAAGATTCCTCCCTGGTAAAAGGTGTCAGGACAGAAAGCGATTGTTCCTTTTCTAGGGTTAAAGGGGCTCCATCATTGACACCTGAGAGCCCAAGGCTGCAACCTTTTCCCTGAGCGCAAAGCTCGACGGTGCGTGCCACTTGCGGGTCCAGGAATGTGCTGTTTCTCATCCCAGAATTCGAGGCCGATGAAGATTTCTCCCAGGGAAATGGGGCCAGGACAGAAAGCAATTGTGCCATTTCTAGGGTTAATGGGGCCCCAAAATTGACACCTGAGAGCCCAAGGCTGCCCCCTTTTCCCTGGGCGCAAAGCTCGACGGAGCGTTCCACGTGCGGGTCCGGGAAAGTGCCATTTTTCAGCCCAGAATTCCAGACCTATGAAGATTCCTCAGAGGGAAAAGGTACCAGGAGACAAAGCCATTGTGTATTTTGTAATGCTAATTGGGCCCCATCATTGGCACCTGAGAGCCCAAGGCTGCCACCTTTTCCCTGGGTGCAAAGCTCAGCGGTGCATACCCTGTGCGGGTCCGGGAAAGGGCCGTTTTTCATCCCAGAATTCCAGACGGAAGTCGATTCCTCTCTGGGAAAAGGTGTCAGGACAGAAAGCCATTGTGCCTTTTCTAGGGGTAATGGGGCCTCATCTTTGGCACCTGAGAGCCCAAGGCTGCCACCTTTTCCCTGGGCGCAAATGTCGACGGCGCGTGCCACTTGCAAGTCCGGGAATGTGCCGTTTCTCATCCCAGAATTCCAGGCCAGCGAAGATTTCTCCCTGGGAAAAGGTGCCAGGACAGAAAGCGATTGTGCCTTTTCTAGGGTTAATGGGGCCCCAAAATTGGCAGCTGAGAGCCCAGGGCTGCCACCTTTTCCCTGGGCGCAAAGCTCGACGGTGCATGCCACATGCGGGTAAGGGAAAGAGCCGTTTTCAGCCGAGAATTCCAGACCAATGAAGATTCCTCCCAGGGAAAAGGTGCCAGGACAGAAAGCCATTGTTCTTTTTCTAGGGGTAATGGGGCCCCATCATTGGCACCTGAGAGCCCAAGGCTGCCACCTTTTGCCTGGGCACAAAGCTCGACGGTGCGTTCCACTTGCAGGTCGGGGGAAGTGCCGTTTTTCAGTCCAGATTTCCAGAGGGACGAAAATTCTTCCCAGGGAAAAGGTGCTAGGACAGAAAGCGATTGTTATTTATCTAGTGTTAACGGGGATCCATCATTGGCACCTGAGAGCCCAAGGCTGCCACCTTTACCCTGGGTGCAAAGCGAGATGGTGCCTGCCACGGGCAGGTCAGAGAAAGTGCTTTGTTCAGCCCAGGATTCCAGACGGATGACGACTCCTCCCAGGGAAAAGGCTCCCAGGACAGAAAGCCATTGTGCTTTTTGTAAAGGTAATGGGGCCCCATCATTGGCACCTGAGAGCCCAAGACTGCCACCTTTTCCCTGGACGCAAAGCTCGATGGTGCGTTCCACTTGCGGGTCCAGGAAAGTGCCGATTCTCAGACCAGAATTCCAAACCGATGAAGATTCCTCCCTGGGAAAACGTGCCAGGACAGAAAGCCATTGTGCCTTTTGTAGGGGTAATGGGGCACCATCATTGGCACCTGAGAGCCCAAGGCTGCCACCTTTTCCCAGGGCGCAAAGCTCGACGGTGTGTACCTTGTGCGGGTTTGGGGCAGTGCCATTTTTGAACCCAGATTTCCAGATGGACGAAGATTCCTCCCTGGGAAAAGGTGCCAGGACAGAAAGCAAGTGTTATTTTTCTAGTGTTAACGGGGCCCCATCATTGGCACCTGAGAGCCCAAGGCTGCCACCTTTTGCCTGGGCGCAAAGCTAGATGGTGCCTGCAACGTGCAGGTCAGGGAAAGTGCTTAGTTCAGCCCAGGATTCCAGACGGATGACGACTCCTCCCAGGGAAAGGGCTCCCAGGACAGAAAGCGATTGTTCCATTTCTAGTGTTAATGGGGGCCCGTCATTGGCATCTGAGAGCCAGAGGTTGCCTCCTTTTCCCTGGGCGCAAAGCATGACAGTGCGTGCCACGTGCTGGTCCCAGAAAGGGCCATTTTACAGCCCAGAATTCCAGACCAATGAAGACTCCTCCCAGGGAAAAGGTGCCAGGACAGAAAGCCATTGTGTTTTTTGTAGAGGTAATGGGGCCCCATCATTGGCACCTGAGAGCCCAAGACTGCCACCTTTTCCCTGGACGCAAAGCTCGATGGTGCGTTCCACTTGCGGGTCCAGGAAAGTGCCGATTCTCAGACCAGAATTCCAAACCGATGAAGATTCCTCCCTGGGAAAAGGTGCCAGGACAGAAAGCCATTGTGCCTTTTGTAGGGGTAATGGGGCACCATCGTTGGCAGCTGAGAGCCCAAGGCTGCCCCCTTTTCCCTGGGCGCAAAGCTCGACGGTGTGTACATTGTGCGGGTTTAGGGCAGTGCTATTTTTGAACCCAGAGTTCCAGACGGACGAAGATTCCTCCCTGGGAAAAGGTGCCAGGACACAAAGTAAGTGTTATTTTTCTAGTGTTAACGGGGCCCCATCATTGGCAGCTGAGAGCCCAACGCTGCCACCTTTTGCCTGGGCGCAAATGTCGACGGCGCGTGCCACTTGCGGGTCCGGGGAAGTGCCATTTTTCAGCCCAGAATTCCAGACGGACGAAGACACCTCCCAGGGAAAAGGTGCCAGGTCAGTAATCGAATTGTCCTTTTCTAGGGTCAATGGTGCCCCATCATTGGCACCTCAGAGTTCAAGGCTGCCACCTTTTCCGTGGGCGCAAACATCAACGGCACATACCACTTTCTTGTCTGGGAAAGTGCCGTTTTTCAGCCCTGAATTCCAGACGGATGAAGACTCCTCACAGGGAAGAGGCTCCCAGGAAAGAAAGCGATTGTTCCATTTCTAGGGTTAATCGGGCTCCATCATTGGCACCTGAGAGCCCAAGGTTGCCTCCTATACCCTGGGCGCAAAGCTCGACCATGTGTGCTACGTGAGGGTCCGGGAAATTGCCGTTTCTCATTCCAGAATTCCAGACCGATGAAGATTCCTCCCTGGGAAAAGGTGTCAGGACAGAAAGCAATTGTTCCTTTTCTAGGGTTGATGGGGCTCCATCATTGACACCTGAGAGCCCAAGGCTGCAACCTTTTCCCTGAGCGCAAAGCTCGACGGTGCGTGCCACTTGCGGGTCCAGGAATGTGCTATTTCTCATCCCAGTATTCGAGGCCGATGAAGATTTCTCCCTGGGAAAAGGTGCCAGGACAGAAAGCGATTGTGCCTTTTCTAGGGTTAATGGGGCCCCAAAATTGGCAGCTGAGAGCCCAGGGCTGCCACCTTTTCCCTGGGCGCAAAGCTCGACGGTGCGTGCCACATGCGGGTAAGGGAAAGAGCCGTTTTCAGCCCAGAATTCCAGACCAATGAAGATTCCTCCCAGGGAAAAGGTGCCAGGACAGAAAGCCATTGTTCTTTTTCTAGGGGTAATGGGGCCCCATCATTGGCACCTGAGAGCCCAAGGCTGCCACCTTTTGCCTGGGCACAAAGCTCGACAGTGCGTTCCACTTGCAGGTCGGGGGAAGTGCCGTTTTTCAGCCCAGAATTCCAGACGGACGAAAATTCCTCCCAGGGAAAAGGTGCCAGGACAGAAAGCGATTGTTATTTATCTAGTGTTAAGGAGGATCCATCATTGGCACCTGAGAGCCCAAGGCTGCAACCTTTTCCCTGAGCGCAAAGCTCGACGGTGCGTGCCACTTGCGGGTCCAGGAATGTGCTATTTCTCATCCCAGAATTCGAGGCCGATGAAGATTTCTCCCAGGAAAAAGGTGCCAGGACAGAAAGCAATTGTGCCTTTTCTCGGGTTAATGGGGCCCCAAAATTGACACCTGAGAGCCCAAGGCTGCCACCTTTTCCCTGGGCGCAAAGCTGGACGGAGCGTTCCACGTGCGGGTCCAGGAAAGTGCCATTTTTCAGCCCAGAATTCCAGACCTATGAAGATTCCTCAGAGGGAAAAGGTACCAGGAGACAAAGCCATTGTGTATTTTGTAATGCTAATTGGGCCCCATCATTGGCACCTGAGAGCCCAAGGCTTCCACCTTTTCCCTGGGTGCAAAGCTCGACGTTGCATACCCTGTGCGGGTCCGGGAAAGGGCCGTTTTTCAGCCCAGAATTCCAGAGGGAAGTCGATTCCTCTCAGGGAAAAGGTGTCAGGACAGAAAGCCATTGTGCCTTTTCTAGGAGTAATGGGGCCTCATCTTTGGCACCTGAGAGTCCAAGGCTGCCACCTTTTCCCTGGGCGCAAATGTCGACGGCGCGTGCCACTTGCAAGTCCGGGAATGTGCCGTTTCTCATCCCAGAATTCCAGGCCAGCGAAGATTTCTCCCTGGGAAAAAGTGCCAGCACAGAAAGTGATTGTGCCTTTTCTAGGGTTAATGGGGCCCCAAAATTGGCAGCTGAGAGCCCAGGGCTGCCACCTTTTCCCTGGGCGCAAAGCTCAACGGTGCGTGCCACATGCGGGTAAGGGAAAGAGCCGTTTTCAGCCCAGAATTCCAGACCAATGAAGATTCCTCCCAGGGAAAAGGTGCCAGGACAGAAAGCGATTGTTCTTTTTCTAGGGGTAATGGGGCCCCATCATTGGCACCTGAGAGCCCAAGGCTGCCACCTTTTGCCTGGGCACAAAGCTCGACGGTGCGTTCCACTTGCAGGTCGGGGGAAGTGCCGTTTTTCAGTCCAGAATTCCAGAGGGACGAAAATTCCTCCCAGGGAAAAGGTGCTAGGACAGAAAGCGATTGTTATTTATCTAGTGTTAACGGGGATCCATCATTGGCACCTGAGAGCCCAAGGCTGCCACCTTTACCCTGGGCGCAAAGCTGGATGGTGCCTGCCACGGGCAGGTCAGAGAAAGTGCTTTGTTCAGCCCAGGATTCCAGACGGATGACGACTCCTCCCAGGGAAAAGGCTCCCAGGACAGAAAGCCATTGTGCTTTTTGTAAAGGTAATGGGGCCCCATCATTGGCACCTGAGAGCCCAAGACTGCCACCTTTTCCTTGGATGCAAAGCTCGATGGTGCGTTCCACTTGCGGGTCCAGGAAAGTGCCGATTCTCAGACCAGAATTCCAAACCGATGAAGATTCCTCCCTGGGAAAAGGTGCCAGGACAGAAAGCCATTGTGCCTTTTGTAGGGGTAATGGGGCACCATCATTGGCACCTGAGAGCCCAAGGCTGCCTCGTTTTCCCTGGGCACAAAGCTCGACGGTGTGTACCTTGTGCGGGTTTAGGGCAGTGCCATTTTTGAACCCAGATTTCCAGATGGACGAAGATTCCTCCCTGGGAAAAGGTGCCAGGACAGAAAGCAAGTGTTATTTTTCTAGTGTTAACGGGGCCCCATCGTTGGCACCTGAGAGCCCAAGGCTGCCACCTTTTGCCTGGGCGCAAAGCTAGATGGTGCCTGCCACGTGCAGGTCAGAGAAAGTGCTTTGTTCAGCCCAGAATTCGAGACGGATGACGACTCCTCCCAGGGAAAGGGCTCCCAGGACAGAAAGCGATTGTTCCATTTCTAGTGTTAATGGGGGCCCGTCATTGGCATCTGAGAGCCAGAGGTTGCCTCCTTTTCCCTGGGCGCAAAGCACGACAGTGCGTGCCACGTGCTGGTCCCAGAAAGGGCCATTTTACAGCCCAGAATTCCAGACCAATGAAGACTCCTCCCAGGGAAAAGGTGCCAGGACAGAAAGCCATTGTGTTTTTTGTAGAGGTAATGGGGCCCCATCATTGGCACCTGAGAGCCCAAGACTGCCACCTTTTCCCTGGACGCAAAGCTCGATGGTGCGTTCCACTTGCGGGTCCAGGAAAGTGCCGATTCTCAGACCAGAATTCCAAACCGATGAAGATTCCTCCCTGGGAAAAGGTGCCAGGACAGAAAGCCATTGTGCCTTTTGTAGGGGTAATGGGGCACCATCATTGGCACCTGAGAGCCCAAGGCTGCCCCCTCTTCCCTGGGCGCAAAGCTCGACGGTGTGTACCTTGTGCGGGTTTAGGGCAGTGCTATTTTTGAACCCAGAGTTCCAGACGGACGAAGCTTCCTCCCTGGGAAAAGGTGCCAGGACAGAAAGTAAGTGTTATTTTTCTAGTGTTAACGGGGCCCCATCATTGGCACCTGACAGCCCAAGGCTGCCACCTTTTGCCTGGGCGCAAATGTCGACGGCGCGTGCCACTTGCGGGTCCGGGGAAGTGCCATTTTTCAGCCCAGAATTCCAGACGGACGAAGACACCTCCCAGGGAAAAGGTGCCAGGTCAGAAATCGAATTGTCCTTTTCTAGGGTCAATGGTGCCCCATCATTGGCACCTCAGAGTTCAAGGCTGCCACCTTTTCCGTGGGCGCAAACATCAACGGCACATACCACTTTCTTGTCTGGGAAAGTGCCGTTTTTCAGCCCTGAATTCCAGACGGATGAAGACTCCTCACAGGGAAGAGGCTCCCAGGAAAGAAAGCGATTGTTCCATTTCTAGGGTTAATCGGGCTCCATCATTGGCACCTGAGAGCCCAAGGTTGCCTCCTATACCCTGGGCGCAAAGCTCGACCATGCGTGCTACGTGAGGGTCCGGGAAATTGCCGTTTCTCATTCCAGAATTCCAGACCGATGAAGATTCCTCCCTGGGAAAAGGTGTCAGGACAGAAAGCAATTGTTCCTTTTCTAGGGTTGATGGGGCTCCATCATTGACACCTGAGAGCCCAAGGCTGCAACCTTTTCCCTGAGCGCAAAGCTCGACGGTGCGTGCCACTTGCGGGTCCAGGAATGTGCTATTTCTCATCCCAGTATTCGAGGCCGATGAAGATTTCTCCCTGGGAAAAGGTGCCAGGACAGAAAGCGATTGTGCCTTTTCTAGTGTTAATGGGGCCCCAAAATTGGCAGCTGAGAGCCCAGGGCTGCCACCTTTTCCCTGGGCGCAAAGCTCGACGGTGCGTGCCACATGCGGGTAAGGGAAAGAGCCGTTTTCAGCCCAGAATTCCAGACCAATGAAGATTCCTCCCAGGGAAAAGGTGCCAGGACAGAAAGCGATTGTTCTTTTTCTAGGGGTAATGGGGCCCCATCATTGGCACCTGAGAGCCCAAGGCTGCCACCTTTTGCCTGGGCACAAAGCTCGACAGTGCGTTCCACTTGCAGGTCGGGGGAAATGCCGTTTTTCAGCCCAGAATTCCAGACGGACGAAAATTCCTCCCAGGGAAAAGGTGCCAGGACAGAAAGCGATTGTTATTTATCTAGTGTTAAGGAGGATCCATCATTGGCACCTGAGAGCCCAAGGCTGCAACCTTTTCCCTGAGCGCAAAGCTCGACGGTGCGTGCCACTTGCGGGTCCAGGAATGTGCTATTTCTCATCCCAGAATTCGAGGCCGATGAAGATTTCTCCCAGGAAAAAGGTGCCAGGACAGAAAGCAATTGTGCCTTTTCTCGGGTTAATGGGGCCCCAAAATTGACACCTGAGAGCCCAAGGCTGCCACCTTTTCCCTGGGCGCAAAGCTGGACGGAGCGTTCCACGTGCGGGTCCAGGAAAGTGCCATTTTTCAGCCCAGAATTCCAGACCTATGAAGATTCCTCAGAGGGAAAAGGTACCAGGAGACAAAGCCATTGTGTATTTTGTAATGCTAATTGGGCCCCATCATTGGCACCTGAGAGCCCAAGGCTTCCACCTTTTCCCTGGGTGCAAAGCTCGACGTTGCATACCCTGTGCGGGTCCGGGAAAGGGCCGTTTTTCAGCCCAGAATTCCAGAGGGAAGTCGATTCCTCTCAGGGAAAAGGTGTCAGGACAGAAAGCCATTGTGCCTTTTCTAGGAGTAATGGGGCCTCATCTTTGGCACCTGAGAGTCCAAGGCTGCCACCTTTTCCCTGGGCGCAAATGTCGACGGCGCGTGCCACTTGCAAGTCCGGGAATGTGCCGTTTCTCATCCCAGAATTCCAGGCCAGCGAAGATTTCTCCCTGGGAAAAGGTGCCAGCACAGAAAGCGATTGTGCCTTTTCTAGGGTTAATGGGGCCCCAAAATTGGCAGCTGAGAGCCCAGGGCTGCCACCTTTTCCCTGGGCGCAAAGCTCGACGGTGCGTGCCACATGCGGGTAAGGGAAAGAGCCGTTTTCAGCCCAGAATTCCAGACCGATGAAGATTCCTCCCTGGGAAAAGGTGCCAGGACAGAAAGCCATTGTGCCTTTTGTAGGGGTAATGGGGCACCATCATTGGCACCTGAGAGCCCAAGGCTGCCACCTTTTCCCAGGGCGCAAAGCTCGACGGTGTGTACCTTGTGCGGGTTTGGGGCAGTGCCATTTTTGAACCCAGATTTCCAGATGGACGAAGATTCCTCCCTGGGAAAAGGTGCCAGGACAGAAAGCAAGTGTTATTTTTCTAGTGTTAACGGGTCCCCATCATTGGCAGCTGAGACCCCAAGGCTGCCACCTCTTGCCTGGGCGCAAAGCTAGGTGGTGCCTGCCACGTGCAGGTCAGAGAAAGTGCTTTGTTCAGCCCAGGATTCCAGACGGATGACGACTCCTCCCAGGGAAAGGGCTCCCAGGACAGAAAGCGATTGTTCCATTTCTAGTGTTAATGGGGGCCCGTCATTGGCATCTGAGAGCCAGAGGTTGCCTCCTTTTCCCTGGGCGCAAAGCACGACAGTGCGTGCCACGTGCTGGTCCCAGAAAGGGCCATTTTACAGCCCAGAATTCCAGACCAATGAAGACTCCTCCCAGGGAAAAGGTGCCAGGACAGAAAGCCATTGTGTTTTTTGTAGAGGTAATGGGGCCCCATCATTGGCACCTGAGAGCCCAAGACTGCCACCTTTTCCCTGGACGCAAAGCTCGATGGTGCGTTCCACTTGCGGGTCCAGGAAAGTGCCGATTCTCAGACCAGAATTCCAAACCGATGAAGATTCCTCCCTGGGAAAAGGTGCCAGGACAGAAAGCCATTGTGCCTTTTGTAGGGGTAATGGGGCACCATCATTGGCACCTGAGAGCCCAAGGCTGCCCCCTCTTCCCTGGGCGCAAAGCTCGACGGTGTGTACCTTGTGCGGGTTTGGCGCAGTGCCATTTTTGAACCCAGATTTCCAGACGGACGAAGATTCCTCCCTGGGAAAAGGTGCCAGGACAGAACACAAGTGTTATTATTCTAGTGTTAACAGGGCCCCATCATTGGCACCTGACAGCCCAAGGCTGCCACCTTTTGCCTGGGCGCAAATGTCGACGGCGCGTGCCACTTGCGGGTCCGGGGAAGTGCCATTTTTCAGCCCAGAATTCCAGACGGACGAAGACACCTCCCAGGGAAAAGGTGCCAGGTCAGAAATCGAATTGTCCTTTTCTAGGGTCAATGGTGCCCCATCATTGGCACCTCAGAGTTCAAGGCTGCCACCTTTTCCGTGGGCGCAAACTTCAACGGCACATACCATTTTCTTGTCCGGGAAAGTGCCGTTTTTCAGCCCTCAATTCCAGACTGATGAAGACTCCTCACAGGGAAGAGGCTCCCAGGACAGAAAGCGATTGTTCCATTTCTAGGGTTAATCGGGCTCCATCATTGGCACCTGAGAGCCCAAGGTTGCCTCCTATACCCTGGGCGCAAAGCTCGACCATGCGTGCTACGTGAGGGTCCGGGAAATTGCCGTTTCTCATTCCAGAATTCCAGACCGATGAAGATTCCTCCCTGGGAAAAGGTGTCAGGACAGAAAGCAATTGTTCCTTTTCTAGAGTTGATGGGGCTCCATCATTGACACCTGAGAGCCCAAGGCTGCAACCTTTTCCCTGAGCGCAAAGCTCAACGCTGCGTGCCACTTGCGGGTCCAGGAATGTGCTATTTCTCATCCCAGTATTCGAGGCCGATGAAGATTTCTCCCAGGGAAAAGGTGCCAGGACAGAAAGAAATTGTGCCTTTTCTAGGGTTAATGGGGCCCCAAAATGGACACCTGAGAGCCCAAGGCTGCCACCTTTTCCCTGGGCGCAAAGCTCGACGGAGCGTTCCACGTGCGGGTCCGGGAAAGTGCCATTTTTCAGCCCAGAATTCCAGACCTATGAAGATTCCTCAGAGGGAAAAGGTACCAGGAGACAAAGCCATTGTGTATTTTGTAATGCTAATTGGGCCCCATCATTGGCACCTGAGAGCCCAAGGCTGCCATCTTTTCCCTGGGTGCAAAGCTCAACGGTGCATACCCTGTGCGGGTTCGGGAAAGGGCCGTTTTCCAGCCCAGAATTCCAGACGGAAGTCGATTCCTCTCTGGGAAAGGTGTCAGGACAGAAAGCCATTGTGCCTTTTCTAGGGTTAATGGGGCCCCAAAATTGGCAGCTGAGAGCCCAGGGCTGCCACCTTTTCCCTGGGCGCAAAGCTCGACGGTGCGTGCCACATGCGGGTAAGGGAAAGAGCCGTTTTCAGCCCAGAATTCCAGACCAATGAAGATTCCTCCCAGGGAAAAGGTGCCAGGACAGAAAGCGATTGTTCTTTTTCTAGGGGTAATGGGGCCCCATCATTGGCACCTGAGAGCCCAAGGCTGCCACCTTTTGCCTGGGCACAAAGCTCGACAGTGCGTTCCACTTGCAGGTCGGGGGAAATGCCGTTTTTCAGCCCAGAATTCCAGACGGACGAAAATTCCTCCCAGGGAAAAGGTGCCAGGACAGAAAGCGATTGTTATTTATCTAGTGTTAAGGAGGATCCATCATTGGCACCTGAGAGCCCAAGGCTGCAACCTTTTCCCTGAGCGCAAAGCTCGACGGTGCGTGCCACTTGCGGGTCCAGGAATGTGCTATTTCTCATCCCAGAATTCGAGGCCGATGAAGATTTCTCCCAGGAAAAAGGTGCCAGGACAGAAAGCAATTGTGCCTTTTCTCGGGTTAATGGGGCCCCAAAATTGACACCTGAGAGCCCAAGGCTGCCACCTTTTCCCTGGGCGCAAAGCTGGACGGAGCGTTCCACGTGCGGGTCCAGGAAAGTGCCATTTTTCAGCCCAGAATTCCAGACCTATGAAGATTCCTCAGAGGGAAAAGGTACCAGGAGACAAAGCCATTGTGTATTTTGTAATGCTAATTGGGCCCCATCATTGGCACCTGAGAGCCCAAGGCTTCCACCTTTTCCCTGGGTGCAAAGCTCGACGTTGCATACCCTGTGCGGGTCCGGGAAAGGGCCGTTTTTCAGCCCAGAATTCCAGAGGGAAGTCGATTCCTCTCAGGGAAAAGGTGTCAGGACAGAAAGCCATTGTGCCTTTTCTAGGAGTAATGGGGCCTCATCTTTGGCACCTGAGAGTCCAAGGCTGCCACCTTTTCCCTGGGCGCAAATGTCGACGGCGCGTGCCACTTGCAAGTCCGGGAATGTGCCGTTTCTCATCCCAGAATTCCAGGCCAGCGAAGATTTCTCCCTGGGAAAAGGTGCCAGCACAGAAAGCGATTGTGCCTTTTCTAGGGTTAATGGGGCCCCAAAATTGGCAGCTGAGAGCCCAGGGCTGCCACCTTTTCCCTGGGCGCAAAGCTCGACGGTGCGTGCCACATGCGGGTAAGGGAAAGAGCCGTTTTCAGCCCAGAATTCCAGACCGATGAAGATTCCTCCCAGGGAAAAGGTGCCAGGACAGAAAGCGATTGTTCTTTTTCTAGGGGTAATGGGGCCCCATCATTGGCACCTGAGAGCCCAAGGCTGCCACCTTTTGCCTGGGCACAAAGCTCGACGGTGCGTTCCACTTGCAGGTCGGGGGAAGTGCCGTTTTTCAGTCCAGAATTCCAGAGGGACGAAAATTCCTCCCAGGGAAAAGGTGCTAGGACAGAAAGCGATTGTTATTTATCTAGTGTTAACGGGGATCCATCATTGGCACCTGAGAGCCCAAGGCTGCCACCTTTACCCTGGGCGCAAAGCGAGATGGTGCCTGCCACGGGCAGGTCAGAGAAAGTGCTTTGTTCAGCCCAGGATTCCAGACGGATGACGACTCCTCCCAGGGAAAAGGCTCCCAGGACAGAAAGCCATTGTGCTTTTTGTAAAGGTAATGGGGCCCCATCATTGGCACCTGAGAGCCCAAGACTGCCACCTTTTCCTTGGATGCAAAGCTCGATGGTGCGTTCCACTTGCGGGTCCAGGAAAGTGCCGATTCTCAGACCAGAATTCCAAACCGATGAAGATTCCTCCCTGGGAAAAGGTGCCAGGACAGAAAGCCATTGTGCCTTTTGTAGGGGTAATGGGGCACCATCATTGGCACCTGAGAGCCCAAGGCTGCCACCTTTTCCCAGGGCGCAAAGCTCGACGGTGTGTACCTTGTGCGGGTTTGGGGCAGTGCCATTTTTGAACCCAGATTTCCAGATGGACGAAGATTCCTCCCTGGGAAAAGGTGCCAGGACAGAAAGCAAGTGTTATTTTTCTAGTGTTAACGGGTCCCCATCATTGGCAGCTGAGACCCCAAGGCTGCCACCTCTTGCCTGGGCGCAAAGCTAGGTGGTGCCTGCCACGTGCAGGTCAGAGAAAGTGCTTTGTTCAGCCCAGGATTCCAGACGGATGACGACTCCTCCCAGGGAAAGGGCTCCCAGGACAGAAAGCGATTGTTCCATTTCTAGTGTTAATGGGGGCCCGTCATTGGCATCTGAGAGCCAGAGGTTGCCTCCTTTTCCCTGGGCGCAAAGCACGACAGTGCGTGCCACGTGCTGGTCCCAGAAAGGGCCATTTTACAGCCCAGAATTCCAGACCAATGAAGACTCCTCCCAGGGAAAAGGTGCCAGGACAGAAAGCCATTGTGTTTTTTGTAGAGGTAATGGGGCCCCATCATTGGCACCTGAGAGCCCAAGACTGCCACCTTTTCCCTGGACGCAAAGCTCGATGGTGCGTTCCACTTGCGGGTCCAGGAAAGTGCCGATTCTCAGACCAGAATTCCAAACCGATGAAGATTCCTCCCTGGGAAAAGGTGCCAGGACAGAAAGCCATTGTGCCTTTTGTAGGGGTAATGGGGCACCATCATTGGCACCTGAGAGCCCAAGGCTGCCCCCTCTTCCCTGGGCGCAAAGCTCGACGGTGTGTACCTTGTGCGGGTTTGGCGCAGTGCCATTTTTGAACCCAGATTTCCAGACGGACGAAGATTCCTCCCTGGGAAAAGGTGCCAGGACAGAACACAAGTGTTATTATTCTAGTGTTAACAGGGCCCCATCATTGGCACCTGACAGCCCAAGGCTGCCACCTTTTGCCTGGGCGCAAATGTCGACGGCGCGTGCCACTTGCGGGTCCGGGGAAGTGCCATTTTTCAGCCCAGAATTCCAGACGGACGAAGACACCTCCCAGGGAAAAGGTGCCAGGTCAGAAATCGAATTGTCCTTTTCTAGGGTCAATGGTGCCCCATCATTGGCACCTCAGAGTTCAAGGCTGCCACCTTTTCCGTGGGCGCAAACTTCAACGGCACATACCACTTTCTTGTCCGGGAAAGTGCCGTTTTTCAGCCCTCAATTCCAGACTGATGAAGACTCCTCACAGGGAAGAGGCTCCCAGGACAGAAAGCGATTGTTCCATTTCTAGGGTTAATCGGGCTCCATCATTGGCACCTGAGAGCCCAAGGTTGCCTCCTATACCCTGGGCGCAAAGCTCGACCATGCGTGCTACGTGAGGGTCCGGGAAATTGCCGTTTCTCATTCCAGAATTCCAGACCGATGAAGATTCCTCCCTGGGAAAAGGTGTCAGGACAGAAAGCAATTGTTCCTTTTCTAGAGTTGATGGGGCTCCATCATTGACACCTGAGAGCCCAAGGCTGCAACCTTTTCCCTGAGCGCAAAGCTCAACGCTGCGTGCCACTTGCGGGTCCAGGAATGTGCTATTTCTCATCCCAGTATTCGAGGCCGATGAAGATTTCTCCCAGGGAAAAGGTGCCAGGACAGAAAGAAATTGTGCCTTTTCTAGGGTTAATGGGGCCCCAAAATGGACACCTGAGAGCCCAAGGCTGCCACCTTTTCCCTGGGCGCAAAGCTCGACGGAGCGTTCCACGTGCGGGTCCGGGAAAGTGCCATTTTTCAGCCCAGAATTCCAGACCTATGAAGATTCCTCAGAGGGAAAAGGTACCAGGAGACAAAGCCATTGTGTATTTTGTAATGCTAATTGGGCCCCATCATTGGCACCTGAGAGCCCAAGGCTGCCACCTTTTCCCTGGGTGCAAAGCTCAACGGTGCATACCCTGTGCGGGTTCGGGAAAGGGCCGTTTTCCAGCCCAGAATTCCAGACGGAAGTCGATTCCTCTCTGGGAAAGGTGTCAGGACAGAAAGCCATTGTGCCTTTTCTAGGGTTAATGGGGCCCCATCTTTGGCACCTGAGAGCCCAAGGCTGCCACCTTTTCCCTGGGCGCAAATGTCGACGGCGCGTGCCACTTGCAAGTCCGGGAATGTGCCGTTTCTCATCCCAGAATTCCAGGCCAGCGAAGATTTCTCCCTGGGAAAAGGTGCCAGCACAGAAAGTGATTGTGCCTTTTCTAGGGTTAATGGGGCCCCAAAATTGGCAGCTGAGAGCCCAGGGCTGCCACCTTTTCCCTGGGCGCAAAGCTCAACGGTGCGTGCCACATGCGGGTAAGGGAAAGAGCCCTTTTCAGCCCAGAATTCCAGACCAATGAAGATTCCTCCCAGGGAAAAGTGCCAGGACAGAAAGCCATTGTTCTTTTTCTAGGGGTAATGGGGCCCCATCATTGGCACCTGAGAGCCCAAGGCTGCCACCTTTACCCTGGGCACAAAGCTCGACAGTGCGTTCCACTTGCAGGTCGGGGGAAGTGCCGTTTTTCAGTCCAGAATTCCAGACGGACGAAAATTCCTCCCAGGGAAAAGGTGCCAGGACAGAAAGCAAGTGTTATTTTTCTAGTGTTAACGGGGCCCCATCGTTGGCACCTGAGAGCCCAAGGCTGCCACCTCTTCCCTGGGCGCAAAGCTAGATGGTGCCTGCCACGTGGAGGTCAGAGAAAGTGCTTTGTTCAGCCCAGGATTCCAGACGGATGACGACTCCTCCCAGGGAAAGGGCTCCCAGGACAGAAAGCGATTGTTCCATTTCTAGTGTTAATGGGGGCCCGTCATTGGCATCTGAGAGCCAGAGGTTGCCTCCTTTTCCCTGGGCGCAAAGCACGACAGTGCGTGCCACGTGCTGGTCCCAGAAAGGGCCATTTTACAGCCCAGAATTCCAGACCAATGAAGACTCCTCCCAGGGAAAAGGTGCCAGGACAGAAAGCCATTGTGTTTTTTGTAGAGGTAATGGGGCCCCATCACTGGCACCTGAGAGCCCAAGACTGCCACCTTTCCCTGGACGCAAAGCTCGATGGTGCGTTCCACTTGCGGGTCCAGGAAAGTGCCGATTCTCAGACCAGAATTCCAAACCGATGAAGATTCCTCCCTGGGAAAAGGTGCCAGGACAGAAAGCCATTGTGCCTTTTGTAGGGGTAATGGGGCACCATCATTGGCAGCTGAGAGCCCAAGGCTGCCCCCTTTTCCCTGGGCGCAAAGCTCGACGGTGTGTACCTTGTGCGGGTTTGGCGCAGTGCCATTTTTGAACCCAGATTTCCAGATGGACGAAGATTCCTCCCTGGGAAAAGGTGCCAGGACAGAAAGCAAGTGTTATTTTTCTAGTGTTAACGGGGCCCCATCATTGGCAGCTGAGAGCCCAAGGCTGCCACCTTTTGCCTGGGCGCAAATGTCGACGGCGCGTGCCACTTTCTTGTCCGGGAAAGTGCCGTTTCTCATTCCAGAATTCCAGACCGATGAAGATTCCTCCCTGGGAAAAGGTGTCAGGACAGAAAGCAATTGTTCCTTTTCTAGGGTTGATGGGGCTCCATCAGTGACACCTGAGAGCCCAAGGCTGCAACCTTTTCCCTGAGCGCAAAGCTCGACGGTGCGTGCCACTTGCGGGTCCAGGAATGTGCTATTTCTCATCCCAGAATTCGAGGCCGATGAAGATTTCTCCCAGGGAAAAGGTGCCAGGACAGAAAGCAATTGTGCCTTTTCTAGGATTAATGGGGCCCCAAAATTGACACCTGAGAGCCCAAGGCTGCCACCTTTTCCCTGGGCGCAAAGCTCGACGGAGCGTTCCATGTGTGGGTCCAGGAAAGTGCCATTTTTCAGCCCAGAATTCCAGACCTATGAAGATTCCTCAGAGGGAAAAGGTACCAGGAGACAAAGCCATTGTGTATTTTGTAATGCTAATTGGGCCCCATCATTGGCACCTGAGAGCCCAGGGCTGCCACCTTTTCCCTGGGTGCAAAGCTCGACGGTGCATACCCTGTGCGGGTCCGGGAAAGGGCCGTTTTTCAGCCCAGAATTCCAGACGGATGAAGATTCCTCACTGGGAAAAGGTGTCAGGACAGAAAGCCATTGTGCCTTTTCTAGGGGTAATGGGCCCCATCATTGGCACCTGAGAGCCCAGGGCTGCCACCTTTTCCCTGGATGCAAAGCTCGACGGTGCATACCCTGTGCGGGTCCGGGAAAGGGCCGTTTTTCAGCCCAGAATTCCAGACGGAAGTCGATTCCTCTCTGGGAAAAGGTGTCAGGACAGAAAGCCATTGTGCCTTTTCTAGGGGTAATGGGACCTCATCTTTGGCACCTGAGAGCCCAAGGCTGCCACCTTTTCCCTGGGCTCAAATGTCGACGGCACGTGCCACTTGCAAGTCTGGGAATGTGCCGTTTCTCATCCCAGAATTCCAGGCCAGCGAAGATTTCTCCCTGGGAAAAGGTGCCAGGACAGAAAGCGATTGTGCCTTTTCTAGGGTTAATGGGGCCCCAAAATTGGCAGCTGAGAGCCCAGGGCTGCCACCTTTTGCCTGGGCGCAAAGCTCGACGGTGCCTGCCACATGCGGGTAACGGAAAGAGCCGTTTTCAGCCCAGAATTCCAGACCAATGAAGATTCCTCCCAGGGAAAAGGTGCCAGGACAGAAAGCCATTGTTCTTTTTCTAGGGGTAATGGGGCCCCATCATTGGCACCTGAGAGCCCAAGGCTGCCACCTTTTCCCTGGGTACAAAGCTCAACGGTGCGTTCCACTTGCAGGTCCGGGGAAGTGCCGTTTTTCAGCCCAGAATTCCAGACGGACGAAAATTCCTCCCAGGGAAAAGGTGCCAGGACAGAAAGCAAGTGTTATTTATCTAGTGTTAACGGGGACCCATCATTGGCACCTGAGAGCCCAAGGCTGCCACCTCTTCCCTGGGCGCAAAGCTAAATGGTGCCTGCCACGTGCAGGTCAGAGAAAGTGCTTTCTTCAGCCCAGAATTCCAGACGGATGACGACTCCTCCCAGGGAAAAGGCTCCCAGGACAGAAAGCGATTGTTCCATTTCTAGTGTTAATGGGGGCCCGTCATTGGCATCTGAGAGCCAGAGGTTGCCTCCTTTTCCTAGGATGCAAAGCACAACAGTGCGTGCCACGTGCTGGTCCCAGAAAGTGCCATTTTACAGCCCAGAATTCCAGACCAATGAAGACTCCTCCCAGGGAAAAGGTGCCAGGACAGAAAGCCATTGTGCTTTTTGTAAAGGTAATGGGGCCCCATCATTGGCACCTGAGAGCCCAAGACTGCCACCTTTTCCCTGGACGCAAAGCTCGATGGTGCGTTCCACTTGCGGGTCCAGGAAAGTGCCGATTCTCAGATCAGAATTCCAAACTGATGAAGATTCCTCCCTGGGAAAAGGTGCCAGGACAGAAAGCCATTGTGCCTTTTGTAGGGGTAATGGGGCACCATCATTGGCAGCTGAGAGCCCAAGGCTGCCCCCTTTTCCCAGGGCGCAAAGCTCAACGGTGTGTACCTTGTGCGGGTTTGGGGCAGTGCCATTTCTGAACCCAGATTTCCAGACGGACGAAGATTCCTCCCTGGGAGAAGGTGCCAGGACAGAAAGCGTTATTTTTCTAGTGTTAACGGGGCCCCATCATTGGCACCTGAGAGCCCAAGGCTGGCATTTTTTGCCTGGGCGCAAATTTCGACGGCGCGTGCCACTTGCGGGTCCGGGGAAGTGCCATTTTTTAGCCCAGAATTCCAGACGGACGAAGACACCTCCCAGGGAAAAGGTGCCAGGTCAGATATCGAATTGTCCTTTCTAGGGTCAATGGTGCCCCATCATTGGCACCTCAGAGTTCAAGGCTGCCACCTTTTCCGTGGGCGCAAACATCAAAGGCGCGTACCACTTTCTTGTCTGGAAAAGTGCGGGTTTTCAGCCCTGAATTCCAGACGGATGAAGACTCCTCACAGGGAAGAGGCTCCCAGGACAGAAAGCGATTGTTCCATTTCTAGGGTTAATCGCGCCCCATCATTGGCACCTGAGAGCCCAAGGTTGCCTCCTATACCCTGGGCGCAAAGCTCGACCATGCGTGCTACGTGAGGGTCCGGGAAATTGCCGTTTCTCATTCCAGAATTCCAGACCGATGAAGATTCCTCCCTGGGAAAAGGTGTCAGGACAGAAAGCGATTGTTCCTTTTCTAGGGTTAATGGGGCTCCATCATTGACACCTGAGAGCCCAAGGCTGCAACCTTTTCCCTGAGCGCAAAGCTCAAAGGTGCGTGCCACTTGCGGGTCCAGGAATGTGCTGTTTCTCATCCCAGAATTCAAGACCTATGAAGATTTCACCCAGGGAAAAGGTGCCAGGACAGAAAACAATTGTGCCTTTTCTAGGGTTAATGGGGCCCCAAAATTGACAGCTGAGAGCCCAAGGCTGCCACCTTTTCCCTGGGCGCAAAGCTCGACGGAGCGTTCCACGTGCGGGTCCAGGAAAGTGCCATTTTTCAGCCCAGAATTCCAGACCTATGAAGATTCCTCAGAGGGAAAAGGTACCAGGAGACAAAGCCATTGTGTATTTTGTAATGCTAATTGGGCCCCATCATTGGCACCTGAGAGCCCAAGGCTGCCACCTTTTCCCTGGGTGCAAAGCTCGACTATGCATACCCTGTGCGTGTCCGGGAAAGGGCCGTTTTTCAGCCCAGAATTCCAGACGGAAGTCGATTCCTCTCAGGGAAAAGGTGTCAGGACAGAAAGCCATTGTGCCTTTTCTAGGAGTAATGGGACCTCATCTTTGGCACCTGAGAGCCCAAGGCTGCCACCTTTTCCCTGGGCGCAAATGTCGACGGCGCGTGCCACTTGCAAGTCCGGGAATGTGCCGTTTCTCATCCCAGAATTCCAGGCCAGCGAAGATTTCTCCCTGGGAAAAGGTGCCAGGACAGAAAGCGCTTGTGCCTTTTCTAGGGTTAATGGGGCCCCAAAATTGGCAGCTGAGAGCCCAGGGCTGCCACCTTTTCCCTGGGCGCAAAGCTTGACGGTGCGTGCCACATGCGGGTAAGGGAAAGAGCCCTTTTCAGCCCAGAATTCCAGACCAATGAAGATTCCTCCCAGGGAAAAGGTGCCAGGACAGAAAGCGATTGTTCTTTTCCTAGGGGTAATGGGGCCCCATCATTGGCACCTGAGAGCCCAAGGTTGCCACCTTTTGCCTGGGCACAAAGCTCGACGGTGCGTTCCACTTGCAGGTCCGGGGAAGTGCCGTTTTTCAGTCCAGAATTCCAGACGGACGAAAATTCCTCCCAGGGAAAAGGTGCCAGGACAGAAAGCGATTGTTATTTATCTAGTGTTAATGGGGACCCATCACTGGCACTTGAGAGCCCAAGGCTGCCACCTTCTGCCTGGGCGCAAAGCTAGATGGTGCCTGCCACGTGCAGGTCAGAGAAAGTGCTTTGTTCAGCCCAGGATTCCAGACGGATGACGACTCCTCCCAGGGAAAAGGCTCCCAGGACAGAAAGCGATTGTTCCATTTCTAGTGTTAATGGGGGCCCGTCATTGACATCTGAGAGCCAGAGGTTGCCTCCTTTTCCCTGGGCGCAAAGCACGACAGCGCGTGCCACGTGCTGGTCCCAGAAAGTGCCATTTTACAGCCCAGAATTCCAGACCAATGAAGACTCCTCCCAGGGAAAAGGTGCCAGGACAGAAAGCCATTGTGCTTTTTGTAAAGGTAATGGGGCCCCATCATTGGCACCTGAGAGCCCAAGACTGCCACCTTTTCCTTGGACGCAAAGCTCGATGGCGCGTTCCACTTGCGGGTCCAGGAAAGTGCCGATTCTCAGACCAGAATTCCAAACCGATGAAGATTCCTCCCTGGGAAAAGGTGCCAGGACAGAAAGCCATTGTGCCTTTTGTAGGGGTAATGGGGCACCATCATTGGCACCTGAGAGCCCAAGGCTGCCCCCTTTTCCCTGGGCGCAAAGCTCGACGGTGTGTACCTTGTGCGGGTTTGGGGCAGTGCCATTTTTGAACCGAGATTTCCAGACGGACGAAGATTCCTCCCTGGGAAAAGGTGCCAGGACAGAAAGCAAGTGTTATTTTTCTAGTGTTAACGGGGCCCCATCATTGGCAGCTGAGAGCCCAAGGCTGGCACCTTTTGCCTGGGCGCAAATGTCGACGGCGCGTGCCACTTGCGGGTCCGGGGAAGTGCCATTTTTCAGCCCAGAATTCCAGACGGACGAAGACACCTCCCAGGGAAAAGGTGCCAGGTCAGAAATCGAATTGTCCTTTTCTAGGGTCAATGGTGCCCCATCATTGGCACCTCAGAGTTCAAGGCTGCCACCTTTTCCGTGGGCGCAAACATCAACGGCGCGTACCACTTCCTTGTCCGGGAAAGTGCCGTTTTTCAGCCCTGAATTCCAGACGGATGAAGACTCCTCACAGGGAAGAGGCTCCCAGGACAGAAAGCGATTGTTCCATTTCTAGGGTTAATCGGGCTCCATCATTGGCACCTGAGAGCCCAAGGTTGCCTCCTATACCCTGGGCGCAAAGCTCGACCATGCGTGCTACGTGAGGGTCCGGGAAATTGCCGTTTCTCATTCCAGAATTCCAGACCGATGAAGATTCCTCCCTGGGAAAAGGTGTCAGGACAGAAAGCGATTGTTCCTTTTCTAGGGTTAATGGGGCTCCATCATTGACACCTGAGAGCCCAAGGCTGCAACCTTTTCCCTGAGCGCAAAGCTCGACGGTGCGTGCCACTTGCGGGTCCAGGAATGTGCTGTTTCTCATCCCAGAATTCGAGGCCGATGAAGATTTCTCCCAGGGAAAAGATGCCTGGACAGAAAGCAATTGTGCCTTTTCTCGGGTTAATGGGGCCCCAAAATTGACACCTGAGAGCCCAAGGCTGCCACCTTTTCCCTGGGCGCAAAGCTCGACGGAGCGTTCCACGTGCGTGTCCGAGAAAGGGCCGTTTTTCAGCCCAGAATTCCAGACCTATGAAGATTCCTCAGAGGGAAAAGGTACCAGGAGACAAAGCCATTGTGTATTTTGTAATGCTAATTGGGCCCCATCATTGGCACCTGAGAGCCCAAGGCTGCCACCTTTTCCCTGGACGCAAAGCTCGATGGTGCGTTCCACTTGCGGGTCCAGGAAAGTGCCGATTCTCAGACCAGAATTCCAAACCGATGAAGATTCCTCCCTGGGAAAAGGTGCCAGGACAGAAAGCCATTGTGCCTTTTGTAGGGGTAATGGGGCACCATCATTGGCACCTGAGAGCCCAAGGCTGCCCCCTTTTCCCTGGGCGCAAAGCTCGACGGTGTGTACCTTGTGCGGGTTTGGGGCAGTGCCATTTTTGAACCCAGATTTCCAGATGGACGAAGATTCCTCCCTGGGAAAAGGTGCCAGGACAGAAAGCAAGTGTTATTTTTCTAGTGTTAACAAGGCCCCATCATTACCACCTGAGAGCCCAAGGCTGCCACCTTTTGCCTGGGCACAAATGTCGACAACACGTGCCACTTGCGGGTCCGGGGAAGTGCCATTTTTCAGCCCAGAATTCCAGACGGACGAAGACACCTCCCAGGGAAAAGGTGCCAGGTCAGAAATCGAATTGTCCTTTTCTAGGGTCAATGGTGCCCCATCATTGGCACCTCAGAGTTCAAGGCTGCCACCTTTTCCGTGGGCGCAAACATCAACGGCGCGTACCACTTTCTTGTCCGGGAAAGTGCCGTTTTTCAGCCCTCAATTCCAGACGGATGAAGACTCCTCACAGGGAAGAGGCTCCCAGGAAAGAAAGCGATTGTTCCATTTCTAGGGTTAATCGGGCTCCATCATTGGCACCTGAGAGCCCAAGGTTGCCTCCTATACCCTGGGCGCAAAGCTCGACCATGCGTGCTACGTGAGGGTCCGGGAAATTGCCGTTTCTCATTCCAGAATTCCAGACCGATGAAGATTCCTCCCTGGGAAAAGGTGTCAGGACAGAAAGCGATTGTTCCTTTTCTAGGGTTAATGGGGCTCCATCATTGACACCTGAGAGCCCAAGGCTGCAACCTTTTCCCTGAGCGCAAAGCTCGACGGTGCGTGCCACTTGCGGGTCCAGGAATGTGCTGTTTCTCATCCCAGAATTCGAGGCCGATGAAGATTTCTCCCAGGGAAATGGGGCCAGGACAGAAAGCAATTGTGCCTTTTCTAGGGTTAATGGGGCCCCAAAATTGACACCTGAGAGCCCAAGGCTGCCCCCTTTTCCCTGGGCGCAAAGCTCGACGGAGCGTTCCACGTGCGGGTCCGGGAAAGTGCCATTTTTCAGCCCAGAATTCCAGACCTATGAAGATTCCTCAGAGGGAAAAGGTACCAGGAGACAAAGCCATTGTGTATTTTGTAATGCTAATTGGGCCCCATCATTGGCACCTGAGAGCCCAAGGCTGCCACCTTTTCCCTGGGTGCAAAGCTCGACGGTGCATACCCTGTGCGGGTCCGGGAAAGGGCCGTTTTTCAGCCCAGAATTCCAGACGGAAGTCGATTCCTCTCTGGGAAAAGGTGTCAGGACAGAAAGCCATTGTGCCTTTTCTAGGGGTAATGGGGCCTCATCTTTGGCACCTGAGAGCCCAAGGCTGCCACCTTTTCCCTGGGCGCAAATGTCGACGGCACGTGCCACTTGCAAGTCCGGGAATGTGCCGTTTCTCATCCCAGAATTCCAGGCCAGCGAAGATTTCTCCCTGGGAAAAGGTGCCAGGACAGAAAGCGATTGTGCCTTTTCTAGGGTTAATGGGGCCCCAAAATTGGCAGCTGAGAGCCCAGGGCTGCCACCTTTTCCCTGGGCGCAAAGCTCAACGGTGCGTGCCACATGCGGGTAAGGGAAAGAGCCGTTTTCAGCCCAGAATTCCAGACCAATGAAGATTCCTCCCAGGGAAAAGGTGCCAGGACAGAAAGCCATTGTTCTTTTTCTAGGGGTAATGGGGCCCCATCATTGGCACCTGAGAGCCCAAGGCTGCCACCTTTTGCCTGGGCAAAAAGCTCGACGGTGCGTTCCACTTCCAGGTCCGGGGAAGTGCCGTTTTTCAGTCCAGAATTCCAGACGGACGAAAATTCCTCCCAGGGAAAAGGTGCTAGGACAGAAAGCGATTGTTATTTATCTAGTGTTAACGGGGATCCATCATTGGCACCTGAGAGCCCAAGGCTGCCACCTTTACCCTGGGCGCAAAGCGAGATGGTGCCTGCCACGGGCAGGTCAGAGAAAGTGCTTTGTTCAGCCCAGGATTCCAGACGGATGACGACTCCTCCCAGGGAAAAGGCTCCCAGGACAGAAAGCCATTGTGCTTTTTGTAAAGGTAATGGGGCCCCATCATTGGCACCTGAGAGCCCAAGACTGCCACCTTTTCCTTGGACGCAAAGCTCGATGGTGCGCTCCACTTGCGGGTCCAGGAAAGTGCCGATTCTCAGACCAGAATTCCAAACCGATGAAGATTCCTCCCTGGGAAAAGGTGCCAGGACAGAAAGCCATTGTGCCTTTTGTAGGGGTAATGGGGCACCATCATTGGCACCTGAGAGCCCAAGGCTGCCACCTTTTGCCTGGGCGCAAAGCTAGGTGGTGCCTGCCACGTGCAGGTCAGAGAAAGTGCTTTGTTCAGCCCAGGATTCCAGACGGATGACGACTCCTCCCAGGGAAAGGGCTCCCAGGACAGAAAGCGATTGTTCCATTTCTAGTGTTAATGGGGGCCCGTCATTGGCATCTGAGAGCCAGAGGTTGCCTCCTTTTCCCTGGGCGCAAAGCACGACAGTGCGTGCCACGTGCTGGTCCCAGAAAGGGCCATTTTACAGCCCAGAATTCCAGACCAATGAAGACTCCTCCCAGGGAAAAGGTGCCAGGACAGAAAGCCATTGTGTTTTTTGTAGAGGTAATGGGGCCCCATCATTGGCACCTGAGAGCCCAAGACTGCCACCTTTTCCCTGGACGCAAAGCTCGATGGTGCGTTCCACTTGCGGGTCCAGGAAAGTGCCGATTCTCAGACCAGAATTCCAAACCGATGAAGATTCCTCCCTGGGAAAAGGTGCCAGGACAGAAAGCCATTGTGCCTTTTGTAGGGGTAATGGGGCACCATCGTTGGCACCTGAGAGCCCAAGGCTGCCCCCTTTTCCCTGGGCGCAAAGCTCGACGGTGTGTACCTTGTGCGGGTTTGGGGCAGTGCCATTTTTGAACCCAGAGTTCCAGACGGACGAAGATTCCTCCCTGGGAAAAGGTGCCAGGACAGAAAGCAAGTGTTATTTTTCTAGTGTTAACGGGGCCCCATCATTGGCAGCTGAGAGCCCAAGGTTGCCACCTTTTGCCTGGGCGCAAATGTCGACGGCGCGTGCCACTTTCTTGTCCGGGAAAGTGCCGTTTTTCAGCCCTGAATTCCGGACAGATGAAGACTCCTCACAGGGAAGAGGCTCCCAGGAAAGAAAGCGATTGTTCCATTTCTAGGGTTAATCGGGCTCCATCATTGGCACCTGAGAGCCCAAGGTTGCCTCCTATACCCTGGGCGCAAAGCTCGACCATGTGTGCTACGTGAGGGTCCGGGAAATTGCCGTTTCTCATTCCAGAATTCCAGACCGATGAAGATTCCTCCCTGGGAAAAGGTGTCAGGACAGAAAGCAATTGTTCCTTTTCTAGGGTTGATGGGGCTCCATCACTGACACCTGAGAGCCCAAGGCTGCCACCTTTTCCCTGGGCGCAAAGCTCGACGGTGCGTGCCAGTTGCGGGTCCAGGAATGTGCTATTTCTCATCCCAGAATTCGAGGCCGATGAAGATTTCTCCCAGGGAAAAGGTGCCAGGACAGAAAGCAATTGTGCCTTTTCTAGGGATAATGGGGCCCCAAAATTGACACCTGAGAGCCCAAGGCTGCCACCTTTTCCCTGGGCGCAAATCTGGACGGAGCGTTCCATGTGTGGGTCCAGGAAAGTGCCATTTTTCAGCCCAGAATTCCAGACCTATGAAGATTCCTCAGAGGGAAAAGGTACCAGGAGACAAAGCCATTGTGTATTTTGTAATGCTAATTGGGCCCCATCATTGGCACCTGAGAGCCCAGGGCTGCCACCTTTTCCCTGGGTGCAAAGCTCGACGGTGCATACCCTGTGCGGGTCCGGGAAAGGGCCGTTTTTCAGCCCAGAATTCCAGACGGATGAAGATTCCTCACTGGGAAAAGGTGCCAGGACAGAAAGCCATTGTGCCTTTTCTAGGGGTAATGGGCCCATCATTGGCACCTGAGAGCCCAGGGCTGCCACCTTTTCCCTGGGTGCAAAGCTCGACGGTGCATACCCTGTGCGGGTCCGGGAAAGGGCCGTTTTTCAGCCCAGAATTCCAGACGGAAGTCGATTCCTCTCTTGGAAAAGGTGTCAGGACAGAAAGCCATTGTGCCTTTTCTAGGGGTAATGGGACCTCATCTTTGGCACCTGAGAGCCCAAGGCTGCCACCTTTTCCCTGGGCTCAAATGTCGACGGCACGTGCCACTTGCAAGTCCGGGAATGTGCCGTTTCTCATCCCAGAATTCCAGGCCAGCGAAGATTTCTCCCTGGGAAAAGGTGCCAGGACAGAAAGCGCTTGTGCCTTTTCTAGGGTTAATGGGGCCCCAAAATTGGCAGCTGAGAGCCCAGGGCTGCCACCTTTTCCCTGGGCGCAAAGCTCAACGGTGCGTGCCACATGCGGGTAACGGAAAGAGCCGTTTTCAGCCCAGAATTCCAGACCAATGAAGATTCCTCCCAGGGAAAAGGTGCCAGGACAGAAAGCCATTGTTCTTTTTCTAGGGGTAATGGGGCCCCATCATTGGCACCTGAGAGCCCAAGGCTGCCACCTTTTCCCTGGGTACAAAGCTCAACGGTGCGTTCCACTTGCAGGTCCGGGGAAGTGCCGTTTTTCAGTCCAGAATTCCAGACGGACGAAAATTCCTCCCAGGGAAAAGGTGCCAGGACAGAAAGCAAGTGTTATTTATCTAGTGTTAACGGGGACCCATCATTGGCACCTGAGAGCCCAAGGCTGCCACCTCTTCCCTGGGCGCAAAGCTAGATGGTGCCTGCCACGTGCAGGTCAGAGAAAGTGCTTTCTTCAGCCCAGAATTCCAGACGGATGACGACTCCTCCCAGGGAAAAGGCTCCCAGGACAGAAAGCGATTGTTCCATTTCTAGTGTTAATGGGGGCCCGTCATTGGCATCTGAGAGCCAGAGGTTGCCTCCTTTTCCTAGGGTGCAAAGCACAACAGTGCGTGCCACGTGCTGGTCCCAGAAAGTGCCATTTTACAGCCCAGAATTCCAGACCAATGAAGACTCCTCCCAGGGAAAAGGTGCCAGGACAGAAAGCCATTGTGCTTTTTGTAAAGGTAATGGGGCCCCATCATTGGCACCTGAGAGCCCAAGACTGCCACCTTTTCCTTGGATGCAAAGCTCGATGGTGCGTTCCACTTGCGGGTCCAGGAAAGTGCCGATTCTCAGACCAGAATTCCAAACTGATGAAGATTCCTCCCTGGGAAAAGGTGCCAGGACAGAAAGCCATTGTGCCTTTTGTAGGGGTAATGGGGCACCATCATTGGCAGCTGAGAGCCCAAGGCTGCCCCCTTTTCCCTGGGCGCAAAGCTCAACGGTGTGTACCTTGTGCGGGTTTGGGGCAGTGCCATTTCTGAACCCAGATTTCCAGACGGACGAAGATTCCTCCCTGGGAGAAGGTGCCAGGACAGAAAGCAAGTGTTATTTTTCTAGTGTTAACGGGGCCCCATCATTGGCACCTGAGAGCCCAAGGCTGGCATTTTTTGCCTGGGCGCAAATTTCGACGGCGCGTGCCACTTGCGGGTCCGGGGAAGTGCCATTTTTTAGCCCAGAATTCCAGACGGACGAAGACACCTCCCAGGGAAAAGGTGCCAGGTCAGATATCGAATTGTCCTTTCTAGGGTCAATGGTGCCCCATCATTGGCACCTCAGAGTTCAAGGCTGCCACCTTTTCCGTGGGCGCAAACATCAAAGGCGCGTACCACTTTCTTGTCTGGAAAAGTGCGGGTTTTCAGCCCTGAATTCCAGACGGATGAAGACTCCTCACAGGGAAGAGGCTCCCAGGACAGAAAGCGATTGTTCCATTTCTAGGGTTAATCGCGCCCCATCATTGGCACCTGAGAGCCCAAGGTTGCCTCCTATACCCTGGGCGCAAAGCTCGACCATGCGTGCTACGTGAGGGTCCGTGAAATTGCCGTTTCTCATTCCAGAATTCCAGACCGATGAAGATTCCTCCCTGGGAAAAGGTGTCAGGACAGAAAGCGATTGTTCCTTTTCTAGGGTTAATGGGGCTCCATCATTGACACCTGAGAGCCCAAGGCTGCAACCTTTTCCCTGAGCGCAAAGCTCGACGGTGCGTGCCACTTGCGGGTCCAGGAATGTGCTGTTTCTCATCCCAGAATTCAAGACCTATGAAGATTTCTCCCAGGGAAAAGGTGCCAGGACAGAAAGCAATTGTGCCTTTTCTAGGGTTAATGGGGCCCCAAAATTGACACCTGAGAGCCCAAGGCTGCCACCTTTTCCCTGGGCGCAAAGCTGGACGGAGCGTTCCACGTGCGGGTCCAGGAAAGTGCCATTTTTCAGCCCAGAATTCCAGACCTATGAAGATTCCTCAGAGGGAAAAGGTACCAGGAGACAAAGCCATTGTGTATTTTGTAATGCTGATTGGGCCCCATCATTGGCACCTGAGAGCCCAAGGCTGCCACCTTTTCCCTGGGTGCAAAGCTCGACGGTGCATACCGTGTGCCGGTTCGGGAAAGGGCCGTTTTTCAGCCCAGAATTCCAGACGGATGAAGATTCCTCCCAGGGAAAAGGTGCTAGGATAGAAAGCTTTTGTGCGTTTTCTAATAATAATGGGGCCCCATCATTGGCACCTGAGAGCCCAAGGCTGCCACCTTTTCCCTGGGCACAAAGCTCGATGGTGCGTGCCACTTGAGAGTCCGGGAATGTGCCGTTTCTCATCCCAGAATTCCAGGCCAGCGAAGATTTCTCCCTGGGAAAAGGTGTCAGGACAGAAAGCAATTGTGCCTTTTCTAGGGTTAATGGGGCCCCAAAATTGGCAGCTGAGAGCCCAGGGCTGCCACCTTTTCCCTGGGTGCAAAGCTCAACGGTGCGTGCCACATGCGGGTAAGGGAAAGAGCCGTTTTCAGCCCAGAATTCCAGACCAATGAAGATTCCTCCCAGGGAAAAGGTGCCAGGACAGAAAGCCATTGTTCTTTTTCTAGGGGTAATGGGGCCCCATCATTGGCACCTGAGAGCCCAAGGCTGCCACCTTTTGCCTGGGCACAAAGCTCGATGGTGCGTTCCACTTGCAGGTCCGGGGAAGTGCCATTTTTCAGTCCAGAATTCCAGACGGACGAAAATTCCTCCCAGGGAAAAGGTGCCAGGACAGAAAGCAAGTGTTATTTATCTCGTGTTAACGGGGACCCATCATTGGCACCTGAGAGCCCAAGGCTGCCACCTTTTCCCTGGGCGCAAAGCTAGATGGTGCCTGCCACGTGCAGGTCAGAGAAAGTGCTTTGTTCAGCCCAGGATTCCAGACGGATGATGACTCCTCCCAGGGAAAAGGCTCCCAGGACAGAAAGCGATTGTTCCATTTCTAGTGTTAATGGGGGCCCGTCATTGGCATCTGAGAGCCAGAGGTTGCCTCCTTTTCCTAGGGTGCAAAGCACGACAGTGCGTGCCACGTGCTGGTCCCAGAAAGTGCCATTTTACAGCCCAGAATTCCAGACCAATGAAGACTCCTCCCAGGGAAAAGGTGCCAGGACAGAAAGCCATTGTGCTTTTTGTAAAGGTAATGGGGCCCCATCATTGGTACCTGAGAGCCCAAGACTGCCACCTTTTCCCTGGACGCAAAGCTCGATGGTGCGTTCCACTTGCGGGTCCAGGAAAGTGCCGATTCTCAGACCAGAATTCCAAACCAATGAAGATTCCTCCCTGGGAAAAGGTGCCAGGACAGAAAGCCATTGTGCCTTTTGTAGGGGTAATGGGGCTCCATCATTGACACCTGAGAGCCGAAGGCTGCAACCTTTTCCCTGAGCGCAAAGCTCAAAGGTGCGTGCCACTTGCGGGTCCAGGAATGTGCTGTTTCTCATCCCAGAATTCGAGACATATGAAGATTTCTCCCAGGGAAAAGGTGCCAGGACAGAAAGCAATTGTGCCTTTTCTAGGGTTAATGGGGCCCCATCATTGACACCTGAGAGCCCAAGGCTGCCACCTTTTCCCTGGGCGCAAAGCTGGACGGAGCGTTCCACGTGCGGGTCCAGGAAAGTGCCATTTTTCAGCCCACAATTCCATACCTATGAAGATTCCTCAGAGGGAAAAGGTACCAGGAGACAAAGCCATTGTGTATTTTGTAATGCTAATTGGGCCCCATCATTGGCACCTGAGAGCCCAAGGCTGCCACCTTTTCCCTGGGTGCAAAGCTCGACGGTGCATACCCTGTGCGGGTTTGGGAAAGGGCCGTTTTTCAGCCCAGAATTCCAGACGGATGAAGATTCCTCCGAGGGAAAAGGTGCTAGGAGAGAAAGCTTTTGTGCGTTTTCTAATAATAATGGGGCCCCATCATTGGCACCTGAGAGCCCAAGGCTGCCACTTTTTCCCTGGGCCAAATGTCGACGGCGCGTGCCACTTGCAAGTCCGGGAATGTGCCGTTTCTCATCCCAGAATTCCAGGCCAGCGAAGATTTCTCCCTGGGAAAAGGTGCCAGGACAGAAAGCAATTGTGCCTTTTCTAGGGTTAATGGGGCCCCAAAATTGGCAGCTGAGAGCCCAGGGCTGCCACCTTTTCCCTGGGTGCAAAGCTCAACGGTGCGTGCCACATGCGGGTAAGGGAAAGAGCCGTTTTCAGCCCAGAATTCCAGACCAATGAAGATTCCTCCCAGGGAAAAGGTGCCAGGACAGAAAGCCATTGTTCTTTTTCTAGGGGTAATGGGGCCCCATCATTGGCACCTGAGAGCCCAAGGCTGCCACCTCTTGCCTGGGCACAAAGCTCGACGGTGCGTTCCACTTGCAGGTCCGGGGAAGTGCCGTTTTTCAGTCCAGAATTCCAGACGGACGAAAATTCCTCCCAGGGAAAAGGTGCCAGGACAGAAAGCGATTGTTATTTATCTAGTGTTAATGGGGCCCCATCATTGGCACCTGAGAGCCCAAGGCTGCCACCTTTTCCCTGGGCGCAAAGCTAGATGGTGCCTGCCATGTGCAGGTCAGAGAAAGTGCTTTGTTCAGCCCAGGATTCCAGACGGATGACGACTCCTCCCAGGGAAAAGGCTCCCAGGACAGAAAGCGATTGTTCCATTTCTAGTGTTAATGGGGGCCCGTCATTGGCATCTGAGAGCCAGAGGTTGCCTCCTTTTCCCTGGGCGCAAAGCACGACAGTGCGTGCCACGTGCTGGTCCCAGAAAGTGCCATTTTACAGCCCAGAATTCCAGACCAATGAAGACTCCTCCCAGGGAAAAGGTGCCAGGACAGAAAGCCATTGTGCTTTTTGTAAAGGTAATGGGGCCCCATCATTGGCACCAGAGAGCCCAAGACTGCCACCTTTTCCCTGGACGCAAAGCTCGATGGCGCGTTCCACTTGCGGGTCCAGGAAAGTGCCGATTCTCAGACCAGAATTCCAAACCGATGAAGATTCCTCCCTGGGAAAAGGTGCCAGGACAGAAAGCCATTGTGCCTTTTGTAGGGGTAATGGGGCACCATCATTGGCAGCTGAGAGCCCAAGGCTGCCCCCTTTTCCCTGGGCGCAAAGCTCGACGGTGTGTACCTTGTGCGGGTTTGGGGCAGTGCCATTTTTGAACTGAGATTTCCAGACGGACGAAGATTCCTCCCTGGGAAAAGGTGCCAGGACAGAAAGCAAGTGTTATTTTTCTAGTGTTAACGGGGCCCCATCATTGGCAGCTGAGAGCCCAAGGCTGGCACCTTTTGCCTGGGCGCAAATGTCGACGGCGCGTGCCACTTGCGGGTCCGGGGAAGTGCCATTTTTCAGCCCAGAATTCCAGACGGACGAAGACACCTCCCAGGGAAAAGGTGCCAGGTCAGAAATCGAATTGTCCTTTTCTAGGGTCAATGGTGCCCCATCATTGGCACCTCAGAGTTCAAGGCTGCCACCTTTTCCGTGGGCGCAAACATCAACGGCGCGTACCACTTCCTTGTCCGGGAAAGTGCCGTTTTTCAGCCCTGAATTCCAGACGGATGAAGACTCCTCACAGGGAAGAGGCTCCCAGGACAGAAAGCGATTGTTCCATTTCTAGGGTTAATCGGGCTCCATCATTGGCACCTGAGAGCCCAAGGTTGCCTCCTATACCCTGGGCGCAAAGCTCAACCATGCGTGCTACGTGAGGGTCCGGGAAATTGCCGTTTCTCATTCCAGAATTCCAGACCGATGAAGATTCCTCCCTGGGAAAAGGTGTCAGGACAGAAAGCGATTGTTCCTTTTCTAGGGTTAATGGGGCTCCATCATTGACACCTGAGAGCCCAAGGCTGCAACCTTTTCCCTGAGCGCAAAGCTCGACGGTGCGTGCCACTTGCGGGTCCAGGAATGTGCTGTTTCTCATCCCAGAATTCGAGGCCGATGAAGATTTCTCCCAGGGAAAAGATGCCTGGACAGAAAGCAATTGTGCCTTTTCTCGGGTTAATGGGGCCCCAAAATTGACAGCTGAGAGCCCAAGGCTGCCACCTTTTCCCTGGGCGCAAAGCTCGACGGAGCGTTCCACGTGCGTGTCCGAGAAAGGGCCGTTTTTCAGCCCAGAATTCCAGACCTATGAAGATTCCTCAGAGGGAAAAGGTACCAGGAGACAAAGCCATTGTGTATTTTGTAATGCTAATTGGGCCCCATCATTGGCACCTGAGAGCCCAAGGCTGCCACCTTTTCCCTGGACGCAAAGCTCGATGGTGCGTTCCACTTGCGGGTCCAGGAAAGTGCCGATTCTCAGACCAGAATTCCAAACCGATGAAGATTCCTCCCTGGGAAAAGGTGCCAGGACAGAAAGCCATTGTGCCTTTTGTAGGGGTAATGGGGCACCATCGTTGGCACCTGAGAGCCCAAGGCTGCCCCCTTTTCCCTGGGCGCAAAGCTCGACGGTGTGTACCTTGTGCGGGTTTGGGGCAGTGCCATTTTTGAACCCAGATTTCCAGATGGACGAAGATTCCTCCCTGGGAAAAGGTGCCAGGACAGAAAGCAAGTGTTATTTTTCTAGTGTTAACAAGGCCCCATCATTACCACCTGAGAGCCCAAGGCTGCCACCTTTTGCCTGGGCACAAATGTCGACAACACGTGCCACTTGCGGGTCCGGGGAAGTGCCATTTTTCAGCCCAGAATTCCAGACGGACGAAGACACCTCCCAGGGAAAAGGTGCCAGGTCAGAAATCGAATTGTCCTTTTCTAGGGTCAATGGTGCCCCATCATTGGCACCTGAGAGTTCAAGGCTGCCACCTTTTCCGTGGGCGCAAACATCAACGGCGCGTACCACTTCCTTGTCCGGGAAAGTGCCGTTTTTCAGCCCTCAATTCCAGACGGATGAAGACTCCTCACAGGGAAGAGGCTCCCAGGAAAGAAAGCGATTGTTCCATTTCTAGGGTTAATCGGGCTCCATCATTGGCACCTGAGAGCCCAAGGTTGCCTCCTATACCCTGGGCGCAAAGCTCGACCATGCGTGCTACGTGAGGGTCCGGGAAATTGCCGTTTCTCATTCCAGAATTCCAGACCGATGAAGATTCCTCCCTGGGAAAAGGTGTCAGGACAGAAAGCGATTGTTCCTTTTCTAGGGTTAAAGGGGCTCCATCATTGACACCTGAGAGCCCAAGGCTGCAACCTTTTCCCTGAGCGCAAAGCTCGACGGTGCGTGCCACTTGCGGGTCCAGGAATGTGCTGTTTCTCATCCCAGAATTCGAGGCCGATGAAGATTTCTCCCAGGGAAATGGGGCCAGGACAGAAAGCAATTGTGCCTTTTCTAGGGTTAATGGGGCCCCAAAATTGACACCTGAGAGCCCAAGGCTGCCCCCTTTTCCCTGGGCGCAAAGCTCGACGGAGCGTTCCACGTGCGGGTGCGGGAAAGTGACATTTTTCAGCCCAGAATTCCAGACATATGAAGATTCCTCAGAGGGAAAAGGTACCAGGAGACAAAGCCATTGTGTATTTTGTAATGCTAATTGGGCCCCATCATTGGCACCTGAGAGCCCAAGGCTGCCACCTTTTCCCTGGGTGCAAAGCTCAGCGGTGCATACCCTGTGCGGGTCCGGGAAAGGGCCGTTTTTCAGCCCAGAATTCCAGACGGAAGTCGATTCCTCTCTGGGAAAAGGTGTCAGGACAGAAAGCCATTGTGCCTTTTCTAGGGGTAATGGGGCCTCATCTTTGGCACCTGAGAGCCCAAGGCTGCCACCTTTTCCCTGGGCGCAAATGTCGACGGCACGTGCCACTTGCAAGTCCGGGAATGTGCCGTTTCTCATCCCAGAATTCCAGGCCAGCGAAGATTTCTCCCTGGGAAAAGGTGCCAGGACAGAAAGCGATTGTGCCTTTTCTAGGGTTAATGGGGCCCCAAAATTGGCAGCTGAGAGCCCAGGGCTGCCACCTTTTCCCAGGACGCAAAGCTCGACGGTGTGTACCTTGTGCGGGTTTGGGGCAGTGCCATTTTTGAACCCAGGTTTCCAGATGGACGAAGATTCCTCCCTGGGAAAAGGTGCCAGGACAGAAAGCAAGTGTTATTTTTCTAGTGTTAACGGGGACCCATCATTGGCACCTGAGAGCCCAAGGCTGCCACCTTTTGCCTGGGCGCAAAGCTAGATGGTGCCTGCCACGTGCAGGTCAGGGAAAGTGCTTAGTTCAGCCCAGGATTCCAGACGGATGACGACTCCTCCCAGGGAAAGGGCTCCCAGGACAGAAAGCGATTGTTCCATTTCTAGTGTTAATGGGGGCCCGTCATTGGCATCTGAGAGCCAGAGGTTGCCTCCTTTTCCCTGGGCGCAAAGCATGACAGTGCGTGCCACGTGCTGGTCCCAGAAAGGGCCATTTTACAGCCCAGAATTCCAGACCAATGAAGACTCCTCCCAGGGAAAAGGTGCCAGGACAGAAAGCCATTGTGTTTTTTGTAGAGGTAATGGGGCCCCATCATTGGCACCTGAGAGCCCAAGACTGCCACCTTTTCCCTGGACGCAAAGCTCGATGGTGCGTTCCACTTGCGGGTCCAGGAAAGTGCCGATTCTCAGACCAGAATTCCAAACCGATGAAGATTCCTCCCTGGGAAAAGGTGCCAGGACAGAAAGCCATTGTGCCTTTTGTAGGGGTAATGGGGCACCATCGTTGGCACCTGAGAGCCCAAGGCTGCCCCCTTTTCCCTGGGCGCAAAGCTCGACGGTGTGTACATTGTGCGGGTTTAGGGCAGTGCTATTTTTGAACCCAGAGTTCCAGACGGACGAAGATTCCTCCCTGGGAAAAGGTGCCAGGACAGAAAGTAAGTGTTATTTTTCTAGTGTTAACGGGGCCCCATCATTGGCAGCTGAGAGCCCAAGGCTGCCACCTTTTGCCTGGGCGCAAATGTCGACGGCGCGTGCCACTTGCAAGTCCGGGAATGTGCCGTTTCTCATCCCAGAATTCCAGGCCAGCGAAGATTTCTCCCTGGGAAAAGGTGCCAGGACAGAAAGCGATTGTGCCTTTTCTAGGGTTAATGGGGCCCCAAAATTGGCAGCTGAGAGCCCAGGGCTGCCACCTTTTCCCTGGGCGCAAAGCTCGACGGTGCGTGCCACATGCGGGTAAGGGAAAGAGCCGTTTTCAGCCCAGAATTCCAGACCAATGAAGATTCCTCCCAGGGAAAAGGTGCCAGGACAGAAAGCGATTGTTCTTTTTCTAGGGGTAATGGGGCCCCATCATTGGCACCTGAGAGCCCAAGGCTGCCACCTTTTGCCTGGGCACAAAGCTCGACGGTGCGTTCCACTTGCAGGTCGGGGGAAGTGCCGTTTTTCAGTCCAGAATTCCAGAGGGACGAAAATTCCTCCCAGGGAAAAGGTGCTAGGACAGAAAGCGATTGTTATTTATCTAGTGTTAACGGGGCCCCATCATTGGCACCTGAGAGCCCAAGGCTGCCACCTTTACCCTGGGCGCAAAGCGAGATGGTGCCTGCCACGGGCAGGTCAGAGAAAGTGCTTTGTTCAGCCCAGGATTCCAGACGGATGACGACTCCTCCCAGGGAAAAGGCTCCCAGGACAGAAAGCCATTGTGCTTTTTGTAAAGGTAATGGGGCCCCATCATTGGCACCTGAGAGCCCAAGACTGCCACCTTTTCCTTGGATGCAAAGCTCGATGGTGCGTTCCACTTGCGGGTCCAGGAAAGTGCCGATTCTCAGACCAGAATTCAAAACCGATGAAGATTCCTCCCTGGGAAAAGGTGCCAGGACAGAAAGCCATTGTGCCTTTTGTAGGGGTAATGGGGCACCATCATTGGCACCTGAGAGCCCAAGGCTGCCACCTTTTCCCAGGGCGCAAAGCTCGACGGTGTGTACCTTGTGCGGGTTTGGGGCAGTGCCATTTTTGAACCCAGATTTCCAGATGGACGAAGATTCCTCCCTGGGAAAAGGTGCCAGGACAGAAAGCAAGTGTTATTTTTCTAGTGTTAACGGGGCCCCATCATTGGCAGCTGAGAGCCCAAGGCTGCCACCTTTTGCCTGGGCGCAAAGCTAGGTGGTGCCTGCCACGTGCAGGTCAGAGAAAGTGCTTTGTTCAGCCCAGGATTCCAGACGGATGACAACTCCTCCCAGGGAAAGGGCTCCCAGGACAGAAAGCGATTGTTCCATTTCTAGTGTTAATGGGGGCCCGTCATTGGCATCTGAGAGCCAGAGGTTGCCTCCTTTTCCCTGGGCGCTAAGCACGACAGTGCGTGCCACGTGCTGGTCCCAGAAAGGGCCATTTTACAGCCCAGAATTCCAGACCAATGAAGACTCCTCCCAGGGAAAAGGTGCCAGGACAGAAAGCCATTGTGTTTTTTGTAGAGGTAATGGGGCCCCATCATTGGCACCTGAGAGCCCAAGACTGCCACCTTTTCCCTGGACGCAAAGCTCGATGGTGCGTTCCACTTGCGGGTCCAGGAAAGTGCCGATTCTCAGACCAGAATTCCAAACCGATGAAGATTCCTCCCTGGGAAAAGGTGCCAGGACAGAAAGCCATTGTGCCTTTTGTAGGGGTAATGGGGCACCATCGTTGGCACCTGAGAGCCCAAGGCTGCCCCCTTTTCCCTGGGCGCAAAGCTCGACGGTGTGTACCTTGTGCGGGTTTAGGGCAGTGCCATTTTTGAACCCAGAGTTCCAGACGGACGAAGATTCCTCCCTGGGAAAAGGTGCCAGGACAGAAAGCAAGTGTTATTTTTCTAGTGTTAACGGGGCCCCATCATTGGCAGCTGAGAGCCCAAGGCTGCCACCTTTTGCCTGGGCGCAAATGTCGACGGCGCGTGCCACTTTCTTGTCCGGGAAAGTGCCGTTTTTCAGCCCTGAATTCCGGACAGATGAAGACTCCTCACAGGGAAGAGGCTCCCAGGAAAGAAAGCGATTGTTCCATTTCTAGGGTTAATCGGGCTCCATCATTGGCACCTGAGAGCCCAAGGTTGCCTCCTATACCCTGGGCGCAAAGCTCGACCATGTGTGCTACGTGAGGGTCCGGGAAATTGCCGTTTCTCATTCCAGAATTCCAGACCGATGAAGATTCCTCCCTGGGAAAAGGTGTCAGGACAGAAAGCAATTGTTCCTTTTCTAGGGTTGATGGGGCTCCATCATTGACACCTGAGAGGCCAAGGCTGCAACCTTTTCCCTGAGCGCAAAGCTCGACGGTGCGTGCCACTTGCGGGTCCAGGAATGTGCTATTTCTCATCCCAGTATTCGAGGCCGATGAAGATTTCTCCCAGGGAAAAGGTGCCAGGACAGAAAGCAATTGTGCCTTTTCTCGGGTTAATGGGGCCCCAAAATGGACACCTGAGAGCCCAAGGCTGCCACCTTTTCCCTGGGCGCAAAGCTCGACGGAGCGTTCCACGTGCGGGTCCAGGAAAGTGCCATTTTTCAGCCCAGAATTCCAGACCTATGAAGATTCCTCAGAGGGAAAAGGTACCAGGAGACAAAGCCATTGTGTATTTTGTAATGCTAATTGGGCCCCATCATTGGCACCTGAGAGCCCAAGGCTGCCACCTTTTCCCTTGGTGCAAAGCTCGACGGTGCATACCCTGTGCGGGTCCGGGAAAGGGCCGTTTTTCAGCCCAGAATTCCAGACGGAAGTCGATTCCTCTCTGGGAAAGGTGTCAGGACAGAAAGCCATTGTGCCTTTTCTAGGAGTAATGGGACCTCATCTTTGGCACCTGAGAGCCCAAGGCTGCCACCTTTTCCCTGGGCGCAAATGTCGACGGCGCGTGCCACTTGCAAGTCCGGGAATGTGCCGTTTCTCATCCCAGAATTCCAGGCCAGCGAAGATTTCTCCCTGGGAAAAGGTGCCAGGACAGAAAGCAATTGTGCCTTTTCTCGGGTTAATGGGGCCCCAAAATGGACACCTGAGAGCCCAAGGCTGCCACCTTTTCCCTGGGCGCAAAGCTGGACGGAACGTTCCACGTGCGGGTCCAGGAAAGTGCCATTTTTCAGCCCAGAATTCCAGACCTATGAAGATTCCTCAGAGGGAAAAGGTACCAGGAGAAAAAGCCATTGTGTATTTTGTAATGCTAATTGGGCCCCATCATTGGCACCTGAGAGCCCAAGGCTGCCACCTTTTCCCTTGGTGCAAAGCTCGACGGTGCATACCCTGTGCGGGTCCGGGAAAGGGCCGTTTTTCAGCCCAGAATTCCAGACGGAAGTCGATTCCTCTCTGGGAAAGGTGTCAGGACAGAAAGCCATTGTGCCTTTTCTAGGAGTAATGGGACCTCATCTTTGGCACCTGAGAGCCCAAGGCTGCCACCTTTTCCCTGGGCGCAAATGTCGACGGCGCGTGCCACTTGCAAGTCCGGGAATGTGCCGTTTCTCATCCCAGAATTCCAGGCCAGCGAAGATTTCTCCCTGGGAAAAGGTGCCAGGACAGAAAGCGATTGTGCCTTTTCTAGGGTTAATGGGGCCCCAAAATTGGCAGCTGAGAGCCCAGGGCTGCCACCTTTTCCCTGGGCGCAAAGCTCGACGGTGCGTGCCACATGCGGGTAAGGGAAAGAGCCGTTTTCAGCCCAGAATTCCAGACCAATGAAGATTCCTCCCAGGGAAAAGGTGCCAGGACAGAAAGCGATTGTTCTTTTTCTAGGGGTAATGGGGCCCCATCATTGGCACCTGAGAGCCCAAGGCTGCCACCTTTTGCCTGGGGACAAAGCTCGACGGTGCGTTCCACTTGCAGGTCGGGGGAAGTGCCGTTTTTCAGCCCAGAATTCCAGACGAACGAAAATTCCTCCCTGGGAAAAGGTGCTAGGACAGAAAGCGATTGTTATTTATCTAGTGTTAACGGGGATCCATCATTGGCACCTGAGAGCCCAAGGCTGCCACCTTTACCCTGGGCGCAAAGCGAGATGGTGCCTGCCACGTGCAGGTCAGAGAAAGTGCTTTGTTCAGCCCAGGATTCCAGACGGATGACGACTCCTCCCAGGGAAAAGGCTCCCAGGACAGAAAGCCATTGTGCTTTTTGTAAAGGTATTGGGGCCCCATCATTGGCACCTGAGAGCCCAAGACTGCCACCTTTTCCTTGGATGCAAAGCTCGATGGTGCGTTCCACTTGCGGGTCCAGGAAAGTGCCGATTCTCAGACCAGAATTCCAAACCGATGAAGATTCCTCCCTGGGAAAAGGTGCCAGGACAGAAAGCCATTGTGCCTTTTGTAGGGGTAATGGGGCACCATCATTGGCACCTGAGAGCCCAAGGCTGCCACCTTTTCCCAGGGCGCAAAGCTCGACGGTGTGTACCTTGTGCGGGTTTGGGGCAGTGCCATTTTTGAACCCAGATTTCCAGATGGACGAAGATTCCTCCCTGGGAAAAGGTGCCAGGACAGAAAGCAAGTGTTATTTTTCTAGTGTTAACGGGGCCCCATCATTGGCAGCTGAGAGCCCAAGGCTGCCACCTTTTGCCTGGGCGCAAAGCTAGGTGGTGCCTGCCACGTGCAGGTCAGAGAAAGTGCTTTGTTCAGCCCAGGATTCCAGACGGATGACAACTCCTCCCAGGGAAAGGGCTCCCAGGACAGAAAGCGATTGTTCCATTTCTAGTGTTAATGGGGGCCCGTCATTGGCATCTGAGAGCCAGAGGTTGCCTCCTTTTCCCTGGGCGCAAAGCACGACAGTGCGTGCCACGTGCTGGTCCCAGAAAGGGCCATTTTACAGCCCAGAATTCCAGACCAATGAAGACTCCTCCCAGGGAAAAGGTGCCAGGACAGAAAGCCATTGTGTTTTTTGTAGAGGTAATGGGGCCCCATCATTGGCACCTGAGAGCCCAAGACTGCCACCTTTTCCCTGGACGCAAAGCTCGATGGTGCGTTCCACTTGCGGGTCCAGGAAAGTGCCGATTCTCAGACCAGAATTCCAAACCGATGAAGATTCCTCCCTGGGAAAAGGTGCCAGGACAGAAAGCCATTGTGCCTTTTGTAGGGGTAATGGGGCACCATCGTTGGCACCTGAGAGCCCAAGGCTGCCCCCTTTTCCCTGGGCGCAAAGCTCGACGGTGTGTACCTTGTGCGGGTTTAGGGCAGTGCCATTTTTGAACCCAGAGTTCCAGACGGACGAAGATTCCTCCCTGGGAAAAGGTGCCAGGACAGAAAGCAAGTGTTATTTTTCTAGTGTTAACGGGGCCCCATCATTGGCAGCTGAGAGCCCAAGGCTGCCACCTTTTGCCTGGGCGCAAATGTCGACGGCGCGTGCCACTTTCTTGTCCGGGAAAGTGCCGTTTTTCAGCCCTGAATTCCGGACAGATGAAGACTCCTCACAGGGAAGAGGCTCCCAGGAAAGAAAGCGATTGTTCCATTTCTAGGGTTAATCGGGCTCCATCATTGGCACCTGAGAGCCCAAGGTTGCCTCCTATACCCTGGGCGCAAAGCTCGACCATGTGTGCTACGTGAGGGTCCGGGAAATTGCCGTTTCTCATTCCAGAATTCCAGACCGATGAAGATTCCTCCCTGGGAAAAGGTGTCAGGACAGAAAGCAATTGTTCCTTTTCTAGGGTTGATGGGGCTCCATCATTGACACCTGAGAGCCCAAGGCTGCAACCTTTTCCCTGAGCGCAAAGCTCGACGGTGCGTGCCACTTGCGGGTCCAGGAATGTGCTATTTCTCATCCCAGAATTCGAGGCCGATGAAGATTTCTCCCAGGGAAAAGGTGCCAGGACAGAAAGCAATTGTGCCTTTTCTAGGGTTAATGGGGCCCCAAAATTGACACCTGAGAGCCCAAGGCTGCCACCTTTTCCCTGGGCGCAAATCTGGACGGAGCGTTCCATGTGTGGGTCCAGGAAAGTGCCATTTTTCAGCCCAGAATTCCAGACCTATGAAGATTCCTCAGAGGAAAAAAGGTACCAGGAGACAAAGCCATTGTGTATTTTGTAATGCTAATTGGGCTCCATCATTGGCACCTGAGAGCCCAGGGCTGCCACCTTTTCCCTGGGTGCAAAGCTCGACGGTGCATACCCTGTGCGGGTCCGGGAAAGGGCCGTTTTTCAGCCCAGAATTCCAGACGGATGAAGATTCCTCACTGGGAAAAGGTGTCAGGACAGAAAGCCATTGTGCCTTTTCTAGGGGTAATGGGCCCCATCATTGGCACCTGAGAGCCCAGGGCTGCCACCTTTTCCCTGGATGCAAAGCTCGACGGTGCATACCCTGTGCGGGTCCGGGAAAGGGCCGTTTTTCAGCCCAGAATTCCAGACGGAAGTCGATTCCTCTCTGGGAAAAGGTGTCAGGACAGAAAGCCATTGTGCCTTTTCTAGGGGTAATGGGACCTCATCTTTGGCACCTGAGAGCCCAAGGCTGCCACCTTTTCCCTGGGCTCAAATGTCGACGGCACGTGCCACTTGCAAGTCCGGGAATGTGCCGTTTCTCATCCCAGAATTCCAGGCCAGCGAAGATTTCTCCCTGGGAAAAGGTGCCAGGACAGAAAGCAATTGTGCCTTTTCTAGGGTTAATGGGGCCCCAAAATTGGCAGCTGAGAGCCCAGGGCTGTCACCTTTTCCCTGGGCGCAAAGCTCAACGGTGCGTGCCACATGCGGGTAAGGGAAAGAGCCGTTTTCAGCCCAGAATTCCAGACCAATGAAGATTCCTCCCAGGGAAAAGGTGCCAGGACAGAAAGCCATTGTTCCTTTTCTAGGGGTAATGGGGCCCCATCATTGGCACCTGAGAGCCCAAGGCTGCCACCTTTTGCCTGGGCACAAAGCTCAACGGTGCGTTCCACTTGCAGGTCCGGGGAAGTGCCGTTTTTCAGTCCAGAATTCCAGACGGACGAAAATTCCTCCCAGGGAAAAGGTGCCAGGACAGAAAGCAAGTGTTATTTATCTCGTGTTAACGGGGACCCATCATTGGCACCTGAGAGCCCAAGGCTGCCACCTCTTCCCTGGGCGCAAAGCTAGATGGTGCCTGCCACGTGCAGGTCAGAGAAAGTGCTTTGTTCAGCCCAGGATTCCAGGCGGATGACGACTCCTCCCAGGACAGAAAAGGCTCCCAGGACAGAAAGCGATTGTTCCATTTCTAGTGTTAATGGGGGCCCGTCATTGGCATCTGAGAGCCAGAGGTTGCCTCCTTTTCCTAGGGTGCAAAGCACAACAGTGCGTGCCACGTGCTGGTCCCAGAAAGTGCCATTTTACAGCCCAGAATTCCAGACCAATGAAGACTCCTCCCAGGGAAAAGGTGCCAGGACAGAAAGCCATTGTGCTTTTTGTAAAGGTAATGGGGCCCCATCATTGGCACCTGAGAGCCCAAGACTGCCACCTTTTCCCTGGACGCAAAGCTCGATGGTGCGTTCCACTTGCGGGTCCAGGAAAGTGCCGATTCTCAGACCAGAATTCCAAACCGATGAAGATTCCTCCCTGGGAAAAGGTGCCAGGACAGAAAGCCATTGTGCCTTTTGTAGGGGTAATGGGGCACCATCATTGGCAGCTGAGAGCCCAAGGCTGCCCCCTTTTCCCTGGGCGCAAAGCTCAACGGTGTGTACCTTGTGCGGGTTTGGGGCAGTGCCATTTCTGAACCCAGATTTCCAGACGGACGAAGATTCCTCCCTGGGAAAAGGTGCCAGGACAGAAAGCAAGTGTTATTTTTCTAGTGTTAACGGGGCCCCATCATTGGCACCTGAGAGCCCAAGGCTGCCCCCTTTTCCCTGGGCGCAAATGTCGACGGCGCGTGCCACTTGCGGGTCCAGGGAAGTGCCATTTTTCAGCCCAGAATTCCAGACGGACGAAGACACCTCCCAGGGAAAAGGTGCCAGGTCAGAAATCGAATTGTCCTTTTCTAGGGTCAATGGTGCCCCATCATTGGCACCTCAGAGTTCAAGGCTGCCACCTTTTCCGTGGGCGCAAACATCAACGGCGCGTGCCACTTTCTTGTCCGGGAAAGTGCCGTTTTTCAGCCCTGAATTCCAGACGGATGAAGACTCCTCACAGGGAAGAGGCTCCCAGGAAAGAAAGCGATTGTTCCATTTCTAGGGTTAATCGGGCTCCATCATTGGCACCTGAGAGCCCAAGGTTGCCTCCTATACCCTGGGCGCAAAGCTCGACCATGCGTGCTACGTGAGGGTCCGGGAAATTGCCGTTTCTCATTCCAGAATTCCAGACCGATGAAGATTCCTCCCTGGGAAAAGGTGTCAGGACAGAAAGTGATTGTTCCTTTCCTAGGGTTAATGGGGCTCCATCATTGACACCTGAGAGCCGAAGGCTGCAACCTTTTCCCTGAGCGCAAAGCTCAAAGGTGCGTGCCACTTGCGGGTCCAGGAATGTGCTGTTTCTCATCCCAGAATTCGAGACCTATGAAGATTTCTCCCAGGGAAAAGGTGCCAGGACAGAAAGCAATTGTGCCTTTTCTAGGGTTAATGGGGCCCCAAAATTGACACCTGAGAGCCCAGGGCTGCCACCTTTTCCCTGGGCGCAAAGCTGGACGTAGCGTTCCACGTGCGGGTCCAGGAAAGTGCCATTTTTCAGCCCACAATTCCATACCTATGAAGATTCCTCAGAGGGAAAAGGTACCAGGAGACAAAGCCATTGTGTATTTTGTAATGCTAATTGGGCCCCATCATTGGCACCTGAGAGCCCAAGGCTGCCACCTTTTCCCTGGGTGCAAAGCTCGACGGTGCATACCCTGTGCGGGTTCGGGAAAGGGCCGTTTTTCAGCCCAGAATTCCAGACGGATGAAGATTCCTCCCAGGGAAAAGGTGCTAGGAGAGAAAGCTTTTGTGCGTTTTCTAATAATAATGGGGCCCCATCATTGGCACCTGAGAGCCCAAAGCTGCCACTTTTTCCCTGGGCCAAATGTCGACGGCGCGTGCCACTTGCAAGTCCGGGAATGTGCCGTTTCTCATCCCAGAATTCCAGGCCAGCGAAGATTTCTCCCTGGGAAAAGGTGCCAGGACAGAAAGCAATTGTGCCTTTTCTCGGGTTAATGGGGCCCCAAAATTGGCAGCTGAGAGCCCAGGGCTGCCACCTTTTCCCTGGGTGCAAAGCTCAACGGTGCGTGCCACATGCGGGTAAGGGAAAGAGCCGTTTTCAGCCCAGAATTCCAGACCAATGAAGATTCCTCCCAGGGAAAAGGTGCCAGGACAGAAAGCCATTGTGCTTTTTCTAGGGGTAATGGGGCCCCATCATTGACACCTGAGAGCCCAAGGCTGCCACCTTTTCCCCGGGTACAAAGCTCAACGGTGCGTTCCACTTGCAGGTCCGGGGAAGTGCCGTTTTTCAGTCCAGAATTCCAGAGGGACGAAAATTCCTCCCAGGGAAAAGGTGCCAGGACAGAAAGCAAGTGTTATTTATCTCGTGTTAACGGGGACCCATCATTGGCACCTGAGAGCCCAAGGCTGCCACCTTTTCCCTGGGCGCAAAGCTAGATGGTGCCTGCCACGTGCAGGTCAGAGAAAGTGCTTTGTTCAGCCCAGGATTCCAGGCGGATGACGACTCCTCCCAGGACAGAAAAGGCTCCCAGGACAGAAAGCGATTGTTCCATTTCTAGTGTTAATGGGGGCCCGTCATTGGCATCTGAGAGCCAGAGGTTGCCTCCTTTTCCTAGGGTGCAAAGCACGACAGTGCGTGCCACGTGCTGGTCCCAGAAAGTGCCATTTTACAGCCCAGAATTCCAGACCAATGAAGACTCCTCCCAGGGAAAAGGTGCCAGGACAGAAAGCCATTGTGCTTTTTGTAAAGGTAATGGGGCCCCATCATTGGTACCTGAGAGCCCAAGACTGCCACCTTTTCCCTGGACGCAAAGCTCGATGGTGCGTTCCACTTGCGGGTCCAGGAAAGTGCCGATTCTCAGACCAGAATTCCAAACCGATGAAGATTCCTCCCAGGGAAAAGGTGCCAGGACAGAAAGCCATTGTGCCTTTTGTAGGGGTAATGGGGCACCATCATTGGCAGCTGAGAGCCCAAGGCTGCCCCCTTTTCCCTGGGCGCAAAGCTCGACGGTATGTACCTTGTGCGGGTTTGGGGCAGTGCCATTTCTGAACCCAGATTTCCAGACGAACGAAGATTCCTCCCTGGGAAAAGGTGTCAGGACAGAAAGCAAGTGTTATTTTTCTAGTGTTAACGGGGCCCCATCATTGGCACCTGAGAGCCCAAGGCTGCCCCCTTTTCCCTGGGCGCAAATGTCGACGGCGCGTGCCACTTGCGGGTCCGGGGAAGTGCCATTTTTCAGCCCAGAATTCCAGACGGACGAAGACACCTCCCAGGGAAAAGGTGCCAAGTCAGAAATCGAATTGTCCTTTTCTAGGGTCAATGGTGCCCCATCATTGGCACCTCAGAGTTCAAGGCTGCCACCTTTTCCGTGGGCGCAAACATCAACGGCGCGTGCCACTTTCTTGTCCGGGAAAGTGCCGTTTTTCAGCCCTGAATTCCAGACGGATGAAGACTCCTCACAGGGAAGAGGCTCCCAGGAAAGAAAGCGATTGTTCCATTTCTAGGGTTAATCGGGCTCCATCATTGGCACCTGAGAGCCCAAGGTTGCCTCCTATACCCTGGGCGCAAAGCTCGACCATGCGTGCTACGTGAGGGTCCGGGAAATTGCCGTTTCTCATTCCAGAATTCCAGACCGATGAAGATTCCTCCCTGGGAAAAGGTGTCAGGACAGAAAGCGATTGTTCATTTTCTAGGGTTAATGGGGCTCCATCATTGACACCTGAGAGCCCAAGGCTGCAACCTTTTCCCTGAGCGCAAAGCTCAACGCTGCGTGCCACTTGCGGGTCCAGGAATGTGCTGTTTCTCATCCCAGAATTCGAGGCCGATGAAGATTTCTCCCAGGGAAAAGGTGCCAGGACAGAAAGCAATTGTGCCTTTTCTAGGGTTAATGGGGCCCCAAAATTGACACCTGAGAGCCCAAGGCTGCCACCTTTTCCCTGGGCGCAAAGCTCGACGGAGTCTTCCACGTGCGGGTCTGTGAAAGTGCCATTTTTCAGCCCAGAATTCCAGACCTATGAAGATTCCTCAGAGGGAAAAGGTACCAGGAGACAAAGCCATTGTGTATTTTGTAATGCTAATTGGGCCCCATCATTGGCACCTGAGAGCCCAGGGCTGCCACCTTTTCCCTGGGTGCAAAGCTCAACGGTGCATACCCTGTGCGGGTCCGGGAAAGGGCCGTTTTTCAGCCCAGAATTCCAGACAGAAGTCGATTCCTCTCTGGGAAAAGGTGTCAGGACAGAAAGCCATTGTGCCTTTTGTAGGGGTAATGGGGCCCCATCTTTGGCACCTGAGAGCCCAAGGCTGCCACCTTTTCCCTGGGCGCAAATGTCGACGGCGCGTGCCACTTGCAAGTCCGGGAATGTGCCGTTTCTCATCCCAGAATTCCAGGCCAGCGAAGATTTCTCCCTGGGAAAAGGTGCCAGGACAGAAAGCGATTGTGCCTTTTCTAGGGTTAATGGGGCCCCAAGATTGGCAGCTGAGAGCCCAGGGCTGCCACCTTTTCCCTGGGCGCAAAGCTCGATGGTGCGTTCCACTTGCGGGTCCCTGGAAGCGCCGTTTTTCAGTCCAGAATTCCAGACGGACGAAAATTCCTCCCTGGGAAAAGGTGCCAGGACAGAAAGCGATTGTTATTTATCTAGTGTTAACGAGGACCCATCATTGGCACCTGAGAGCCCAAGGCTCTCACCACTTCCCTGGGCGCAAAGCTAGATGGTGCCTGCCAAGTGCAGGTCAGAGAAAGTGCTTTGTTCAGCCCAGGATTCCAGACGGATGACGACTCCTCCCAGGGAAAGGGCTCCCAGGACAGAAAGCGATTGTTCCATTTCTAGTGTTAATGGGGGCCCGTCATTGGCATCTGAGAGCCAGAGGTTGCCTCCTTTTCCCTGGGCGCAAAGCACAACAGTGCGTGCCACGTGCTGGTCCCAGAAAGTGCCATTTTACAGCCCAGAATTCCAGACCAATGAAGACTCCTCCCAGGGAAAAGGTGCCAGGACAGAAAGCCATTGTGCTTTTTGTAAAGGTAATGGGGCCCCATCATTGGCATCTGAGAGCCCAAGACTGCCACCTTTTCCCTGGACGCAAAGCTCGATGGTGCGTTCCACTTGCGGGTCCAGGAAAGTGCCGATTCTCAGAGCAGAATTCCAAATCGATGAAGATTCCTCCCTGGGAAAAGGTGCCAGGACAGACAGCCATAGTGCCTTTTGTAGGGGTAATGGGGCACCATCATTGGCACCTGAGAGCCCAAGACTGCCCTTTTTTCCCTGGTTGCAAAGCTCGACGGTGTGTACCTTATGCGGGTTTGGGGCAGTGCCATTTTTGAACCCAGATTTCCAGACGGACGAAGATTCCTCCCTGGGAAAAGGTGCCAGGACAGAAAGCAAGTGTTATTTCTCTAGTGTTAACGGGGCCCCATCCTTGGCACCTGAGAGCCCAAGGCTGCCACCTTTTCCCTGGGCGCAAAGCTAGATGGTACCTGCCACGTGCAGGTCAGAGAAAGTGCTTTGTTCAGCCCAGGATTCCAGACGGATGACGACTCCTCTCAGGGAAAGGGCTCCCAGGACAGAAAGCGATTGCTCCATTTCTAGTGTTAATGGGGGCCCGTCATTGACATCTGAGAGCCAGAGCTTGCCTCCTTTTCCCTGGGCGCAAAGCACGACAGTGCGTGCCACGTGCTGGTCCCAGAAAGTGCCATTTTACAGCCCAGAATTCCAGACCAATGAAGACTCCTCCCAGGGAAAAGGTGCCAGGACAGAAAGCCATTGTGTTTTTTGTAAAGGTAATGGGGCCCCATCATTGGCACCTGAGAGCCCAAGACTGCCACCTTTTCCCTGGACGCAAAGCTCGATGGTGCGTTCCACTTGCGGGTCCAGGAAAGTGCCGATTCTCAGACCCAAATTCCAAACTGATGAAGATTCCTCCCTGGGAATAGGTTCCAGGACAGAAAGCCCATGTGCCTTTTGTAGGAGTAATGGGGCACCATCATTGGCACCTGAGAGCCCAAGGCTGCCCCCTTTTCCCTGGGCGCAAAGCTCGACGGTGTGTACCTTGTGCAGGTTTGGGGCAGTGCCATTTTTGAACCCAGATTTCCAGACGGACGAAAATTCCTCCCTGGGAAAAGGTGCCAGGACAGAAAGCAAGTGTTATTTTTCTAGTGTTAACGGGGCCCCATCATTGGCAGCTGAGAGCCCAAGGCTGCCACCTTTTTTCCTGGGCGCAAATGTCGATGGCGCGTGCCACTTGCAGGTCCGGGGAAGTGCCATTTTTCAGCCCAGAATTCCAGACGGATGAAGACACCTCCCAGGGAAAAGGTGCCAGGTCAGAAATCGAATTGTTCTTTTCTAGGGTCAATGGTGTCCCATCATTGGCACCTCAGAGTTCAAGGCTGCCACCTTTTCCGTGGGCGCAAACATCAACGGCGCGTACCACTTTCTTATCTGGGAAAGTGCCGTTTTTCAGCCCTGAATTCCAGACGGATGAAGACTCCTCACAGGGAAGAGGCTCCCAGGAAAGAAAGCGATTGTTCCATTTCTAGGGTTAATCGGGTTCCATCATTGGCACCTGAGAGCCCAAGGCTGTCACCTCTTCCCTGGGCGCAAAGCTCGACCATGCGTGCTACGTGAGGGTCCGGGAAATTGCCGTTTCTCATTCCAGAATTCCAGACCGATGAAGATTCCTCCCTGGGAAAAGGTGTCAGGACGGAAAGCGATTGTTCCTTTTCTAGGGTTAATGGGGCTCCATCATTGACATCTGAGAGCCCAAGGCTGCAACCTTTTCCCTGAGCGCAAAGCTCAACAGTGCGTGCCACTTGCGGGTCCAGGAATGTGCTGTTTCTCATCCCAGAATTCGAGGCCGATGAAGATTTCTCCCTGGGAAAAGATGCCAGGGCAGAAAGCAATTGTGCCTTTTCTAGGGTTAATGGGGCCCCAAAATGGACACCTGAGAGCCCAAGGCTGCCACCTTTTCCCTGGGCGCAAAGCTCGACTAAGCGTTCCACGTGCAGGTCCGGGAAAGTGCCATTTTTCAGCCCAGAATTCCAGACCTATGAAGATTCCTCAGAGGAAAAAGGTACCAGGAGACAAAGCCATTGTGTATTTTGTAATGCTATTTGGGCCCCATCATTGGCACCTGAGACCCCAAGGCTGCCACCTTTTCCCTGGGTGCAAACATCAACGGCACGTACCACTTTCTTGTCCGGGAAAGTGCCGTTTTTCAGCCCTGAATTCCAGACGGATGAAGACTCCTCACAGGGAAGAGGCTCCCAGGAAAGAAAGCGATTGCTCCATTTCTAAGGTTAATCGGGCTCCATCATTGGCACCTGAGAGCCCAAGGTTGCCTCCTATACCCTGGGCGCAAAGCTCGACCATGCGTGCTACGTGAGGGTCCGGGAAATTGCCGTTTCTCATTCCAGAATTCCAGACCAATGAAGATTCCTCCCTGGGAAAAGGTGTCAGGACGGAAAGCGATTGTTCCTTTTCTAGGGTTAATGGGGCTCCATCATTGACATCTGAGAGCCCAAGGCTGCAACCTTTTCCCTGAGCGCAAAGCTCAACGGTGCCTGCCACTTGCGGGTCCAGGAATGTGCTGTTTCTCATCCCAGAATTCGAGGCCGATGAAGATTTCTCCCAGGGAAAAGATGCCAGGGCAGAAAGCAATTGTGCCTTTTCTAGGGTTAATGGGGCCCCAAAATGGACACCTGAGAGCCCAAGGCTGCCACCTTTTCCCTGGGCGCAAAGCTCGACGGAGCGTTCCACGTGCAGGTCCGGGAAAGTGCCATTTTTCAGCCCAGAATTCCAGACCTATGAAGATTCCTCAGAGGAAAAAGGTACCAGGAGACAAAGCCATTGTGTATTTTGTAATGCTATTTGGGCCCCATCATTGGCACCTGAGACCCCAAGGCTGCCACCTTTTCCCTGGGTGCAAACATCAATGGCACGTACCACTTTCTTGTCCGGGAAAGTGCCGTTTTTCAGCCCTCAATTCCAGACGGATGAAGACTCCTCACAGGGAAGAGGCTCCCAGGAAAGAAAGCGATTGTTCCATTTCTAAGGTTAATCGGGCTCCATCATTGGCACCTGAGAGCCCAAGGTTGCCTCCTATACCCTGGGCGCAAAGCTCGACCATGCGTGCTACGTGAGGGTCCGGGAAATTGCCGTTTCTCATTCCAGAATTCCAGACCGATGAAGATTCCTCCGAGAGAAAAGGTGCCAGGACAGGTATCGATTTCTCCATTTCTAGGCTAAATTGGACCCCATCATTGGCACCTGAGAGCCCAAGGTTGCCACCTTTTCCCTGAGAGCAAATGTCGACGGCGCGTTCCACTTGCGGGTCCGGGGAAGTGCCATTTATCAGCCCAGAATTCCAGACCTATGAAGATTCCTCAGAGGGAAAAGGTACCAGGAGACAAAGCCATTGTGTATTTTGTAATGCTAATGGGGCCCCATCATTGGCACCTGAGAGCCCAAGGCTGCCACCTTTTCCCTTGGTGCAAAGCTCGACGGTGCATACCCTGTGCGGGTCCGGGAAAGGGCCGTTTTTCAGCCCAGAATTCCAGACGGAAGTCGATTCCTCTCTGGGAAAGGTGTCAGGACAGAAAGCCATTGTGCCTTTTCTAGGAGTAATGGGACCACATCTTTGGCACCTGAGAGCCCAAGGCTGCCACCTTTTCCCTGGGCGCAAATGTCGACGGCGCGTGCCACTTGCAAGTCCGGGAATGTGCCGTTTCTCATCCCAGAATTCCAGGCCAGCGAAGATTTCTCCCTGGGAAAAGGTGCCAGGACAGAAAGCGATTGTGCCTTTTCTAGGGTTAATGGGGCCCCAAAATTGGCAGCTGAGAGCCCAGGGCTGCCACCTTTTCCCTGGGCGCAAAGCTCGACGGTGCGTGCCACATGCGGGTAAGGGAAAGAGCCGTTTTCAGCCCAGAATTCCAGACCAATGAAGATTCCTCCCAGGGAAAAGGTGCCAGGACAGAAAGCGATTGTTCTTTTTCTAGGGGTAATGGGGCCCCATCATTGGCACCTGAGAGCCCAAGGCTGCCACCTTTTGCCTGGGGACAAAGCTCTACGGTGCGTTCCACTTGCAGGTCGGGGGAAGTGCCGTTTTTCAGCCCAGAATTCCAGACGAACGAAAATTCCTCCCTGGGAAAAGGTGCTAGGACAGAAAGCGATTGTTATTTATCTAGTGTTAACGGGGATCCATCATTGGCACCTGAGAGCCCAAGGCTGCCACCTTTACCCTGGGCGCAAAGCGAGATGGTGCCTGCCACGTGCAGGTCAGAGAAAGTGCTTTGTTCAGCCCAGGATTCCAGACGGATGACGACTCCTCCCAGGGAAAAGGCTCCCAGGACAGAAAGCCATTGTGCTTTTTGTAAAGGTATTGGGGCCCCATCATTGGCACCTGAGAGCCCAAGACTGCCACCTTTTCCTTGGATGCAAAGCTCGATGGTGCGTTCCACTTGCGGGTCCAGGAAAGTGCCGATTCTCAGACCAGAATTCCAAACCGATGAAGATTCCTCCCTGGGAAAAGGTGCCAGGACAGAAAGCCATTGTGCCTTTTGTAGGGGTAATGGGGCACCATCATTGGCACCTGAGAGCCCAAGGCTGCCACCTTTTCCCAGGGCGCAAAGCTCGACGGTGTGTACCTTGTGCGGGTTTGGGGCAGTGCCATTTTTGAACCCAGATTTCCAGATGGACGAAGATTCCTCCCTGGGAAAAGGTGCCAGGACAGAAAGCAAGTGTTATTTTTCTAGTGTTAACGGGGCCCCATCATTGGCAGCTGAGAGCCCAAGGCTGCCACCTTTTGCCTGGGCGCAAAGCTAGGTGGTGCCTGCCACGTGCAGGTCAGAGAAAGTGCTTTGTTCAGCCCAGGATTCCAGACGGATGACAACTCCTCCCAGGGAAAGGGCTCCCAGGACAGAAAGCGATTGTTCCATTTCTAGTGTTAATGGGGGCCCGTCATTGGCATCTGAGAGCCAGAGGTTGCCTCCTTTTCCCTGGGCGCAAAGCACGACAGTGCGTGCCACGTGCTGGTCCCAGAAAGGGCCATTTTACAGCCCAGAATTCCAGACCAATGAAGACTCCTCCCAGGGAAAAGGTGCCAGGACAGAAAGCCATTGTGTTTTTTGTAGAGGTAATGGGGCCCCATCATTGGCACCTGAGAGCCCAAGACTGCCACCTTTTCCCTGGACGCAAAGCTCGATGGTGCGTTCCACTTGCGGGTCCAGGAAAGTGCCGATTCTCAGACCAGAATTCCAAACCGATGAAGATTCCTCCCTGGGAAAAGGTGCCAGGACAGAAAGCCATTGTGCCTTTTGTAGGGGTAATGGGGCACCATCGTTGGCACCTGAGAGCCCAAGGCTGCCCCCTTTTCCCTGGGCGCAAAGCTCGACGGTGTGTACCTTGTGCGGGTTTAGGGCAGTGCCATTTTTGAACCCAGAGTTCCAGACGGACGAAGATTCCTCCCTGGGAAAAGGTGCCAGGACAGAAAGCAAGTGTTATTTTTCTAGTGTTAACGGGGCCCCATCATTGGCAGCTGAGAGCCCAAGGCTGCCACCTTTTGCCTGGGCGCAAATGTCGACGGCGCGTGCCACTTTCTTGTCCGGGAAAGTGCCGTTTTTCAGCCCTGAATTCCGGACAGATGAAGACTCCTCACAGGGAAGAGGCTCCCAGGAAAGAAAGCGATTGTTCCATTTCTAGGGTTAATCGGGCTCCATCATTGGCACCTGAGAGCCCAAGGTTGCCTCCTATACCCTGGGCGCAAAGCTCGACCATGTGTGCTACGTGAGGGTCCGGGAAATTGCCGTTTCTCATTCCAGAATTCCAGACCGATGAAGATTCCTCCCTGGGAAAAGGTGTCAGGACAGAAAGCAATTGTTCCTTTTCTAGGGTTGATGGGGCTCCATCATTGACACCTGAGAGCCCAAGGCTGCAACCTTTTCCCTGAGCGCAAAGCTCGACGGTGCGTGCCACTTGCGGGTCCAGGAATGTGCTATTTCTCATCCCAGAATTCGAGGCCGATGAAGATTTCTCCCAGGGAAAAGGTGCCAGGACAGAAAGCAATTGTGCCTTTTCTAGGGTTAATGGGGCCCCAAAATTGACACCTGAGAGCCCAAGGCTGCCACCTTTTCCCTGGGCGCAAATCTGGACGGAGCGTTCCATGTGTGGGTCCAGGAAAGTGCCATTTTTCAGCCCAGAATTCCAGACCTATGAAGATTCCTCAGAGGAAAAAAGGTACCAGGAGACAAAGCCATTGTGTATTTTGTAATGCTAATTGGGCTCCATCATTGGCACCTGAGAGCCCAGGGCTGCCACCTTTTCCCTGGGTGCAAAGCTCGACGGTGCATACCCTGTGCGGGTCCGGGAAAGGGCCGTTTTTCAGCCCAGAATTCCAGACGGATGAAGATTCCTCACTGGGAAAAGGTGTCAGGACAGAAAGCCATTGTGCCTTTTCTATGGGTAATGGGCCCCATCATTGGCACCTGAGAGCCCAGGGCTGCCACCTTTTCCCTGGATGCAAAGCTCGACGGTGCATACCCTGTGCGGGTCCGGGAAAGGGCCGTTTTTCAGCCCAGAATTCCAGACGGAAGTCGATTCCTCTCTGGGAAAAGGTGTCAGGACAGAAAGCCATTGTGCCTTTTCTAGGGGTAATGGGACCTCATCTTTGGCACCTGAGAGCCCAAGGCTGCCACCTTTTCCCTGGGCTCAAATGTCGACGGCACGTGCCACTTGCAAGTCCGGGAATGTGCCGTTTCTCATCCCAGAATTCCAGGCCAGCGAAGATTTCTCCCTGGGAAAAGGTGCCAGGACAGAAAGCAATTGTGCCTTTTCTAGGGTTAATGGGGCCCCAAAATTGGCAGCTGAGAGCCCAGGGCTGTCACCTTTTCCCTGGGCGCAAAGCTCAACGGTGCGTGCCACATGCGGGTAAGGGAAAGAGCCGTTTTCAGCCCAGAATTCCAGACCAATGAAGATTCCTCCCAGGGAAAAGGTGCCAGGACAGAAAGCCATTGTTCTTTTTCTAGGGGTAATGGGGCCCCATCATTGGCACCTGAGAGCCCAAGGCTGCCACCTTTTGCCTGGGCACAAAGCTCAACGGTGCGTTCCACTTGCAGGTCCGGGGAAGTGCCGTTTTTCAGTCCAGAATTCCAGACGGACGAAAATTCCTCCCAGGGAAAAGGTGCCAGGACAGAAAGCAAGTGTTATTTATCTCGTGTTAACGGGGACCCATCATTGGCACCTGAGAGCCCAAGGCTGCCACCTCTTCCCTGGGCGCAAAGCTAGATGGTGCCTGCCACGTGCAGGTCAGAGAAAGTGCTTTGTTCAGCCCAGGATTCCAGGCGGATGACGACTCCTCCCAGGACAGAAAAGGCTCCCAGGACAGAAAGCGATTGTTCCATTTCTAGTGTTAATGGGGGCCCGTCATTGGCATCTGAGAGCCAGAGGTTGCCTCCTTTTCCTAGGGTGCAAAGCACAACAGTGCGTGCCACGTGCTGGTCCCAGAAAGTGCCATTTTACAGCCCAGAATTCCAGACCAATGAAGACTCCTCCCAGAGAAAAGGTGCCAGGACAGAAAGCCATTGTGCTTTTTGTAAAGGTAATGGGGCCCCATCATTGGCATCTGAGAGCCCAAGACTGCCACCTTTTCCCTGGACGCAAAGCTCGATGGTGCGTTCCACTTGCGGGTCCAGGAAAGTGCCGATTCTCAGACCAGAATTCCAAACCGATGAAGATTCCTCCCTGGGAAAAGGTGCCAGGACAGAAAGCCATTGTGCCTTTTGTAGGGGTAATGGGGCACCATCATTGGCAGCTGAGAGCCCAAGGCTGCCCCCTTTTCCCTGGGCGCAAAGCTCAACGGTGTGTACCTTGTGCGGGTTTGGGGCAGTGCCATTTCTGAACCCAGATTTCCAGACGGACGAAGATTCCTCCCTGGGAAAAGGTGCCAGGACAGAAAGCAAGTGTTATTTTTCTAGTGTTAACGGGGCCCCATCATTGGCACCTGAGAGCCCAAGGCTGCCCCCTTTTCCCTGGGCGCAAATGTCGACGGCGCGTGCCACTTGCGGGTCCAGGGAAGTGCCATTTTTCAGCCCAGAATTCCAGACGGACGAAGACACCTCCCAGGGAAAAGGTGCCAGGTCAGAAATCGAATTGTCCTTTTCTAGGGTCAATGGTGCCCCATCATTGGCACCTCAGAGTTCAAGGCTGCCACCTTTTCCGTGGGCGCAAACATCAACGGCGCGTGCCACTTTCTTGTCCGGGAAAGTGCCGTTTTTCAGCCCTGAATTCCAGACGGATGAAGACTCCTCACAGGGAAGAGGCTCCCAGGAAAGAAAGCGATTGTTCCATTTCTAGGGTTAATCGGGCTCCATCATTGGCACCTGAGAGCCCAAGGTTGCCTCCTATACCCTGGGCGCAAAGCTCGACCATGCGTGCTACGTGAGGGTCCGGGAAATTGCCGTTTCTCATTCCAGAATTCCAGACCGATGAAGATTCCTCCCTGGGAAAAGGTGTCAGGACAGAAAGTGATTGTTCCTTTCCTAGGGTTAATGGGGCTCCATCATTGACACCTGAGAGCCGAAGGCTGCAACCTTTTCCCTGAGCGCAAAGCTCAAAGGTGCGTGCCACTTGCGGGTCCAGGAATGTGCTGTTTCTCATCCCAGAATTCGAGACCTATGAAGATTTCTCCCAGGGAAAAGGTGCCAGGACAGAAAGCAATTGTGCCTTTTCTAGGGTTAATGGGGCCCCAAAATTGACACCTGAGAGCCCAGGGCTGCCACCTTTTCCCTGGGCGCAAAGCTGGACGTAGCGTTCCACGTGCGGGTCCAGGAAAGTGCCATTTTTCAGCCCACAATTCCATACCTATGAAGATTCCTCAGAGGGAAAAGGTACCAGGAGACAAAGCCATTGTGTATTTTGTAATGCTAATTGGGCCCCATCATTGGCACCTGAGAGCCCAAGGCTGCCACCTTTTCCCTGGGTGCAAAGCTCGACGGTGCATACCCTGTGCGGGTTCGGGAAAGGGCCGTTTTTCAGCCCAGAATTCCAGACGGATGAAGATTCCTCCCAGGGAAAAGGTGCTAGGAGAGAAAGCTTTTGTGCGTTTTCTAATAATAATGGGGCCCCATCATTGGCACCTGAGAGCCCAAAGCTGCCACTTTTTCCCTGGGCCAAATGTCGACGGCGCGTGCCACTTGCAAGTCCGGGAATGTGCCGTTTCTCATCCCAGAATTCCAGGCCAGCGAAGATTTCTCCCTGGGAAAAGGTGCCAGGACAGAAAGCAATTGTGCCTTTTCTCGGGTTAATGGGGCCCCAAAATTGGCAGCTGAGAGCCCAGGGCTGCCACCTTTTCCCTGGGTGCAAAGCTCAACGGTGCGTGCCACATGCGGGTAAGGGAAAGAGCCGTTTTCAGCCCAGAATTCCAGACCAATGAAGATTCCTCCCAGGGAAAAGGTGCCAGGACAGAAAGCCATTGTGCTTTTTCTAGGGGTAATGGGGCCCCATCATTGACACCTGAGAGCCCAAGGCTGCCACCTTTTCCCCGGGTACAAAGCTCAACGGTGCGTTCCACTTGCAGGTCCGGGGAAGTGCCGTTTTTCAGTCCAGAATTCCAGAGGGACGAAAATTCCTCCCAGGGAAAAGGTGCCAGGACAGAAAGCAAGTGTTATTTATCTCGTGTTAACGGGGACCCATCATTGGCACCTGAGAGCCCAAGGCTGCCACCTTTTCCCTGGGCGCAAAGCTAGATGGTGCCTGCCACGTGCAGGTCAGAGAAAGTGCTTTGTTCAGCCCAGGATTCCAGGCGGATGACGACTCCTCCCAGGACAGAAAAGGCTCCCAGGACAGAAAGCGATTGTTCCATTTCTAGTGTTAATGGGGGCCCGTCATTGGCATCTGAGAGCCAGAGGTTGCCTCCTTTTCCTAGGGTGCAAAGCACGACAGTGCGTGCCACGTGCTGGTCCCAGAAAGTGCCATTTTACAGCCCAGAATTCCAGACCAATGAAGACTCCTCCCAGGGAAAAGGTGCCAGGACAGAAAGCCATTGTGCTTTTTGTAAAGGTAATGGGGCCCCATCATTGGTACCTGAGAGCCCAAGACTGCCACCTTTTCCCTGGACGCAAAGCTCGATGGTGCGTTCCACTTGCGGGTCCAGGAAAGTGCCGATTCTCAGACCAGAATTCCAAACCGATGAAGATTCCTCCCAGGGAAAAGGTGCCAGGACAGAAAGCCATTGTGCCTTTTGTAGGGGTAATGGGGCACCATCATTGGCAGCTGAGAGCCCAAGGCTGCCCCCTTTTCCCTGGGCGCAAAGCTCGACGGTATGTACCTTGTGCGGGTTTGGGGCAGTGCCATTTCTGAACCCAGATTTCCAGACGAACGAAGATTCCTCCCTGGGAAAAGGTGTCAGGACAGAAAGCAAGTGTTATTTTTCTAGTGTTAACGGGGCCCCATCATTGGCACCTGAGAGCCCAAGGCTGCCCCCTTTTCCCTGGGCGCAAATGTCGACGGCGCGTGCCACTTGCGGGTCCGGGGAAGTGCCATTTTTCAGCCCAGAATTCCAGACGGACGAAGACACCTCCCAGGGAAAAGGTGCCAAGTCAGAAATCGAATTGTCCTTTTCTAGGGTCAATGGTGCCCCATCATTGGCACCTCAGAGTTCAAGGCTGCCACCTTTTCCGTGGGCGCAAACATCAACGGCGCGTGCCACTTTCTTGTCCGGGAAAGTGCCGTTTTTCAGCCCTGAATTCCAGACGGATGAAGACTCCTCACAGGGAAGAGGCTCCCAGGAAAGAAAGCGATTGTTCCATTTCTAGGGTTAATCGGGCTCCATCATTGGCACCTGAGAGCCCAAGGTTGCCTCCTATACCCTGGGCGCAAAGCTCGACCATGCGTGCTACGTGAGGGTCCGGGAAATTGCCGTTTCTCATTCCAGAATTCCAGACCGATGAAGATTCCTCCCTGGGAAAAGGTGTCAGGACAGAAAGCGATTGTTCATTTTCTAGGGTTAATGGGGCTCCATCATTGACACCTGAGAGCCCAAGGCTGCAACCTTTTCCCTGAGCGCAAAGCTCAACGCTGCGTGCCACTTGCGGGTCCAGGAATGTGCTGTTTCTCATCCCAGAATTCGAGGCCGATGAAGATTTCTCCCAGGGAAAAGGTGCCAGGACAGAAAGCAATTGTGCCTTTTCTAGGGTTAATGGGGCCCCAAAATTGACACCTGAGAGCCCAAGGCTGCCACCTTTTCCCTGGGCGCAAAGCTCGACGGAGTCTTCCACGTGCGGGTCTGTGAAAGTGCCATTTTTCAGCCCAGAATTCCAGACCTATGAAGATTCCTCAGAGGGAAAAGGTACCAGGAGACAAAGCCATTGTGTATTTTGTAATGCTAATTGGGCCCCATCATTGGCACCTGAGAGCCCAGGGCTGCCACCTTTTCCCTGGGTGCAAAGCTCAACGGTGCATACCCTGTGCGGGTCCGGGAAAGGGCCGTTTTTCAGCCCAGAATTCCAGACAGAAGTCGATTCCTCTCTGGGAAAAGGTGTCAGGACAGAAAGCCATTGTGCCTTTTGTAGGGGTAATGGGGCCCCATCTTTGGCACCTGAGAGCCCAAGGCTGCCACCTTTTCCCTGGGCGCAAATGTCGACGGCGCGTGCCACTTGCAAGTCCGGGAATGTGCCGTTTCTCATCCCAGAATTCCAGGCCAGCGAAGATTTCTCCCTGGGAAAAGGTGCCAGGACAGAAAGCGATTGTGCCTTTTCTAGGGTTAATGGGGCCCCAAGATTGGCAGCTGAGAGCCCAGGGCTGCCACCTTTTCCCTGGGCGCAAAGCTCGATGGTGCGTTCCACTTGCGGGTCCCTGGAAGCGCCGTTTTTCAGTCCAGAATTCCAGACGGACGAAAATTCCTCCCTGGGAAAAGGTGCCAGGACAGAAAGCGATTGTTATTTATCTAGTGTTAACGAGGACCCATCATTGGCACCTGAGAGCCCAAGGCTCTCACCACTTCCCTGGGCGCAAAGCTAGATGGTGCCTGCCAAGTGCAGGTCAGAGAAAGTGCTTTGTTCAGCCCAGGATTCCAGACGGATGACGACTCCTCCCAGGGAAAGGGCTCCCAGGACAGAAAGCGATTGTTCCATTTCTAGTGTTAATGGGGGCCCGTCATTGGCATCTGAGAGCCAGAGGTTGCCTCCTTTTCCCTGGGCGCAAAGCACGACAGTGCGTGCCACGTGCTGGTCCCAGAAAGTGCCATTTTACAGCCCAGAATTCCAGACCAATGAAGACTCCTCCCAGGGAAAAGGTGCCAGGACAGAAAGCCATTGTGCTTTTTGTAAAGGTAATGGGGCCCCATCATTGGCATCTGAGAGCCCAAGACTGCCACCTTTTCCCTGGACGCAAAGCTCGATGGTGCGTTCCACTTGCGGGTCCAGGAAAGTGCCGATTCTCAGAGCAGAATTCCAAATCGATGAAGATTCCTCCCTGGGAAAAGGTGCCAGGACAGACAGCCATAGTGCCTTTTGTAGGGGTAATGGGGCACCATCATTGGCACCTGAGAGCCCAAGACTGCCCTTTTTTCCCTGGTTGCAAAGCTCGACGGTGTGTACCTTATGCGGGTTTGGGGCAGTGCCATTTTTGAACCCAGATTTCCAGACGGACGAAGATTCCTCCCTGGGAAAAGGTGCCAGGACAGAAAGCAAGTGTTATTTCTCTAGTGTTAACGGGGCCCCATCCTTGGCACCTGAGAGCCCAAGGCTGCCACCTTTTCCCTGGGCGCAAAGCTAGATGGTACCTGCCACGTGCAGGTCAGAGAAAGTGCTTTGTTCAGCCCAGGATTCCAGACGGATGACGACTCCTCTCAGGGAAAGGGCTCCCAGGACAGAAAGCGATTGCTCCATTTCTAGTGTTAATGGGGGCCCGTCATTGACATCTGAGAGCCAGAGCTTGCCTCCTTTTCCCTGGGCGCAAAGCACGACAGTGCGTGCCACGTGCTGGTCCCAGAAAGTGCCATTTTACAGCCCAGAATTCCAGACCAATGAAGACTCCTCCCAGGGAAAAGGTGCCAGGACAGAAAGCCATTGTGTTTTTTGTAAAGGTAATGGGGCCCCATCATTGGCACCTGAGAGCCCAAGACTGCCACCTTTTCCCTGGACGCAAAGCTCGATGGTGCGTTCCACTTGCGGGTCCAGGAAAGTGCCGATTCTCAGACCCAAATTCCAAACTGATGAAGATTCCTCCCTGGGAATAGGTTCCAGGACAGAAAGCCCATGTGCCTTTTGTAGGAGTAATGGGGCACCATCATTGGCACCTGAGAGCCCAAGGCTGCCCCCTTTTCCCTGGGCGCAAAGCTCGACGGTGTGTACCTTGTGCAGGTTTGGGGCAGTGCCATTTTTGAACCCAGATTTCCAGACGGACGAAAATTCCTCCCTGGGAAAAGGTGCCAGGACAGAAAGCAAGTGTTATTTTTCTAGTGTTAACGGGGCCCCATCATTGGCAGCTGAGAGCCCAAGGCTGCCACCTTTTTTCCTGGGCGCAAATGTCGATGGCGCGTGCCACTTGCAGGTCCGGGGAAGTGCCATTTTTCAGCCCAGAATTCCAGACGGATGAAGACACCTCCCAGGGAAAAGGTGCCAGGTCAGAAATCGAATTGTTCTTTTCTAGGGTCAATGGTGTCCCATCATTGGCACCTCAGAGTTCAAGGCTGCCACCTTTTCCGTGGGCGCAAACATCAACGGCGCGTACCACTTTCTTATCTGGGAAAGTGCCGTTTTTCAGCCCTGAATTCCAGACGGATGAAGACTCCTCACAGGGAAGAGGCTCCCAGGAAAGAAAGCGATTGTTCCATTTCTAGGGTTAATCGGGTTCCATCATTGGCACCTGAGAGCCCAAGGCTGTCACCTCTTCCCTGGGCGCAAAGCTCGACCATGCGTGCTACGTGAGGGTCCGGGAAATTGCCGTTTCTCATTCCAGAATTCCAGACCGATGAAGATTCCTCCCTGGGAAAAGGTGTCAGGACGGAAAGCGATTGTTCCTTTTCTAGGGTTAATGGGGCTCCATCATTGACATCTGAGAGCCCAAGGCTGCAACCTTTTCCCTGAGCGCAAAGCTCAACAGTGCGTGCCACTTGCGGGTCCAGGAATGTGCTGTTTCTCATCCCAGAATTCGAGGCCGATGAAGATTTCTCCCTGGGAAAAGATGCCAGGGCAGAAAGCAATTGTGCCTTTTCTAGGGTTAATGGGGCCCCAAAATGGACACCTGAGAGCCCAAGGCTGCCACCTTTTCCCTGGGCGCAAAGCTCGACTAAGCGTTCCACGTGCAGGTCCGGGAAAGTGCCATTTTTCAGCCCAGAATTCCAGACCTATGAAGATTCCTCAGAGGAAAAAGGTACCAGGAGACAAAGCCATTGTGTATTTTGTAATGCTATTTGGGCCCCATCATTGGCACCTGAGACCCCAAGGCTGCCACCTTTTCCCTGGGTGCAAACATCAACGGCACGTACCACTTTCTTGTCCGGGAAAGTGCCGTTTTTCAGCCCTGAATTCCAGACGGATGAAGACTCCTCACAGGGAAGAGGCTCCCAGGAAAGAAAGCGATTGCTCCATTTCTAAGGTTAATCGGGCTCCATCATTGGCACCTGAGAGCCCAAGGTTGCCTCCTATACCCTGGGCGCAAAGCTCGACCATGCGTGCTACGTGAGGGTCCGGGAAATTGCCGTTTCTCATTCCAGAATTCCAGACCAATGAAGATTCCTCCCTGGGAAAAGGTGTCAGGACGGAAAGCGATTGTTCCTTTTCTAGGGTTAATGGGGCTCCATCATTGACATCTGAGAGCCCAAGGCTGCAACCTTTTCCCTGAGCGCAAAGCTCAACGGTGCCTGCCACTTGCGGGTCCAGGAATGTGCTGTTTCTCATCCCAGAATTCGAGGCCGATGAAGATTTCTCCCAGGGAAAAGATGCCAGGGCAGAAAGCAATTGTGCCTTTTCTAGGGTTAATGGGGCCCCAAAATGGACACCTGAGAGCCCAAGGCTGCCACCTTTTCCCTGGGCGCAAAGCTCGACGGAGCGTTCCACGTGCAGGTCCGGGAAAGTGCCATTTTTCAGCCCAGAATTCCAGACCTATGAAGATTCCTCAGAGGAAAAAGGTACCAGGAGACAAAGCCATTGTGTATTTTGTAATGCTATTTGGGCCCCATCATTGGCACCTGAGACCCCAAGGCTGCCACCTTTTCCCTGGGTGCAAACATCAATGGCACGTACCACTTTCTTGTCCGGGAAAGTGCCGTTTTTCAGCCCTCAATTCCAGACGGATGAAGACTCCTCACAGGGAAGAGGCTCCCAGGAAAGAAAGCGATTGTTCCATTTCTAAGGTTAATCGGGCTCCATCATTGGCACCTGAGAGCCCAAGGTTGCCTCCTATACCCTGGGCGCAAAGCTCGACCATGCGTGCTACGTGAGGGTCCGGGAAATTGCCGTTTCTCATTCCAGAATTCCAGACCGATGAAGATTCCTCCGAGAGAAAAGGTGCCAGGACAGGTATCGATTTCTCCATTTCTAGGCTAAATTGGACCCCATCATTGGCACCTGAGAGCCCAAGGTTGCCACCTTTTCCCTGAGAGCAAATGTCGACGGCGCGTTCCACTTGCGGGTCCGGGGAAGTGCCATTTATCAGCCCAGAATTCCAGACCTATGAAGATTCCTCAGAGGGAAAAGGTACCAGGAGACAAAGCCATTGTGTATTTTGTAATGCTAATGGGGCCCCATCATTGGCACCTGAGAGCCCAAGGCTGCCACCTTTTCCCTGGGTGCAAAGCTTGACGATGCATACCCTGTGCGGGTCCGGGAAAGGGCCGTTTTTCAGCCCAGGATTCCAGACGGAAGTCGATTCCTCTCTGGGAAAAGGTGTCAGGACAGAAAGCCATTGTGCCTTTTCTAGGGTTAATGGGACCTCATCTTTGGCACCTGAGAGCCCAAGGCTGCCACCTTTTCCCTGAGCGCAAATGTCGACGGCGCGTGCCACTTGCAAGTCCGGAAATGTGCCGTATCTCATCCCAGAATTCCAGGCCAGCGAAGATTTCTCCCTGGGAAAAGGTGCCAGGACAGAAAGCGATTGTGCCTTTTGTAGGGTTAATGGGGCCCAAAAATTGGCAGCTGAGAGCCCAGGGCTGCCACCTTTTCCCTGGGCGCAAAGCTCGACGGTGCGTGCCACTTGCAGGTCTGGGGAAGTGCCGTTTTTCAGCCCAGAATTCCAGACCAATGAAGATTCCTCCAAGGGAAAAGGTGCCAGGACAGAAAGCGATTGTTCTTTTTCTAGGGGTAAGGAGGCCCCATCATTGGCACCTGAGAGCCCAAGACTGCCACCTTTTCCCTGGACGCAATGCTAGATGGTGCGTTCCACTTGCGGGTCCAGGAAAGTGCCGATTCTCAGAGCAGAATTCCAAACCGATGAAGATTCCTCCCTGGGAAAAGGTGCCAGGACAGAAAGCCATTGTGCCTTTTGCAGGGGTAATGGGGCACCATCATTGGCAGCTGAGAGCCCAAGGCTGCCCCCTTTTCCCTGGGCGCAAAGCTCGACGGTGTGTACCTTGTGCGGGTTTGGGGCAGTGCCATATTTGAACCCAGATTTCCAGACGGACGAAGATTCCTCCCTGGGAAAAGGTGCCAGGACAGAAAGCAAGTGTTATTTTTCTAGTGTTAACGGGGCCCCATCATTGGCAGCTGAGAGCCCTATGCTGCCACCTTTTGCCTGGGCGCAAAGCTAGATGGTGCCTGCCACGTGCAGGTCAGAGAAAGACCTTTGTTCATCCCAGGATTCCAGACGGCTGACGACTCCTCCCAGGGAAAGGGCTCCCAGGACAGAAAGCGATTGTTCCATTTCTAGTTTTAATGGGGGCCCATCATTGGCATCTGAGAGCCAGAGGTTGCCTCCTTTTCCCTGGGCGCAAAGCACGACAGTGCGTGCCACGTGCTGGTCCCAGAAAGTGCCATTTTACAGCCCAGAATTCCAGACCAATGAAGACACCTCCCAGGGAAAAGGTGCCAGGACAGAAAGCCATTGTGTTTTTTGTAAAGGTAATGGGGTCCCATCATTGACACCTGAGAGCCCAAGACTGCCACTTTTTCCCTGGACGCAATGCTAGATGGTGCGTTCCACTTGCGGGTCCAGGAAAGTGCCGATTCTCAGACCAGAATTCCAAACCGATGAAGATTCCTCCCTGGGAAAAAGTGCCAGGACAGAAAGCCATTGTGCCTTTTGCAGGGGTAATGGGGCACCATCATTGGCAGCTGAGAGCCCAAGGCTGCCCCCTTTTCCCTGGGCGCAAAGCTCGACGGTGTGTACCTTGTGCGGGTTTGTGGCAGTGCCATTTTTGAACCCACATTTCCAGACGGACGAAGATTCCTCCCTGGGAAAAGGTGCCAGGACAGAAAGCAAGTGTTATTTTTCTAGTGTTAACGGGGCCCCATCCTTGGCAGCTGAGAGCCCAAGGCTGCCACCTTTTGCCTGGGCGCAAAGCTAGATGGTGCCTGCCACGTGCAGGTCAGAGAAAGACCTTTGTTCAGCCCAGGATTCCAGACCGATGACGACTCCTCCCAGGGAAAGGGCTCCCAGGACAGAAAGCGGTTGTTCCATTTCTAGTGTTAATGTCATTGGCATCTGAGAGCCCAAGTTTGCCTTCTTTTCCCTGGGCGCAAAGCATGACAGTGCGTGCCACGTGCTGGTCCCAGAAAGTGCCATTTTACAGCCCAGAATTCCAGACCAATGAAGACTCCTCCCAGGGAAAAGGTGCCAGGACAGAAAGCCATTGTGTTTTTTGTAAAGGTAATGGGGCCCCATCATTGGCACCTGAGAGCCCAAGACTGCCACCTTTTCCCTGGACGCAAAGCTCGATGGTGCGTTCCACTTGCGGGTCCAGGAAAGTGCCGATTCTGAGACCCAAATTCCAAACAGATGAAGATTCCTCCCTGGGAAAAGGTGCCAGGACAGAAAGCAAGTGTTATTTTTCTAGTGTTAACGGGGACCCATCATTGGCACCTGAGAACCCAAGGCTGTCACCTCTTCCCTGGGCGCAAAGCTAGATGGTGCCTGCCACGTGCAGGTCAGAGAAAGTGCTTTGTTCAGCCCAGGATTCCAGACGGATGACGACTCCTCCCAGGGAAAGGGCTCCCAGGACAGAAAGCGATTGTTCCATTTCTAGTCTTAATGGGGGCCCGTCATTGGCATCTGAGAGCCAGAGGTTGCCTCCTTTTCCCTGGGCGCAAAGCAGGACAGCGCGTGCCACGTGCTGGTCCCAGAAAGTGCCATTTTACAGCCCAGAATTCCAGACCAATGAAGACTCCTCCCAAGGAAAAGGTGCCAGGACAGAAAGCCATTGTGTTTTTTGTAAAGGTAATGGGGTCCCATCATTGGCATCTGAGAGCCCAAGACTGCCACCTTTTCCCTGGACGCAAAGCTCGATGGTGCGTTCCACTTGCGGGTCCAGGAAAGTGCCGATTCTCAGAGCAGAATTCCAAACTGATGAAGATTCCTCCCTGGGAAAAAGTGCCAGGACAGAAAGCCATTGTGCCTTTTGTAGGGGTAATGGGGCACCATCATTGGCACCTGAGAGCCCAGGGCTGCCCCCTTTTCCCTGGGCGCAAAGCTCGACGGTGTGTACCTTGTGCGGGTTTGGGGCAGAGCCATTTTTGAACCCAGATTTCCAGACGGATGAAGATTCCTCCCTGGGAAAAGGTGCCAGGACAGAAAGCAAGTGTTATTTTTCTAATGTTAACGGGGCCCCATCATTGGCACCTGAGAGCCCAAGGCTGCCACCTTTTGCCTGGGCGCAAATGGCGACGGCACGTGCCACTTGCGGGTCCGGGGAAGTGCCATTTTTCAGCGCAGAATTGCAGACGGACGAAGACACCTCCCAGGGAAAAGGTGCCAGGTCAGAAATCGAATTGTCCTTTTCTTGGGTCAATGGTGCCCCATCATTGGCACCTCAGAGTTCAAGGCTGCCACCTTTTCCGTGGGCGCAAACATCAACGGCACGTACCACTTTCTTGTCCGGGAAAGTGCCGTTTTTCAGCCCTGAATTCCAGACGGATGAAGACTCCTCACAGGGAAGAGGCTCCCAGGAAAGAAAGCGATTGTTCCATTTCTAGGGTTAATCGGGCTCCATCATTGGCACCTGAGAGCCCAAGGTTGTCACCTCTTCCCTGGGCGCAAGGCTAGATGGTGCCTGCCACGTGCAGGTCAGAGAAAGTGCTTTGTTCATCCCAGGATTCCAGACGGATGACGACTCCTCCCAGGGAAAGGGCTCCCAGGACAGAAAGCGATTGTTCCATTTCTAGTGTTAATGGGGGCCCGTCATTGACATCTGAGAGCCAGAGGTTGCCTCCTTTTCCCTGGGCGCAAAGCACGACAGTGCGTGCCACGTGCTGGTCCCAGAAAGTGCCATTTTACAGCCCAGAATTCCAGACCAATGAAGACTCCTCCCAGGGAAAAGTGCCAGGACAGAAAGCCATTGTGCTTTTTGTAAAGGTAATGGGGCCCCATCATTGGCACCTGAGAGCCCAAGACTGCCACCTTTTCCCTGGGCGCAAAGCTCCACGGTGTGTACCTTGTGCGGGTTTGGGGCAGTGCCATTTCTGAATCCAGATTTCCAGACGGACGAAGATTCCTCCCTGGGAAAAGGTGCCAGGACAGAAAGCAAGTGTTAGTTTTCTACTATTAACGGGGCCCCATCATTGGCACCTGAGAGCCCAGGGCTGCCACCTTTTGCCTGGGCGCAAATGTCGACGGTGCGTGCCACTTGCGGGTCCGGGGAAGTGCGATTTCTAAGCCCAGAATTCCAGACGGACGAAGACACCTCCCAGGGAAAAGGTGCCAGGTCAGAAATCGAATTGTCCTTTTCTAGGGTCAGTGGTGCCCCATCATTGGCACCTCAGAGTTCAAGGCTGCCACCTTTTCCGTGGGCGCAAACATCAACGGCGCGTCCCACTTTTTTGTCCGGGAAAGTGCCGTTTTTCAGCCAAGGATTCCAGACGGATGAAGACTCCCACAGGGAAGAGGCTCCCAGGACAAAAAGCAATTGTTCCATTTCTAGGCTTAATCGGGCCCCATCATTGGCACCTGAGAGCCCAAGGCTGTCACCTCTTCCCTGGGCGCAAAGCTCGACCATGCGTGCTACGTGAAGGTCCGGGAAATTGCCGTTTCTCATTCCAGAATTCCAGACCGATGAAGATTCCTCCTTGGGAAAAGCTGTCAGGACAGAAAGCGATTGTTCCTTTTCTAGGGTTAATGGGGCTCCATCATTGACACCTGAGAGCCCAAGGCTGCAACCTTTTCCCTGAGCGCAAAGCTCAACGGTGCGTGCCACTTGCAGGTCCAGGAATGTGCTGTTTCTCATCCCAGAATTCGAGGCCGATGAAGATTTCTCCCAGGGAAAAGGTGCCAGGGCAGAAAGCAATTGTGCCTTTTCTAGGGTTAATGGGGCCCCAAAATTGACACCTGAGAGCCAAAGGCTGCCACCTTTTCCCTGGGCGCAAAGCTCGACGGAGCCTTCAACGTGCGGGTCTGTGAAAGTGCCATTTTTCAGCCCAGAATTCCAGACCTATGAAGATTCCTCAGAGGGAAAAGGTACCAGGAGACAAAGCCATTGTGTATTTTGTAATGCTAATTGGGCCCCATCATTGGCACCTGAGAGCCCAAGGCTGCCACCTTTTGCCTGGGCACAAAGCTCGAGGGTGCGTTCCACTTGCAGGTCCGGGGAAGTGCCGTTTTTCAGCCCAGAATTCCAGACGGAGGAAAATTCCTCCCTGGGAAAAGGTGCCAGGACAGAAAGCGATTGTTATTTATCTAGTGTTAACGAGGACCCATCATTGGCACCTGAGAACCCAAGGCTGTCACCTCTTCCCTGGGCGCAAAGCTAGATGGTGCCTGCCACGTGCAGGTCAGAGAAAGTGCTTTGTTCAGCCCAGGATTCCAGACGGATGACGACTCCTCCCAGGGAAAGGGCTCCCAGGACAGAAAGCGATTGTTCCATTTCTAGTGTTAATGGGGGCCCGTCACTGGCATCTGAGAGCCAGAGGTTGCCTCCTTTTCCCTGAGCGCAAAGCTCAACGGTGCGTGCCACTTGCGGGTCCAGGAATGTGCTGTTTCTCATCCCAGAATTCCAGGTCGATGAATATTTCTCCCAGGGAAAATGTGCCAGGGCAGAAAGTAATTGTGCATTTTCCAGGGTTAATGGGGCCCCAAAATTGACACCTGAGAGCCCAAGGCTTCCACCTTTTCCCTGGGCACAAAGCTCGACGGAGCGTTCCACGTGTGGGTCCGGGAAAGTTTCATTTTTCAGCCCAGAATTCCAGACCTATGAAGATTCCTCAGAGGGAAAAGGTACCAGGAGACAAAGCCATTGTGTATTTTGTAATGCTAATTGGGCCCCATCATTGGCACCTGAGAGCCCAAGGCTGCCACCTTTTCCCTGGGTGCAAAGCTCGACGGTGCATACCCTGTGCGGGTCCGGGAAAGGGCCGTTTTTCAGCCCAGAATTCTAGACGGAAGTCAATTCCTCTCTGGGTAAAGGTGTCAGGACAGAAAGCCATTGTGCCTTTTCTAGGGGTAATGGGGCCCCATCTTTGGCACCTGAGAGCCCAAGGCTGCCACCTTTTCCCTGGGCGCAAATGTCGACGGCGCGTGCCACTTGCAAGTCCCGGAATGTGCCGTTTCTCATCCCAGAATTCCAGGCCAGCGAAGATTTCTCCCTGGGAAAAGGTGCCAGGACAGAAAGCGATTGTGCCTTTTGTAGGGTTAATGGGGCCCAAAAATTGGCAGCTGAGAGCCCAGGGCTGCCACCTTTTCCCTGGGCGCAAAGCTCGACGGTGCGTTCCACTTGCAGGTCCCCGGAAGTGCCGTTTTTCAGTCCAGAATTCCAGACGGACGAAAATTCCTCCCAGGGAAAAGGTGCCAGGACAGAAAGCGATTGTTATTTATCTAGTGTTAACGGGGACCCATCATTGGCACCTGAGAGCCCAAGGCTGCCACCTCTTCCCTGGGCGCAAAGCTAGATGGTGCCTGCCAAGTGCAGGTCAGAGAAAGTGCTTTGTTCAGCCCAGGATTCCAGACGGATGACGACTCCTCCCAGGGAAAGGGCTCCCAGGACAGAAAGCGATTGTTCCATTTCTAGTGTTAATGGGGGCCCGTCATTGGCATCTGAGAGCCAGAGGTTGCCTCCTTTTCCCTGGGCGCAAAGCACGACAGTGCGTGCCACGTGCTGGTCCCAGAAAGTGCCATTTTACAGCCCACAATTCCAGACCAATGAAGACTCCTCCCAAGGAAAAGGTGCCAGGACAGAAAGCCATTGTGCTTTTTGTAAAGGTATTGGGGTCCCATCATTGGCACCTGAGAGCCCAAGACTGCCACCTTTTCCCTGGACGCAAAGCTCGATGGTGCGTTCCACTTGCGGGTCCGGGGAAGTGCCATTTTTCAGCCCAGAATTCCAGACGGATGAAGACACCTCCCAGGGAAAAGGTGCCAGGTCAGAAATCGAATTGTCCTTTTCTAGGGTCAATGGTGCCCCATCATTGGCACCTCAGAGTTCAAGGCTGCCACCTTTTCCGTGGGCGCAAACATCAACGGCACGTACCACTTTCTTGTCCGGGAAAGTGCCGTTTTTCAGCCCTGAATTCCAGACGGATGAAGACTCCTCACAGGGAAGAGGCTCCCAGGACAGAAAGCAATTGTTCCATTTCTAGGGTTAATCGGGCCCCATCATTGGCACCTGAGAGCCCAAGGCTGTCACCTCTTCCCTGGGCGCAAAGCTCGACCATGCGTGCTACGTGAAGGTCCGGGAAATTGCCGTTTCTCATTCCAGAATTCCAGACCGATGAAGATTCCTCCTTGGGAAAAGCTGTCAGGACAGAAAGCGATTGTTCATTTTCTAGGGTTAATGGGGCTCCATCATTGACACCTGAGAGCCCAAGGCTGCAACCTTTTCCCTGAGCGCAAAGCTCAACGCTGCGTGCCACTTGCGGGTCCAGGAATGTGCTGTTTCTCATCCCAGAATTCGAGGCCGATGAAGATTTCTCCCAGGGAAAAGGTGCCAGGGCAGAAAGCAATTGTGCCTTTTCTAGGATTAATGGGGCCCCAAAATTGACACCTGAGAGCCCAAGGCTGCCACCTTTTCCCTGTGCGCAAAGCTCGACGGAGTCTTCCACGTGCGGGTCTGTGAAAGTGCCATTTTTCAGCCCAGAATTCCAGACCTATGAAGATTCCTCAGAGGGAAAAGGTACCAGGAGACAAAGCCATTGTGTATTTTGTAATGCTAATTGGGCCCCATCATTGGCACCTGAGAGCCCAAGGCTGCCACCTTTTCCCTGGGTGCAAAGCTCAACGGTGCATACCCTGTGCGGGTCCGGGAAAGGGCCGTTTTTCAGCCCAGAATTCCAGACAGAAGTCGATTCCTCTCTGGGAAAAGGTGTCAGGACAGAAAGCCATTGTGCCTTTTGTAGGGGTAATGGGGCCCCATCTTTGGCACCTGAGAGCCCAAGGCTGCCACCTTTTCCCTGGGCGCAAATGTCGACGGCGTGTGCCACTTGCAAGTCCGGGAATGTGCCGTTTCTCATCCCAGAATTCCAGGCCAGCGAAGATTTCTCCCTGGGAAAAGGTGCCAGGACAGAAAGCGATTGTGCCTTTTCTAGGGTTAATGGGGCCCCAAGATTGGCAGCTGAGAGCCCAGGGTTGCAACCTTTTCCCTGGGCGCAAAGCTCGACGGTGCGTTCCACTTGCGGGTCCCTGGAAGTGCCGTTTTTCAGTCCAGAATTCCAGACGGACGAAAATTCCTCCCTGGGAAAAGGTGCCAGGACAGAAAGCAATTGTTATTTATCTAGTGTTAACGAGCTCCATCATTGGCACCTGAGAGCCCAAGGCTCTCACCACTTCCCTGGACGCAAAGCTAGATGGTGCCTGCCAAGTGCAGGTCAGAGAAAGTGCTTTGTTCAGCCCAGGATTCCAGACGGATGACGACTCCTCCCAGGGAAAGGGCTCCCAGGACAGAAAGCGATTGTTCCATTTCTAGTGTTAATGGGGGCCCGTCATTGGCATCTGAGAGCCAGAGGTTGCCTCCTTTTCCCTGGGCGCAAAGCACGACAGTGCGTGCCACGTGCTGGTCCCAGAAAGTGCCATTTTACAGCCCAGAATTCCAGACCAATGAAGACTCCTCCCAGGGAAAAGGTGCCAGGACAGAAAGCCATTGTGCTTTTTGTAAAGGTAATGGGGTCCCATCATTGACACCTGAGAGCCCAAGACTGCCACCTTTTGCCTGGATGCAAAGCTCGATGGTGTGTTCCACTTGCGGGTCCAGGAAAGTGCCGATTCTCAGACCCAAATTCCAAACCGATGAAGATTCCTCCCTGGGAAAAGGTGCCAGGACAGACAGCCATAGTGCCTTTTGTAGGGGTAATGGGGCACCATCATTGGCAGCTGAGAGCCCAGGGCTGCCCCCTTTTCCCTGGGCGCAAAGCTCGACGGTGTGTACCTTATGCGGGTTTGGGGCAGTGCCATTTTTGAACCCAGATTTCCAGACGGACGAAAATTCCTCCCTGGGAAAAGGTGCCAGGACAGAAAGCAAGTGTTATTTCTCTAGTGTTAACGGGGCCCCATCCTTGGCACCTGAGAGCCCAAGGCTGCCACCTTTTCCCTGGGCGCAAAGCTAGATGGTGCCTGCCACTTGCAGGTCAGAGAAAGTGCTTTGTTCAGCCCAGGATTCCAGACGGATGACGACTCCTCCCAGGGAAAGGGCTCCCAGGAGAGAAAGCGATTGTTCCATTTCTAGTGTTAATGGGGGCCCGTCATTGGCATCTGAGAGCCAGAGGTTGCCTCCTTTTCCCTGGGCGCAAAGCACGACAGTGCGTGCCACGTGCTGGTCCCAGAAAGTGCCATTTTACAGCCCAGTATTCCAGACCAATGAAGACTCCTCCCAGGGAAAAGGTGCCAGGACAGAAAACCATTGTGTTTTTTGTAAAGGTAATGGGGCCCCATCATTGGCACCTGAGAGCCCAAGACTGCCACCTTTTCCCTGGACGCAAAGCTCGATGGTGCGTTCCACTTGCGGGTCCAGGAAAGTGCCGATTCTCAGACCCAAATTCCAAACAGATGAAGATTCCTCCCTGGGAATAGGTGCTAGGACAGAAAGCCCATGTGCCTTTTGTAGGGGTAATGGGGCACCATCATTGGCAGCTGAGAGCCCAAGGCTGCCCCCTTTTCCCTGGGCGCAAAGCTTGACGGTGTGTACCTTGTGCGGGTTTGTGGCAGTGCCATTTTTGAACCCAGATTTCCAGACGGATGAAGATTCCTCCCAGGGAAAAGGTGCCAGGTCAGAAATCGAATTGTCCTTTTCTAGGGTCAATGGTGTCCCATCATTGGCACCTCAGAGTTCAAGGCTGCCACCTTTTCCGTGGCCGCAAACATCAACGGCACGTACCACTTTCTTGTCCGGGAAAGTGCCGTTTTTCAGCCCTGAATTCCAGACGGATGAAGACTCCTCACAGGGAAGAGGCTCCCAGGAAAGAAAGCGATTGTTCCATTTCTAGGGTTAATCGGGCTCCATCATCTGCACCTGAGAGCCCAGGGCTGTCACCACTTCCCTGGGCGCAAGGCTAGATGGTGCCTGCCAAGTGCAGGTCAGAGAAAGTGCTTTGTTCATCCCAGGATTCCAGACGGATGACGACTCCTCCCAGGGAAAGGGCTCCCAGGACAGAAAGCGATTGTTCCATTTCTAGTGTTAATGGGGGCCCGTCATTGGCATCTGAGAGCCAGAGGTTGCCTCCTTTTCCCTGGGCGCAAAGCACGACAGTGCGTGCCACGTGCTGGTCCCAGAAAGTGCCATTTTACAGGCCAGAATTCCAGACCAATGAAGATTCCTCCCAAAGAAAAGGTGCCAGGACAGAAAGCCATTGTGCTTTTTGTAAAGGTAATGGGGCCCCATCATTGGCACCTGAGAGCCCAAGACTGCCACCTTTTTTCCTGGGCGCAAAGCTCGACGGTGTGTACCTTGTGCGGGTTTGGGGCAGTGCCATTTCTGAATCCAGATTTCCAGACGGGCGAAGATTCCTCCCTGGGAAAAGGTGCCAGGACAGAAAGCAAGTGTTAGTTTTCTACTGTTAACGGGGCCCCATCATTGGCACCTGAGAGCCCAGGGCTGCCACCTTTTGCCTGGGCGCAAATGGCGACGGCACGTGCCACTTGCGGGTCCGGGGAAGTGCCATTTTTCAGCCCAGAATTCCAGACGGACGAAGACACCTCCCAGGGAAAAGGTGCCAGGTCAGAAATCGAATTGTCATTTTCTAGGGTCAATGGTGCCCCATCATTGGCACCTCAGAGTTCAAGGCTGCCACCTTTTCCGTGGGCGCAAACATCAACGGCGCGTCCCACTTTCTTGTCCGGGAAAGTGCCGTTTTTCAGCCAAGGATTCCAGACGGATGAAGACTCCTCACAGGGAAGAGGCTCCCAGGACAGAAAGCAATTGTTCCATTTCTAGGGTTAATCGGGCCCCATCATTGGCACCTGAGAGCCCAAGGCTGTCACCTCTTCCCTGGGCGCAAAGCTCGACCATGCGTGCTACGTGAAGGTCCGGGAAATTGCCGTTTCTCATTCCAGAATTCCAGACCGATGAAGATTCCTCCTTGGGAAAAGCTGTCAGGACAGAAAGCGATTGTTCATTTTCTAGGGTTAATGGGGCTCCATCATTGACACCTGAGAGCCCAAGGCTGCAACCTTTTCCCTGAGCGCAAAGCTCAACGCTGCGTGCCACTTGCGGGTCCAGGAATGTGCTGTTTCTCATCCCAGAATTCGAGGCCGATGAAGATTTCTCCCAGGGAAAAGGTGCCAGGGCAGAAAGCAATTGTGCCTTTTCTAGGATTAATGGGGCCCCAAAATTGACACCTGAGAGCCCAAGGCTGCCACCTTTTCCCTGTGCGCAAAGCTCGACGGAGTCTTCCACGTGCGGGTCTGTGAAAGTGCCATTTTTCAGCCCAGAATTCCAGACCTATGAAGATTCCTCAGAGGGAAAAGGTACCAGGAGACAAAGCCATTGTGTATTTTGTAATGCTAATTGGGACCCATCATTGGCACCTGAGAGACCAAGGCTGCCACCTTTTCCCTGGGTGCAAAGCTCAACGGTGCATACCCTGTGCGGGTCCGGGAAAGGGCCGTTTTTCAGCCCAGAATTCCAGACAGAAGTCGATTCCTCTCTGGGAAAAGGTGTCAGGACAGAAAGCCATTGTGCCTTTTGTAGGGGTAATGGGGCCCCATCTTTGGCACCTGAGAGCCCAAGGCTGCCACCTTTTCCCTGGGCGCAAATGTCGACGGCGTGTGCCACTTGCAAGTCCGGGAATGTGCCGTTTCTCATCCCAGAATTCCAGGCCAGCGAAGATTTCTCCCTGGGAAAAGGTGCCAGGACAGAAAGCGATTGTGCCTTTTCTAGGGATAATGGGGCCCCAAGATTGGCAGCTGAGAGCCCAGGGCTGCAACCTTTTCCCTGGGCGCAAAGCTCGACGGTGCGTTCCACTTGCGGGTCCCTGGAAGTGCCGTTTTTCAGTCCAGAATTCCAGACGGACGAAAATTCCTCCCTGGGAAAAGGTGCCAGGACAGAAAGCGATTGTTATTTATCTAGTGTTAACGAGCTCCATCATTGGCACCTGAGAGCCCAAGGCTCTCACCACTTCCCTGGACGCAAAGCTAGATGGTGCCTGCCAAGTGCAGGTCAGAGAAAGTGCTTTGTTCAGCCCAGGATTCCAGACGGATGACGACTCCTCCCAGGGAAAGGGCTCCCAGGACAGAAAGCGATTGTTCCATTTCTAGTGTTAATGGGGGCCCGTCATTGGCATCTGAGAGCCAGAGGTTGCCTCCTTTTCCCTGGGCGCAAAGCACGACAGTGCGTGCCACGTGCTGGTCCCAGAAAGTGCCATTTTACAGCCCAGAATTCCAGACCAATGAAGACTCCTCCCAGGGAAAAGGTGCCAGGACAGAAAGCCATTGTGCTTTTTGTAAAGGTAATGGGGTCCCATCATTGACACCTGAGAGCCCAAGACTGCCACCTTTTGCCTGGATGCAAAGCTCGATGGTGTGTTCCACTTGCGGGTCCAGGAAAGTGCCGATTCTCAGACCAGAATTCCAAACCGATGAAGATTCCTCCCTGGGAAAAGGTGCCAGGACAGACAGCCATAGTGCCTTTTGTAGGGGTAATGGGGCACCATCATTGGCAGCTGAGAGCCCAGGGCTGCCCCCTTTTCCCTGGGCGCAAAGCTCGACGGTGTGTACCTTATGCGGGTTTGGGGCAGTGCCATTTTTGAACCCAGATTTCCAGACGGATGAAGATTCCTCCCTGGGAAAAGGTGCCAGGACAGAAAGCAAGTGTTATTTCTCTAGTGTTAACGGGGCCCCATCCTTGGCACCTGAGAGCCCAAGGCTGCCACCTTTTCCCTGGGCGCAAAGCTAGATGGTGCCTGCCACTTGCAGGTCAGAGAAAGTGCTTTGTTCAGCCCAGGATTCCAGACGGATGACGACTCCTCCCAGGGAAAGGGCTCCCAGGACAGAAAGCGATTGTTCCATTTCTAGTGTTAATGGGGGCCCGTCATTGGCATCTGAGAGCCAGAGGTTGCCTCCTTTTCCCTGGGCGCAAAGCACGACAGTGCGTGCCACGTGCTGGTCCCAGAAAGTGCCATTTTACAGCCCAGAATTCCAGACCAATGAAGACTCCTCCCAGGGAAAAGGTGCCAGGACAGAAAGCCATTGTGCTTTTTGTAAAGGTAATGGGGTCCCATCATTGACACCTGAGAGCCCAAGACTGCCACCTTTTCCCTGGACGCAAAGCTCGATGGTGCGTTCCACTTGCGGGTCCAGGAAAGTGCCGATTCTCAGACCAGAATTCCAAACCGATGAAGATTCCTCCCTGGGAAAAGGTGCCAGGACAGAAAGCCATTGTGCCTTTTGTAGGGGTAATGGGGCACCATCATTGGCAGCTGAGAGCCCAGGGCTGCCCCCTTTTCCCTGGACGCAAAGCTCGACGGTGTGTACCTTGTGCGGGTTTGGGGCAGTGCCATTTTTGAACCCAGATTTCCAGACGGATGAAGATTCCTCCCAGGGAAAAGGTGCCAGGACAGAAAGCAAGTGTTATTTTTCTAGTGTTAACGGGGCCCCATCATTGGCAGCTGAGAGCCCAAGGCTGCCACCTTTTTTCCTGGGCGCAAATGTCGATGGCGCGTGCCACTTGCGGGTCCGGGGAAGTGCCATTTTTCAGCCCAGAATTCCAGACGGATGAAGACACCTCCCAGGGAAAAGGTGCCAGGTCAGAAATCGAATTGTCCTTTTCTAGGGTCAATGGTGTCCCATCATTGGCACCTCAGAGTTCAAGGCTGCCACCTTTTCCGTGGGCGCAAACATCAACGGCGCGTACCACTTTCTTGTCCGGGAAAGTGCCGTTTTTCAGCCCTCAATTCCAGACGGATGAAGACTCCTCACAGGGAAGAGGCTCCCAGGAAAGAAAGCGATTGTTCCATTTCTAGGGTTAATCGGGTTCCATCATTGGCACCTGAGAGCCCAAGGCTGTCACCTCTTCCCTGGGCGCAAAGCTCGACCATGCGTGCTACGTGAGAGTCCGGGAAATTGCCGTTTCTCATTCCAGAATTCCAGACCGATGAAGATTCCTCCCTGGGAAAAGGTGTCAGGACGGAAAGCGATTGTGCCTTTTCTAGGGTTAATGGGGCTCCATCATTGACATCTGAGAGCCCAAGGCTGCAACCTTTTCCCTGAGCGCAAAGCTCAACCATGCGTGCCACTTGCGGGTCCAGGAATGTGCTGTTTCTCATCCCAGAGTTCGAGGCCGATGAAGATTTCTCCCTGGGAAAAGATGCCAGGGCAGAAAGCAATTGTGCCTTTTCTAGGGTTCATGGGGCCCCAAAATGGACACCTGAGAGCCCAAGGCTGCCACCTTTTCCCTGGGCGCAAAGCTCGACGGAGCGTTCCACGTGCAGGTCCGGGAAAGTGCCATTTTTCAGCCCAGAATTCCAGACCTATGAAGATTCCTCAGAGGAAAAATGTACCAGGAGACAAAGCCATTGTGTATTTTGTAATGCTAATTGGGCCCCATCATTGGCACCTGAGAGCCCAAGGCTGCCACCTTTTCCCTGGGTGCAAATCTTGACGATGCATACCCTGTGCGGGTCCGGGAAAGGGCCGTTTTTCAGCCCAGGATTCCAGACGGAAGTCGATTCCTCTCTGGGAAAAGGTGTCAGGACAGAAAGCCATTGTGCCTTTTCTAGGGTTAATGGGACCTCATCTTTGGCACCTGAGAGCCCAAGGCTGCCACCTTTTCCCTGGACGCAAATGTCGACGGCGCGTGCCACTTGCAAGTCCGGGAATGTGCCGTTTCTCATCCCAGAATTCCAGGCCAGCGAAGATTTCTCCCTGGGAAAAGGTGCCAGGATAGAAAGCGATTGTGCCTTTTCTAGGGTTAATGGGGCCCAAAAATTGGCAGCTGAGAGCCCAGGGCTGCCACCTTTTCCCTGGGCGCAAAGCTCGACAGTGCGTGCCACATGCGGGTAAGGGAAAGAGCCGTTTTCAGCCCAGAAATCCAGACCAATGAAGATTCCTCCCAGGGAAAAGGTGCCAGGACAGAAAGCGATTGTTCTTTTTCTAGGGGTAAGGAGGCCCCATCATTGGCACCTGAGAGCCCAAGGCTGCCACCTTTTCCCTGGGCGCAAAGCTAGATGGTGCCTGCCACGTGCAGGTCAGAGAAAGTGCTTTGTTCAGCCCAGGATTCCAGACGGCTGACGACTCCTCCCAGGGAAAGGGCTCCCAGGACAGAAAGCGATTGTTCCATTTCTAGTTTTAATGAGGGCCCGTCATTGGCATCTGAGAGCCAGAGGTTGCCTCCTTTTCCCTGGGCGCAAAGCACGACAGTGCGTGCCACATGCTGGTCCCAGAAAGTGCCATTTTACAGCCCAGAATTCCAGACCAATGAAGACTCCTCCCAGGGAAAAGGTGCCAGGACAGAAAGCCATTGTGCTTTTTGTAAAGGTAATGGGGTCCCATCATTGGCACCTGAGAGCCCAAGACTGCCACCTTTTCCCTGGACGCAATGCTAGATGGTGCGTTCCACTTGCGGGTCCAGGAAAGTGCCGATTCTCAGAGCAGAATTCCAAACCGATGAAGATTCCTCCCTGGGAAAAGGTGCCAGGACAGAAAGCCATAGTGCCTTTTGCAGGGGTAATGGGGCACCATCATTGGCAGCTGAGAGCCCAACGCTGCCCCCTTTTCCCTGGGCGCAAAGCTCGACGGTGTATACCTTGTGCGGGTTTGGGGCAGTGCCATTTTTGAACCCAGATTTCCAGACGGACGAAGATTCCTCCCTGGGAAAAGGTGCCAGGACAGAAAGCAAGTGTTATTTTTCTAGTGTTAACGAGGACCCATCATTGGCAGCTGAGAGCCCAAGGCTGCCACCTTTTCCCTGGGCGCAAAGCTAGATGGTGCCTGCCACGTGCAGGTCAGAGAAAGACCTTTGTTCAGCCCAGGATTCCAGACGGATGACGACTCCTCCCAGGGAAAGGGCTCCCAGGACAGAAAGCGATTGTTCCATTTCTAGTGTTAATGTCATTGGCATCTGAGAGCCCAAGTTTGCCTCCTTTTCCCTGGGCGCAAAGCACGACAGTGCGTGCCACGTGCTGGTCCCAGAAAGTGCCATTTTACAGCCCAGAATTCCAGACCAATGAAGACTCCTCCCAGGGAAAAGGTGCCAGGACAGAAAGCCATTGTGTTTTTTGTAAAGGTAATGGGGCCCCATCATTGGCACCTGAGAGCCCAAGACTGCCACCTTTTCCCTGGACGCAAAGCTCGATGGTGCGTTCCACTTGCGGGTCCAGGAAAGTGCCGATTCTCAGACCAGAATTCCAAACAGATGAAGACTCCTCCCTGGGAAAAGGTGCCAGGACAGAAAGCAAGTGTTATTTTTCTAGTGTTAACGGGGCCCCATCATTGGCACCTGAGAGCCCAAGGCTGCCACCTTTTCCCTGGGCGCAAAGCTAGATGGTGCCTGCCACGTGCAGGTCAGAGAAAGTGCTTTGTTCAGCCCAGGATTCCAGACGGATGACAACTCCTCCCAGGGAAAGGGCTCCCAGGACAGAAAGCGATTGTTCCATTTCTAGTGTTAATGGGGGCCCGTCATTGGCATCTGAGAGCCAGAGGTTGCCTCCATTTCCCTGGGCGCAAAGCACGACAGTGCGTGCCACGTGCTGGTCCCAGAAAGTGCCATTTTACAGCCCAGAATTCCAGACCAATGAAGACTCCTCCCAGGGAAAAGGTGCCAGGACAGAAAGCCATTGTGCTTTTTGTAAAGGAAATGGGGCCCCATCATTGGCACCTGAGAACCCAAGACTGCCACTTTTTCCCTGGACGCAAGGCTCGATGGTGCGTTCCACTTGCGGGTCCAGGAAAGTGCCGATTCTCAGAGCAGAATTCCAAACCCATGAAGATTCCTCCCTGGGAAAAGGTGCCAGGACAGAAAGCCATTGTGCCTTTTGTAGGGGTAATGGGGCACCATCATTGGCACCTGAGAGCCCAAGGCTGCCCCCTTTTCCCTGGGCGCAAAGCTCGACGGTGTGTACCTTGTGCGGGTTTGTGGCAGTGCCATTTTTGAACCCAGATTTCCAGACGGACGAATATTCCTCCCTGGGAAAAGGTGCCAGGACAGAAAGCAAGTGTTATTTTTCTAGTGTTAACGGGGCCTCATCATTGGCACCTGAGAGCCCAAGGCTGCCTCCTTTTGCCTGGGCGCAAATGGCGACGGCACGTGCCACTTGCGGGTCCGGGGAAGTGCCATTTTTCAGCCCAGAATTCCAGACAGACGAAGACACCTCCCAGGGAAAAGGTGCCAGGTCAGAAATCGAATTGTCCTTTTCTAGGGTCAATGGTGTCCCATTATTGGCACCTCAGAGTTCAAGGCTGCCACCTTTTCCGTGGCCGCAAACATCAACGGCATGTACCACTTTCTTGTCCGGGAAAGTGCCGTTTTTCAGCTCTGAATTCCAGACGGATGAAGACTCCTCACAGGGAAGAGGCTCCCAGGAAAGAAAGCGATTGTTCCATTTCTAAGGTTAATCGGGCTCCATCATTGGCACCTGAGAGCCCAAGGTTGTCACCTCATCCCTGGGCGCAAGGCTAGATGGTGCCTGCCACGTGCAGGTCAGAGAAAGTGCTTTGTTCATCCCAGGTTTCCAGACGGATGACGACTCCTCCCAGGGAAAGGGCTCCCAGGACAGAAAGCGATTGTTCCATTTCTAGTGTTAATGGGGGCCCGTCATTGGCATCTGAGAGCCAGAGGTTGCCTCCTTTTCCCTGGGCGCAAAGCACGACAGTGCGTGCCACGTGCTGGTCCCAGAAAGTGCCATTTTACAGCCCAGAATTCCAGACCAATGAAGACTCCTCCCAGGGAAAAGGTGCCAGGACAGAAAGCCATTGTGCTTTTTGTAAAGGTAATGGGGCCCCATCATTGGCACCTGAGAACCCAAGACTGCCACCTTTTCCCTGGGCGCAAAGCTCCACGGTGTGTACCTTGTGCGGGTTTGGGGCAGTGCCATTTCTGAATCCAGATTTCCAGACGGGCGAAGATTCCTCCCTGGGAAAAGGTGCCAGGACAGAAAGCAAGTGTTAGTTTTCTACTGTTAACGGGGCCCCATCATTGGCACCTGAGAGCCCAAGGCTGCCACCTTTTGCCTGGGCGCAAATGTCGACGGTGCGTGCCACTTGCGGGTCCTGGGAAGTGCCATTTTTCAGCCCAGAATTCCAGGCGGACGAAGACACCTCCCAGGGAAAAGGTGCCAGGTCAGAAATCGAATTGTCCTTTTCTAGGGTCAATGGTGCCCCATCATTGGCACCTCAGAGTTCAAGGCTGCCACCTTTTCCGTGGGCGCAAACATCAACCGCGCGTCCCACTTTCTTGTCCGGGAAAGTGCCGTTTTTCAGCCCTGAATTCCAGACGGACGAATATTCCTCCCTGGGAAAAGGTGCCAGGACAGAAAGCGATTGTTATTTATCTAGTGTTAACGAGGACCCATCATTGGCACCTGAGAGCCCAAGGCTCTCACCACTTCCCTGGGCGCAAAGCTAGATGGTGCCTGCCAAGTGCAGGTCAGAGAAAGTGCTTTGTTCAGCCCAGGATTCCAGACGGATGACGACTCCTCCCAGGGAAAGGGCTCCCAGGACAGAAAGCGATTGTTCCATTTCTAGTGTTAATGGGGGCCCGTCATTGGCATCTGAGAGCCAGAGGTTGCCTCCTTTTCCCTGGGCGCAAAGCACGACAGTGCGTGCCACGTGCTGGTCCCAGAAAGTGCCATTTTACAGCCCACAATTCCAGACCAATGAAGACTCCTCCCAGGGAAAAGGTGCCAGGACAGAAAGCCATTGTGCTTTTTGTAAAGGTAATGGGGTCCCATCATTGACACCTGAGAGCCCAAGACTGCCACCTTTTCCCTGGACGCAAAGCTCGATGGTGCGTTCCACTTGCGGGTCCAGGAAAGTGCCGATTCTCAGAGCAGAATTCCAAACCGATGAAGATTCCTCCCTGGGAAAAGGTGCCAGGACAGAAAGCCATTGTGCCTTTTGCAGGGGTAATGGGGCACCATCATTGGCAGCTGAGAGCCCAAGGCTGCCCCCTTTTCCCTGGGCGCAAAGCTCGACGGTGTGTACCTTATGCGGGTTTGTGGCAGTGCCATTTTTGAACCCTGATTTCCAGACGGACGAAGATTCCTCCCTGGGAAAAGGTGCCAGGACAGAAAGCAAGTGTTATTTTTCTAGTGTTAACGGGGCCCCATCATTGGCAGCTGAGAGCCCAAGGCTGCCACCTTTTGCCTGGGCGCAAATGTCGACGGCGCGTGCCACTTGCGGGTCCTGGGAAGTGCCATTTTTCAGCCCAGAATTCCAGACGGGCGAAGACACCTCCCAGGGAAAAGGTGCCAGGTCAGAAATCGAATTGCCCTTTTCTAGGATCAATGGTGCCCCATCATTGGCACCTCAGAGTTCAAGGCTGCCACCTTTTCCGTGAGTGCAAACATCAACGGCGCGTACCACTTTCTTGTCCGGGAAAGTGCCGTTTTTCAGCCCTGAATTCCAGACGGATGAAGACTCCTCACAGGGAAGAGGCTCCCAGGACAGAAAGCGATTGTTCCATTTCTAGGGTTAATCAGGCTCCATCATTGACACCTGAGAGCCCAAGGTTGCCTCCTATACCCTGGGCGCAAAGCTCGACCATGCGTGCTACGTGAGGGTCCGGGAAATTGCAGTTTCTCATTCCAGAATTCCAGACCGATGAAGATTCCTCCCTGGGAAAAGGTGTCAGGACAGAAAGCGATTGTTCCTTTTCTAGGGTTAGTGGGGCTCCATCAATGACACTTGAGGGCCGAAGGCTGCAACCTTTTCCCTGAGCGCAAAGCTCGACGGTGCGTGCCACTTGCGGGTCCAGGAATGTGCTGTTTCTCATCCCAGAATTCCAGGTCGATGAATATTTCTCCCAGGGAAAATGTGCCAGGGCAGAAAGTAATTGTGCCTTTTCTAGGGTTAATGGGGCCCCAAAATTGACACCTGAGAGCCCAAGGCTGCCACCTTTTCCCTGGGCGCAAAGCTCGACGGAGCGTTCCACGTGCGGGTCCGGGAAAGTGTCATTTTTCAGCCCAGAATTCCAGACCTATGAAGATTCCTCAGAGGGAAAAGGTACCAGGAGACAAAGCCATTGTGTATTTTGTAATGCTAATTGGGCCCCATCATTGGCACCTGAGAGCCCAAGGCTGCCACCTTTTCCCTGGGTGCAAAGCTCAACGGTGCATACCCTGTGCGGGTCCGGGAAAGGGCCGTTTTTCAGCCCAGAATTCCAGACGGAAGTCAATTCCTCTCTGGGTAAAGGTGTCAGGACAGAAAGCCATTGTACCTTTTCTAGGGGTAATGGGGCCCCATCTTTGGCACCTGAGAGCCCAAGGCTGCCACCTTTTCCCTGGGCGCAAATGTCGACGGCGCGTGCCACTTGCAAGTCCGGGAATGTGCCGTCTCTCATGCCAGAATTCCAGGCCAGCGAAGATTTCTCCCTGGGAAAAGGTGCCAGGACAGAAAGCGATTGTGCCTTTTCTAGGGTTAATGGGGCCCCAAGATTGGAAGCTGAGAGCCCAGGGCTGCCACCTTTTCCCTGGGCGCAAAGCTCGACGGTGCGTGCCACATGCGGGTAAGGGAAAGAGCCGTTTTCAGCCCAGAATTCCAGACCAATGAAGATTCCTCCCTGGGAAAAGGTGCCAGGACAGGAAGCCATTGTTCTTTTTTAGGGGTAATGGGGCCCCATCATTGGCACCTGAGAGCCCAAGGCTGCCACCTTTTGCCTGGGCACAAAGCTCGACGGTGCGTTCCACTTGCAGGTCCGGGGAAGTGCCGTTTTTCAGTCCAGAATTCCAGACGGACGAAAATTCCTCCCTGGGAAAAGGTGCCAGGACAGAAAGCGATTGTTATTTATCTAGTGTTAACGGGGACCCATCATTGGCACCTGAGAGCCCAAGGCTGTCACCTCTTCCCTGGGCGCAAAGCTAGATGGTGCCTGCCACGTGCATGTCAGAGAAAGTGCTTTGTTCAGCCCAGGATTCCAGACGGATGACGACTCCTCCCAGGGAAAGGGCTCCCAGGAGAGAAAGCGATTGTTCCATTTCTAGTGTTAATGGGGGCCCGTCATTGGCATCTGAGAGCCAGAGGTTGCCTCCTTTTCCCTGGGCGCAAAGCACGACAGTGCGTGCCACGTGCTGGTCCCAGAAAGTGCCATTTTACAGCCCAGAATTCCAGACCAATGAAGACTCCTCCCAGGGAAAAGGTGCCAGGACAGAAAGCCATTGTGCTTTTTGTAAAGGTACTGGGGTCCCATCATTTACACCTGAGAGCCCAAGACTGCCACCTTTTCCCTGGACACAAAGCTCGATGGTGCGTTCCACTTGCGGGTCCAGGAAAGTGCCGATTCTCAGAGCAGAATTCCAAACCGATGAAGATTCCTCCCTGGGAAAAGGTGCCAGGATAGAAAGCCATTGTGCCTTTTGTAGGGGTAATGGGGCACCATCATTGGCACCTGAGAGCCCAAGGCTGCCCCCTTTTCCCTGGGCGCAAAGCTCGACGGTGTGTACCTTGTGCGGGTTTGTGGCAGTGCCATTTTTGAACCCAGATTTCCAGACGGATGAAGATTCCTCCCTGGGAGAAGGTGCCAGGACAGAAAGCAAGTGTTATTTTTCTAGTGTTAACGGGGCCCCATCATCGGCAGCTGAGAGCCCAAGGCTGCCACCTTTTTTCCTGGGCGCAAATGTCGATGGCGCGTGCCACTTGCGGGTCCGGGGAAGTGCCATTTTTTCAGCCCAGAATTCCAGACGGATGAAGACACCTCCCAGGGAAAAGGTGCCAGGTCAGAAATCGAATTGTCCTTTTCTAGGGTCAATGGTGTCCCATCATTGGCACCTCAGAGTTCAAGGCTGCCACCTTTTCCGTGGGCGCAAATATCAACGGCGCGTACCACTTTCTTATCTGGGAAAGTGCCATTTTTAAGCCCTGAATTCCAGACGGATGAAGACTCCTCACAGGGAAGAGGCTCCCAGGACAGAAAGCGATTGTTCCATTTCTAGGGTTAATCAGGCTCCATCATTGACACCTGAGAGCCCAAGGTTGCCTCCTATACCCTGGGCGCAAAGCTCGACCATGCGGGCTACGTGAGGGTCCGGGAAATTGCCGTTTCTCATTCCAGAATTCCAGACCGATGAAGATTCCTCCCTGGGAAAAGGTGTCAGGACAGAAAGCAATTGTTCCTTTTCTAGGGTTAGTGGGGCTCCATCAATGACACTTGAGGGCCGAAGGCTGCAACCTTTTCCCTGAGCGCAAAGCTCGACGGTGCGTGCCACTTGCGGGTCCAGGAATGTGCTGTTTCTCATCCCGGAATTCCAGGTCGATGAATATTTCTCCCAGGGAAAATGTGCCAGGGCAGAAAGTAATTGTGCCTTTTCTAGGGTTAATGGGGCCCCAAAATTGACACCTGAGAGCCCAAGGCTGCCACCTTTTCCCTGGGCGCAAAGCTCGACGGAGCGTTCCACGTGCGGGTCCGGGAAAGTGTCATTTTTCAGCCCAGAATTCCAGACCTATGAAGATTCCTCAGAGGGAAAAGGTACCAGGAGACAAAGCCATTGTGTATTTTGTAATGCTAATTGGGCCCCATCATTGGCACCTGAGAGCCCAAGGCTGCCACCTTTTCCCTGGGTGCAAAGCTCAACGGTGCATACCCTGTGCGGGTCCGGGAAAGGGCCGTTTTTCAGCCCAGAATTCCAGACGGAAGTCAATTCCTCTCTGGGTAAAGGTGTCAGGACAGAAAGCCATTGTACCTTTTCTAGGGGTAATGGGGCCCCATCTTTGGCACCTGAGAGCCCAAGGCTGCCACCTTTTCCCTGGGCGCAAATGTCGACGGCGCGTGCCACTTGCAAGTCCGGGAATGTGCCGTTTCTCATCCCAGAATTCCAGGCCAGCGAAGATTTCTCCCTGGGAAAAGGTGCCAGGACAGAAAGCGATTGTGCCTTTTCTAGGGTTAATGGGGCCCAAAAATTGGCAGCTGAGAGCCCAGGGCTGCCACCTTTTCCCTGGGCGCAAAGCTCGACGGTGCGTGCCACATGCGGGTAAGGGAAAGAGCCGTTTTCAGCCCAGAATTCCAGACCAATGAAGATTCCTCCCTGGGAAAAGGTGCCAGGACAGGAAGCCATTGTTCTTTTTCTAGGGGTAATGGGGCCCCATCATTGGCACCTGAGAGCCCAAGGCTGCCACCTTTTGCCTGGGCACTAAGCTCGACGGTGCGTTCCACTTGCAGGTCCGGGGAAGTGCCGTTTTTCAGTCCAGAATTCCAGACGGACGAAAATTCCTCCCTGGGAAAAGGTGCCAGGACAGAAAGCGATTGTTATTTATCTAGTGTTAACGGGGACCCATCATTGGCACCTGAGAGCCCAAGGCTGTTACCTCTTCCCTGGGCGCAAAGCTAGATGGTGCCTGCCACGTGCAGGTCAGAGAAAGTGCTTTGTTCAGCCCAGGATTCCAGACGGATGACGACTCCTCCCAGGGAAAGGGCTCCCAGGAGAGAAAGCGATTGTTCCATTTCTAGTGTTAATGGGGGCCCGTCATTGGCATCTGAGAGCCAGAGGTTGCCTCCTTTTCCCTGGGCGCAAAGCACGACAGTGCGTGCCACGTGCTGGTCCCAGAAAGTGCCATTTTACAGCCCAGAATTCCAGACCAATGAAGACTCCTCCCAGGGAAAAGGTGCCAGGTCAGAAATCGAATTGTCCTTTTCTAGGGTCAATGGTGTCCCATCATTGGCACCTCAGAGTTCAAGGCTGCCACCTTTTCCGTGGGCGCAAACATCAACGGCGCGTACCACTTTCTTATGTGGGAAAGTGCCATTTTTAAGCCCTGAATTCCAGACGGATGAAGACTCCTCACAGGGAAGAGGCTCCCAGGACAGAAAGCGATTGTTCCATTTCTAGGGTTAATCGGATTCCATCATTGGCACCTGAGAGCCCAAGGCTGTCACCTCTTCCCTGGGCGCAAATCTCGACCATGCGTGCTACGTGAGAGTCCGGGAAATTGCCGTTTCTCATTCCAGAATTCCAGACCGATGAAGATTCCTCCCTGGGAAAAGGTGTCAGGACGGAAAGCGATTGTGCCTTTTCTAGGGTTAATGGGGCTCCATCATTGACACCTGAGAGCCCAAGGCTGCAACCTTTTCCCTGAGCGCAAAGCTCGATGGTGCGTGCCACTTGCGGGTCCAGGAATGTGCCGTTTCTCATTCCAGAATTCGAGGCCGATGAAGATTTCTCCCAGGGAAAAGGTGCCAGGACAGAAAGCAATTGTGCCTTTTCTAGGCTTAATGGGGCCCCAAAATTGACACCTGAGAGCCCAAGGCTGCCACCTTTTCCCTGGGCGCAAAGCTCGACGGAGCGTTCCACGTGCGGGTCCGGGAAAGTGTCATTTTTCAGCCCAGAATTCCAGACCTATGAAGATTCCTCAGAGGGAAAAGGTACCAGGAGACAAAGCCATTGTGTATTTTGTAATGCTAATTGGGCCCCATCATTGGCACCTGAGAGCCCAAGGCTGCCACCTTTTCCCTGGGTGCAAAGCTCGACGGTGCATACCCTGTGCGGGTCCGGGAAAGGGCCGTTTTTCAGCCCAGAATTCCAGACGGAAGTCGATTCCTCTCTGGGAAAAGGTGTCAGGACAGAAAGCCATTGTGCCTTTTCTAGGGGTAATGGGACCTCATCTTTGGCACCTGAGAGCCCAAGGCTGCCACCTTTTCCCTGGGCGCAAATGTCGACGGCGCGTGCCACTTGCAAGTCCGGGAATGTGCCGTTTCTCATCCCAGAATTCCATGCCAGCGAGGATTTCTCCCTGGGAAAAGGTGCTCTCAGCTGCCAATGATGGGGCCCCATTAACCCAAGATATGGAATAATCCCTTTCTGTCCTAGCAGATTTTCTTAGGGAGGAATCATCGTCCGTCTGGAATTCTGGGTTTAAAAACAGCATGTGGCTTGCACCGTCATGCTTTGCACCCATGGGAAAAGATGGCAGCCTTGGACTCTAAGGTGTCAATGATGGGGCCCCATTAACTCAAGAAATGTAAAAATCGCTTTCTGTCCTTGCACCTTTTCCCAGGGAGGAATCTTCGTCTGTCTGGAAATCTGGGCTGAAAAACTGCAATTTCCCTGACTCGCACTTGCCACGCTCCATTGAGTTTTGAGCCCAGGGAAAAGGTGCAGCCTTGGGCTCTCAGATCCCAAAGATGGGGCCGCATTACCCCTACAAAAGGCACAATGGCTTTCTGTCCTGGCACCTTTTCCCTGGGAGGAATCATCGTCCGTCTGGAAGTCTGGGCTGAAAAACCTGCATGTGGCACGCACCGTTGGGCTTTGAGCCCAGGGAAAAGGTGACAGCCTTGGGCTGTGAGGTGCCAATGAGGGGGCCGCATTTACCCTAGAACTGGAACAATCGCTTTCTATACTGGCACATTTTCCCTGGGAGGAATCTTCGTCATTCTGGAAATCTGGACTGAAAAAAGGCACGTACCCTGACCAGCACCTGGCACACTCTGTCGAGCTTTGAGCCCAGGGAAAAGGTGTCACCCTTGGGCTCTCAGCTGCCAATGATGGGGCCCCATTACCCCTAAGAAAGGCACAATCGCTTTCTGTCCTGGCACCTTTTCCCTGGGAGGAATCATGGTCTGCCTGGAATTCCGGGCTCATAAACGGCACTTTCCCTGACCTGCACCTGGTACCCTCCGTCGTGCTTTGAGGCCAGGGAAAAGGTGGCATCCTTGGGCTCACAGGTGGCAATGATGAGACCCCATTACCCCAGGAAATGTAAAAATCCCTTTCTGTCTAAACACCTTTTCTCTGGGAGGAATCTTGGTCCATCTGGAATTCTGGGCTGAAAAAAGGCACTTTACCTGACCCGCAGGTGGCAGGCACCGTCGATCTTTGAGGCCAGGGAAAAGGTGGCAGTCTTGGGCTCTCAGCTGCCAAAGATGGGGCCACATTAACCCTAGAAAAGGAACAATCGCTTTCTGTACTGCCACCTTTTCCCTGGGAGGAATCATCGTCCGTCTCGATTTCTGGGCTGAAAAAACCGCATGTGGCATGCACCGCCTAGCTTTGCGCCCAGGGAATAGGTGGCAACCTTCAGCTCTCAAGTGCCAATGATGGGGCTCCATTAACACTAGAAAAGGAACAAACGCTTTCTGTCCAGGCACCTTTTCCCTGGGAGGAATCTTCATCCTTCTGGAAATCTGGACTGAAAAATTACGCTTGCCCAGAAGCGCTCCTGGCACAATCCGTCGAGCTTTGAGGCCAGGGAAAAGGTGGCAGCTTTTGGCTCACAAGTGCCAGCAATGGGGCCCCTTAAACCTAGAAATGGAACAATCGCTTTCTGTCTTGGAACTTTATCCAAGGGTAGAATTTTAAACCGCTTGGAATTCTGGGCTGATAAACGGCACTTTCCCTGACCCGCACCTTGTATGCTCCGTGAAGCTTTCAGCCCAGGGAAAAGGAGGCAGCCTTGGGCTCTCAGTTGCCAAAAGTGGGGCCGCATTAAGACTAGAAAAGGAAGAATCGCTTTCTGTCCTGGCACATTTTCCCTGGCAGGAATGTTCATCCGTCTGAAAATCTGGGCTGAAAAACCTGCAAATGCCACTCACCGTCGGGCTTTGCGACCAGGGAAAAGGTGACAGCCTTGGGCTGTCAGGTGCCAATGAGGAGCCCGCGTTTACCCTAGAATTGAAACAATCACTTTCTGTCCTGGCACTTTTTCCCTGGGAGGAATCTTGGTCCGTCTGGAATTCTGGGCTGAAAACGGCACTTTCCCAGACCCGCACCTCGAACGCACTGTCGAGCTTTGAGCCCAGGAAAAAGGTGGCAGCCTTGGGCTGTCAGGTGCCTAAGATGGGTCCGCATTAACCCTAGAAAAATAACAATCTCTTTCTGTCCTGGCACGATTTCCCAGGAAGGAATCTTCATCCGTCTGGAATTCTGGGCTGAAAAACCCGCATGCGACATGGACATTTGGGGTGTGCGCCCAGGGAAAAGGTGGCAGCCTTGGGCTCTCAGGTGTCAATGATGGGGCCCCATTAACCCTAGAAAAGGAACAATCGCTTTCTGTCCTGGCACCTTTTCTAAAGGAGGAATCTTCATCCGTCTGGAATTCTGGTCTGAAAAACCGCACTTTCCCGGGCCCGCACTTGGAACCCTCCGTCGTGCTTTGAGGCCAGGGAAAAGATGGCAGCCTTGTGCTCTCAGGTGCCAATGATGGGACCGCATTACCCCTAGAAGAGGCACAATCGCTTTCTCTACTAGCACATTTTCCCAGGGAGGAATCTTCGTCCGTCTGGAATTCTGGGTTCAAAAACGGCACTTTCCCGGACCCGCACTTGGCACCCTCCGTCGAGCTTTGAGCCCAGGGAAAAGGTGGCAGCCTTGGGCTCTCAGATCCCAAAGATGGGGCCGCATTAACCCTAGAAAAGGAACAATCCCTTTCTGTCCTGGGCACCTTTTCCCTGGGAGGAATCATCGTCCATCTGGAATTCTGGGCTGAAAAACCCGCATGTGGCATGCACCGTCGGGCTTTGAGCCCAGGGAAAAGGTGACAGCCTTGGGCTGTGAGGTGCCAATGAGGGGGCCGCATTTACCCTAGAACTGGAATAATCGCTTTCTATCCTGACACATTTTCCCTGTGACAAATCTTCGTCATTCTGGAAGTCTGGGCTGAAAAAAGGGGTACCCTGACCAGCACCTGGCACACTCTGTCGAGCTTTGAGCCCAGGGAAAAGGTGGCAGGCTTGGGCTCTCAGGTGTCAGTGATGGGGCACCATTACCTCTAAGAAAGGCACAATAGCTTTCTGTCCTGGCACCTTTTCCCTGGGAGGAATCATGGTCTGCCTGGAATTCTGGGCTGAAACACGGCACTTTCCCTCACCCGCACTTGGCACGCTCCGTCGAGCTTTGAGCCCAGGGAAAATGTGGCAGCCTTAGGCTCTGAGGTGGCAATGATGGGGCCCCATTAGTCCTAGAAAAGGCACAATCCCTTTCTGTCCTGGCACCTTTTCCCTGGGAGGAATCTTGGGCCCTCTGCAATTCTGGGCTGAAAACTGGAACTTTCCCAGACCCGCACCTCGCCCGCACTGTCGATCTTTGAGGCCAGGGAAAAGGTGGCAGCCTTGGGCTCTCAGGTGCCTAAGATGGGTCCACATTAACCCTAGAAAAGGAAGAATCGCTTTCTGTCCTGGCACGATTTCCAAGGGAGGAATGTTCATTTTTCTGGATTGAAAAACCCGCATGTGACAGGGAAAGTTGGGGTGTTCACCGAGGGAAAAGGTGGCAGCATTGGCTCTCAAGTGCCAATGATGGGGCCCCATAAACCCTAGAAAAGGAACAATCACTTTCTGTCCTGGCACTTTTTTCCCTAGCAGTAATCCTCGTCCATCTGGAATTCTGGGCTGAGAAACGGCACTTTCCCGGACCCCACCTGGCACACTCTTTGAGCTTTGAGCCCAGGGAAAAGGTGACAGCCTTGGGCTGTCATGTGGCAATGAGAGGGCCGCATTTACCCTAGAACTGGAACAATCGCTTTCTGTCCTGGAACATTTTCCATATAAGGAATCTTCGTCATTCTGGAAATCTGTGTTGAAAAACAGCATGTACCCTTACCCGCCGCTGGCACACTCCATCGAGCGTTGAGCCCAGGGAAAAGGTGGCAGCCTTGGGTTATCAGGTGGCAATGATGGGGCCCCATTACCCCTAGTAAACGCATAATCGCTTTCTGTCCTGGCACATTTTCTCTGGGAGGAATCTTTGTCTGTCTGGAATTCTGGGCTGAAAAACGGCGCTATCCAGACCCGTACTTGGCACGCTCCGTCGAGCTTTGAGCCCAGGGAAAAGGTGGCAGCCTTGGGCTCTCAGGAGTCAATGATGGGGCCGTATTAACCCAAGAAATGGAACAATCCATTTCTGTCCTGGCACCTTTTCCCAGGGAGGAATCATCGTCTGTCTGGAATTCTGGGCTTAAAAAAGAGCATGTGGCATGCACCGTCCGGCTTTACGCCCAGGGAAAAAATGGGGGCCTTGGACTCTCAGGTGCCAATGATGGGGCCCCATTAACCCAAGAAATGTAAAAATCGCTTTCTGTCCTTGCACCTTTTCCATGGGAGTAATCTTCATCCGTCTGGAAATCTCGGCTAAAAAACAGCACTTTCCTGGACTCGCAGTTGGCACGCTCCATTGAGCTTTGAGCCCAGGCAAAAGGTGGCAGCCTTGGGCTCTCAGGTGCCAATGATGGGGCCCCATTATTATTAGAAAACGCACAAACGCTTTCTCTCCTAGCACCTTTTCCCTGGGAGGAATCTTCATCCGTCTGGAATTCTGGGATGAAAATCGGCACTTTCCTGGACCCGCACAAATACGCACCATTGAGCTTTGCGACCATGGAATAGGTGGCAGCCTTGGGCTCTCAGGTGCCAATGATGGGGCCCCATTACCTTAACAAAATACACAATGGCTTTGTGTCCTGTCACCTTTTCCCTCTGAGGAATCTTCATCGGTCTGGAATTCTGGGCTGAAAAAATGGCACTATCCCTGACCCGCACAACTATGCACCGTCGAGTATTGCGACCTGGGTAAAGGTGGCAGCTTTGGGCTCACTCGTGCCAATGATGGGGCACCATTACCCCTAGAACTGGAACAATCGCTTTCTGTCCTGGCACCTTTTCCCTGGGAGGAATCTTCATCGGTCTGGAATTCTGGACTGAAAAATGGCACTTTCCCAGACCCGCACGTAGCACGCTCCGTCGAGCTTTGCGACTAGGGTAAAGGTGGCAGCCTTGGACTCTCAGGTGCCAATGATGGGGCCCCATTACCTTTACAGAATGCTCAATGGCTTTCTGTCCTGGCAACTTTTCCCTGGGAGGAATCTTCATTGGTCTGGAATTCTGGACTGAAAAATGGCACTTTCCCGGACCCTCAGGTAGCATGCACCGTCGAGCGTCACGCCAAGGGTAAAGGAGGCAGCCTTGGGCTCTCAGGTGCCAATGATGGGGCCCCATTACCTTTACAGAATCCTCAATGGCTTTGTGTCCTGGCAACTTTTCCCAGGGAGGAATCTTCATCGGTCTGGAAGTCTGGAATGAGAAAAGGCAATTTCCCGAACCCTCACGTAGGACGCACCGTCGAGCTTTGAACCCAGGTTAAAGGAGGCAAACTTAGGCTCTCAGGTGCCAATGATGGGGCCGGATTAACCCTAGAAATGGAACAATCGCTTTCTGTCCTGGCACCTTTTCCCTGGGAGGAATCTTCATCCGTCTAGAATTCTGGGCAAAAAAATGGCACTTTGCAGACAAGAAAGTGGCACGCACCCTTGACATTTGCACCCAGGCAAAACGTGGGAGCCTTGGGCTCTCAGGTGCCAAGGATGGGGCCCCGTTAACACTAGAAAAATAACACTTGCTTTCTGTCCTGGCACCTTTTCCCTGTGACGAATCTTCGTCCCTGTGGAATTCTGGGTTCAAAAATGGCACTGCCCCAAACCCGCACAAGGTACACACCGTCGAGCTTTGCTCCCAGGGACAAGGGGGCAGCCTTGGGCGCTCAGGTGCCAATGATGGGGCACCATTACCTTTACAAAAAGCACAATGGCTTTCTGTCCTGGCACCTTTTCCCTGGGAGGAGTTTTCATTGGTCTGGAATTCTGGGCTGAAAAATGGCACTATCTGGGACCAGCACGTGGCACGCACTGTCGAGCTTTGCGCCCAGGGAAAAGGAGGCAACCTCTGGCTCTCAGATGCCAATGACGGGCCCCCATTAACACTAGAAATGGAACAATCGCTTTCTGTCCTGGGAGCCTTTTCCCTGGGAGGAATCGTCATCCGCCTGAAATTCAGGACTGAACAAAGCACTTTCTCTGACCTGCACGTGGCAGGCACCATCCAGCTTTGCACCCAGGCAAAAGGTGGCAGCCTTGGGCTCTCAGGTGCCAACGATGGGTCCCCGTTAACACTAGATAAATAACAATCGCTTTCTGTCCTGGCACCTTTTCCCAGGGAGGAATTTTCGTCCGTCTGGAATTCTGGGCAGAAAAACAGCACTTCCCCGGACCCGCAAGTGGAACGCACCATCGAGCTTTGTGCCCAGGGAAAAGGTGGCAGCCTTGGGCTCTCAGGTGCCAATGATGGGGCCCCATTACCCCTACAAAAGGCACAATGGCTTTCTGTCCTGGCACCTTTTCCCAGGGAGGAATCTTCATCGGTCTGGAATTCTGGAATGAAAAACGGCAATTTCCCGGACCCTCGCATAGCACGCATGGTTGAGCTTTGCACCCAGGGTATAGGAGGCAACCCTGGGCTCTCAGGTGCCAATGATGGGTCCCGCTTAACCCTAGAAATGGAACAATGGCTTTCTGTCCTGGGAGCCTCTTCCCTGTGAGGAGTCTTCAGCCGTCTGGAATTCAGGGCTGAAAAACGGCACTTTCCCGGACAAGAAAGTGGTACGTGCCGTTGATGTTTGCGCCCACGGAAAAGGTGGCAGCCTTGAAGTCTGAGGTGCCAATGATGGGGCACCATTGACCCTAGAAAAGGACAATTCGATTTCTGACCTGGCACCTTTTCCCTGGAAGGTATCTTTGTCCGTCTGCAATTCTGGGTTCAAAAATGGCACTCCCCGAAACCCGCACAAGGTACACACCGTCGAGCTTTGCACCCAGGGAAAAGGTGGCAGCCTTGAACTCTCAGGTGCCAATGATGCGGCGCCATTTCCATTACAAAATACACCATGGCTTTGTCTCCTGGTACCTTTTCCCTCTGAGGAATCTTCATAGGTCTGGAATTCTGGGCTGAAAAATGGCACTTTCCCGGACCCACTCCTGGAACGCTCTGTCGAGATTTTTGTGCCCAGGGAAAAGCTGGCAGCCTTGGGCTCTCAGGTGTCAATTTTGGGGCTCCATTAACCCTAGAAAAGGCAAAATCGCTTTCTGTCCTGGCACCTTTTCCCTGGGAGAAATCTTCATCGGGCCTGAATTCTGGGATGAGAAACAGCACATTCCTGGACCCGCAAGTGGCACGCACCGTCGAGCTTTGCGCTCAGGGAAAAGATTGCAGCCTTCGGCTCTCGGGTGCCAATGATGAGTCCCCATTAACCCTAGAAAAGGAGAAATCGATTCCTGTCCTGGCACCTTTTCCCAGGGAGGAATCTTCATCGGTCTGGAATTCTGGAATGAGAAACGGCAATTTCCCGGACCCTCACGTAGCACGCATGGTCGAGCTTTGCGCCCAGGTTAAAGGAGGCAACCTTGGGCTCTCAGGTGCCAATGATGGGGCCCGATTAACCCTAGAAATGGAACAATCGCTTTCTGTCCTGGCACCTTTTCCCTGGGAGGAATCTTCATCCGTCTAGAATTCTGGGCTAAAAAATGGCACTTTCCCAGACAAGAAAGTGGCACGCACGCTTGACATTTGCACCCAGGCAAAACGTGGCAGCCTTGGGCTCTCATGTGCCAAGGATGGGGCCCCATTAACACTAGAAAAATAACACTTGCTTTCTGTCCTGGCACCTTTTCCCTGTGACGAATCTTCGTCCCTGTGGAATTCTGGGTTCAAAAATGGCACTGCCCCAAACCCGCACAAGGTACACACCGTCGAGCTTTGCTCCCAAGGACAAGATGGCAGCCTCGGGCGCTCAGGTGCCAATGATGGGGCACCATTACCTTTACTAAAAGCACAATGGCTTTCTGTCCTGGCACATTTTCCCTGGGAGGAGTTTTCATTGGTCTGGAATTCTGGGCTGTAAAATGGCACTTTCTGGGACCAGCACGTGGCACGTACTGTCGAGCTTTGCACCCAGGGAAAAGGAGGCAACCTCTGGCTCTCAGATGCCAATGACGGGCCCCCATTAACACTAGAAATGGAACAATCGCTTTCTGTCCTGGGAGCCTTTTCCCTGGGAGGAATCGTCATCCGCCTGGAATTCAGGACTGAACAAAGCACTTTCTCTGACCTGCACGTGGCAGGCGCCATCTAGCTTTGCACCCAGGGAAAAAGTGGCAGCCTTGGGCTCTCAGGTGCCAATGATGGGTCCCCGTTAACACTAGATAAATAACAATCGCTTTCTGTCCTGGCACCTTTTCCCTGGGAGGAATTTTCATCCATCTGGAATTCTGGGCTGAAAAATAGCACTTCTCCAGACCCACAAGTGGAACGCACCGTCAAGCTTTGTACCCAGGCAAGAGGTGGCAGCCTTGGGCTCTCAGGTGCCAATGATGGGGCCCCATTACCCCTACAAAAGGCACAATCGCTTTCTGTCCTGGCACCTTTTCCCAGGCAGGAATCTTCATCGGTCTGGAATTCTGGAATGAGAAACGGCAATTTCCCGGACCCTCACATAGCACGCATGGTCGAGCTTTGCACCCAGGGTGTAGGAGGCAACCTTGGGCTCTCAGGTGCCAATGATGGGGCCCGATTAACCCTAGAAATGGAACAATCGCTTTCTGTCCTGGGAGCTTTTCCCTGTGAGGAGTCTTCATCCGTCTGGAATTCAGGACTGAAAAACGGCACTTTCCTGGACAGGAAAGTGGTACGCACCATTGATGTCTGCGCCCACGGAAAAGGTGGCAGCCTTGAAGTCTGAGGTGCCAATGATGGGGCACCATTGACCCTAGGAAAGGACAATTCGATTTCTGACCTGGCACATTTTCCCTGGGAGGTGTCTTCGTCCGTCTGGAATTCTGGGCTGAAAAATGGCACTTCCCCAAACCCGCAAGTGGCACGCGCCGTCGGGCTTTGCGCCCTGGTAAAAGGTGGCAAACTTGGGCTCTCAGGTGCTCTTCTAACACGTGAAACTCTTGATTTCTGACAGACAGGAGACGTGAGGGCACTTATTTCTTACGGTTTTGGAAAGTAAATCATTTGCATCTAAAACTCCAGGGCTGGAGCTTGCTTTCATGGTGAAAAGCACTGTTGTTCCTTAGGGGAAGCTCAACGAGCAAAGTGCAACTTTGCTTTGCTAACAAGTGAAACGGTCGATTCCTCTCAGACAGAAGGCATCAGGACACAGTATTCTTATGGCTCTGGCTAGTGCATCACATGCATCAGAGAATCCAGAACTGGAGCTCTCTTTCTGGATGCAAAGCACGGTTGTTCCTTAGGGGAAGTTCAGCTCGCAAAGAGTAGCATTTTTCTGCTATCAAGTGAAACAGTCGATTCCTGCCAGAAAGAATGTATCAGGACACATATTTCTTATGGCTTTAGAAAGATTCTCATATGCATCTGAGAATCCAGGACTGGATCTTTCTTTCTCGGTGAAAAACAACTTTGTTCCTTAGGGGAAGCTCATCTCGCAAAGTGCAACTTTTCGTTGCTAACAAGAGAAACAGCTGATTCTTGCAAGACAGAAGGCATAAGGACACACATTTCTTATGGCTTTGATAAGTGAATAATATGCATCTAAAAATCCAGGCCTGGATCTTTCTTTCTCGGTGAAAAACAACTTTGTTCCTTAGGGGAAGCTCATCTCGCAAAGTGCAACTTTTCGTTGCTAACAAGAAAAACAGCTGATTCTTGCAAGACAGAAAGCTTAAGGACACACATTTCTTATGGCTTTGGTAAGTGAATAATATACATCAGAGAATCCAGGCCTGGATCTTTCTGTCTCGGTGAAAAACAACGTTGTTCCTTAGGGGAAGCTCATCTCGCAAAGTGCAACTTTTCGTTGCTAACAAGAGAAACAGCTGATTCTTGCAAGACAGAAGGCATAAGGACACATATTTCTTATGGCTTTGGTAAGTGAATCATATGCATCTGAGAATCCAGGCCTGGATCTTTCTTTCTCCCTGAAAATCACAGTGGTTCCTTAGAGGAGCTCATCTCGTAAAGTGCAACTAACTCTCCCGTGATCTGCTAAAGTGTGACACGGTTATTCGTGCCAGACAGAAGGCTGCAAGATACATATTTTTTATGGATTTGGAAAGAGAATTATATGCATCAGAGAATCCAGGCCTGGAGCTTTCTTTCTCCGTGAAAGAAACAGTTGTTACTTATGGGAATGTACTCTCGCAAAGTGTAGCGAAGAGTCCCATCTGTGCTAACAAGTGAAACAGCTGATTCTTGCCCATACACATTTGTTATGGCTTTGGAAAATGAATCACATGCATCAGAGAATCCAGGCCTGGATCTTTCTTTCTCGGTGAGAAACAGACTTGTTCTTTAGGGGAAGCTCATCTTCCAAAATGCAACTAACAGTGCCATGCTCTGCTAACAAGTGGAAACTTGATTCCTGCCAGAGAGAATACATTAGGGCACTCATTTCTAACGGCTTTTGAAAGTGAATCATATGCATCAGATAATCCATGCCTGGAGCTTTCTTATTTGGGAAAAGCACAAGTGCTTCTTGAAGCAAGCTCATCTCGCAAAGTGCAAATAAAACTCCCATGGTCCTTTAACAAGTGAAACATTTGATTCCTGCCAGACAGAACATATAAGGAAACATATTTCTTATGGTTTTGGAAAGTGAATCCTATGCATCTGAGAACCGAGGCCTGGAGCTTTCTTACTCTGAAAAAAGCACAGGTGCTCCTTTTAGGAAGTTCATCTCGCAAAGTGCAAATAATAATCACTTACTCTGGTAACAAGTGTAAGAGTTGATTCCTGCCAGACAGAAGGCATGAGGATACACATTTGTTATGGTTTTGGAAAATGAATGATATGCAAGAGAGAATCGAGGCCTGGAGCTTTCTTACTCTGGGAAAAGCACCGTTGCTCCTTATAGGAAGTTCATCTCGAAAAGTGCAGTTAACAGTTCCATGCTCTGCTAAATTTAAAAGAGTTTATTCCTGCCAGACAGAAGGCATCAGGAACGTCATTTCTTCTGGATTGGAAAGTGAATCATATGTATCTAACAATCCAGAGCTAGAGCTTGCTTTCTCGGTGAAAATCACACTGGTTCCTTAGAGAAGCTCATCTCGCAAAGTGCAACTAACAGTGCCATGATCTGCTACAATGTGACACAGTTGATTCCTGCCAGAGAGAATGCATCGGGATACACCAATGATAGGGCCCCGTTAACCTTAGAAAAGGAACAATTACTTTCTGTCCTGCCTCGTTTTCCCTGGCAGGAATCTTGGCCCATCTGCAATTCCGGGATGAAAAAAGGTTTGTACCTGCCTAAAACAATGGAGGTTTGCATCAAGGTGAAAGTTCAGTTCTTTGTGGTCTCAGGTGCCAATGATGGGGCCCAATTAACACTACAAAAGGAGCAATCCTTTTATATCTTGGCACCTTTTCCCTGGGAGAAATCTTTGTCCATCTGCAATTCAGACCTGGAGCTTTCTTTCTCTGTGAAAAACACAGTTCTTCATTAGGGGAAGCTCACCTAGCAAAGTGCAACTTTGCTCTGCTACCAAGTGAAACATTTGATTCCTGCCAGACAGAAAGCATCAGACAAACCTTTCTCATGGCTTTGGATAGTGAATTAGGTTTAGGATTAGGGTTAGGTTTAGCTTTAGGGTCAGGGTTTGTGTCGGGGTCAGGGTCAGGGTTAGTGTTACAGTTTAAGGGGTCAGGGTTAGGGTCAGGGTCAGGGTTAAGGTGAGAGTCATGGTCAGGGTAAGGGTTAGGGTTAGGGTTCGGGTTAGGGTTAGGGTTAGGGTTAGGGTTAGGGTTAGGGTTAGGGTTAGGGTTAGGGTTAGGGTTAGGGTTAGGGTTAGGGTTAGGGTTAGGGTTAGGGTTAGGGTTAGGGACCCCCACAGTTTACAGAAAGCATTAGGGTTAGGGTTAGGGTTAGGGTTAGGGTTAGGGGCAGGGGTAGGGGTAGGGGTAGGCTTATGGTTAGGGTTTGGAACCCCCACAGTTTACAGTAAGCACTAGAGTTAAGGATAGGTTTAGGGTTAGGGTTAGGGTTAGGGTTAGGGTTAGGGTTAGAGTTAGGGTTAGGGTGAGGGTTAGGGTTAGGGTTAGGGTTAGGGTTAGGGTTAGGGTTAGGGTTAGGGTTAGGGTTTGGGACCCCCACAGTTTACGGTAAGCACTAGGGTTAGGGTTAGGGTTAGGTTTAGGGTTAGGGTTAGGGTTAGGGTTAGGGTTTCGGTTAGGGTTACGGTTAGGGTTATGGTTAGGGTTAGGGTTAGGGTTAAGGTTAGGCATAGGGTTAGGGTTTGGGACCCCCAAAGTTTACAGTAAGCACTAGGGTTAGGGTTAGGGTTAGGGTTAGGGTTAGGGTTTCGGACCCCCACAGTTTACAGTAAGCATTACGGTTAGGGTTAGGGTTTGGGTTAGGGTTAGGATTAGGGTTAGGGTTAGGGTTAGGGTTAGGTTTAGGGTTAGGGTTAGGGTTAGGGTTAGGGATAGGGTTAAAGTTAGGGTTAGGGTTTGGAACCCCCACAGTTTACAGTAAGCACTAGGGTTAGGGTTAGGGTTAGGGTTAGGGTTAGGGTTAGGGTTAGGGTTAGAATCAGGCTTAGGGTGAGGGTTAGGGTTAGGGTTAGGGTTAGGGTTACGGTTAGGGTTATGGTTAGGGTTATGGTTAGGGTTAGGGTTAGGGTTAGGGTTAGCGTTTGGGACACACACAGTTTACAGTAAGTACTAGGGTTAGGGTTAGGGTTAGGGTTAGGGTTAGGGTTAGGGTTAGGGTTAGGGTTTGGGACCCCCACAGTTTACAGTAAGCACTAGGGTTAGGGTTAGGGTTAGGGTTAGGGTTAGGGTTAGGGTTAGGGTTAGGGTTAGGGTTAGGGTTTGGGACCCCCACAGTTTACAGTAAGCACTACGGTTAGGGTTAGGCTTAGGGTTAGGGTTAGGCTTAGGCTTAGGCTTAGGCTTAGGCTTAGGGTTAGGGTTAGGGTTAGGGTTAGGGTTAGGGATAAGGTTAGAGTTAGGGTTAGGGTTAGTGTTAGGGTTTGGAACCCCCACAGTTTACAGTAAGCACTAAGGTTAGGGTTAGGGTTAGAGTTAGGGTTAGGGTTAGGGTTTGGGTTAGGGTTTGGGACCCCAATAGTTTGCAGTAAGCACTAGGGTTAGGGTTAGGGTTAGGGTTAGGGTTACCGTTAGGGTTAGGGTTAGGGTTAGGGTTAGGGTTAGGGTTAGGGTTAGGGTTAGGGTTAGGATTAGGGTTAGGGTTAGGGTTTGGGACCCCCACAGTTTACAGTAAGCACTAGGGTTAGGGTTAGGGTTAGGGTTAGGGTTAGGGTTAGGGTTAGGGGTATGGTTAGGGTTACGGTTAGGGTTAGGGTTAGGCTTAGGGTTAGGGTTTGGGACACCCACAATTTACAGTATGTACTAGGGTTAGGGTTAGGGTTAGGGTTAGGGTTAGGGTTAGGGTTAGGGTTAGGGTTAGGGTTAAGGTTAGGGTTAGGGTTAGGGTTAGGGTTAGGGTTTGGGACCCCCACAGTTTACAGGAAGCACTAGGGTCAGGGTTAGGGTTAGGGTTAGGGTTAGGGTTAGGTTTAGGGTTAGGGTTACGGTTAGGGTTGCGGTTAGGGTTAGGGTTAGGGTTTGGGACACCCACAGTTTGCAGTAAGTACTAGGGTTAGGGTTTGGGTTAGGGTTAGGGTTAGGGTTAGGGTTAGGGTTAGGGTTAGGGTTAGGGTTAGGGTTAGGGTTAGGGTTAGGGTTTGGGACCCCCACAGTTTACAGTTAGCACTAGGGTCAGGGATAGGGTTAGGGTTAGGGTTAGGGTTAGGGTTAGGGTTAGGGTTAGGGTTTGGGACACCCACAGTTTGCAGTAAGTACTGTGGTTAGGGTTAGGGTTAGGGTTAGGGTTAGGGTTTGGGACCCCCACAGTTTACAGGAAGCACTAGGGTCAGGGTTTGCGTTAGGGTTAGGGTTACGGTTAGGGTTACGGTTAAGGTTAGGGTTAGGGTTGGGTTAGGTTTAGGGTTTGGGACACCCACAGTTTACAGTAAGTACTAGGGTTAGGGTTAGGGTTAGGGTTAGGGTTAGGGTTAGGGTTAGGGTTAGGGTTAGGGTTTGGGACCCCCAAAGTTTACAGTAAGCACTACGGTTAGGGTTAGGGTTTGGGTTAGGGTTAGGATTAGGGTTAGGGTTAGGGTTTAGGGTTAGGGTTAGGGTTAGGGTTAGGGTTACGGTTAGGGTTAGGGTTAGGGTTAGGGTTAGGATTAGGGATAGGGTTAGAGTTAGGGTTAGGGTTTGGAACCCTCACAGTTTACAGTAAGCACTAGGGTTAGGGTTCGGGTTAGAGTTAGGGTTAGGGTTAGGGTTAGGGTTTGGGACCCCAATAGTTTACAGTAAGCACTAGGGTTAGGGCTGGGTTAGGGTTAGGGTTGTGGTTAGGGTTAGGGTTAGGGTTAGGGTTAGGGTTAGGGTTAGGGTTAGGGTTAGGGTTAGGGTTAGGTTTAGGGTTAGGGTTTCGGTTAGGGTTACGGTTAGGGTTAGGGTTAGGCTTAGGGTTAGGGTTTGGGACACCCACAGTTTACAGTAAGTACTAGGGTTAGGGTTAGGGTTAGGGTTAGGGTTAGGGTTAAGGTTAGGCATAGGGTTAGGGTTTGGGACCCCCACAGTTTACAGTAAGCATTAGGGGTAGGGTTAAGATTAGGGTTAGGGTTAGGGTTAGGATTAGGGTTAGGGTTAGGGTTGGGGTTAGGGTTAGGGTTAGGGTTAGGGACCCCCACAGTTTACAGTAAGCACTAGGGTCAGGGTCAGGGTTAGGGTTAGGGTTAGGGTTACGGTTACGGTTACGGTTAGGGTTACGGTTAGGGTTAGGGTTAGGGTTTGGGACCCCCACAGTTTGCAGTAAGTGCTAGGGTTAGGGTTAGGGTTAGGGTTAGGGTTAGGGTTAGGGTTAGGGTTAGGGTTAGGGTTAGGGTTAGGGTTAGGGTTAAGTTTAGGCTTAGGGATAGGGTTTGCAACCCCCACAGTTTACAGTAAGCACTAGGGTTAGGGTTAGGGTTAGGGTTAGGGTTAGGGTTAGGGTTAGGGTTTCAGACCCCCACTGTTTACAGTAAGCACTACGGTTAGGGTTAGGGTTTGGGTTAGGGTTAGGATTAGGGTTAGGGTTAGGGTTTAGGGTTAGGTTTAGGGTTAGGGTTAGGGTTAGGGTTAGGGATAGGGTTAGAGTTAGGGTTAGGGTTTGGAACCCCCACAGTTTACAGTAAGCACTAGAGTTAGGGTTCGGGTTAGAGTTAGGGTTAGGGTTAGGGTTAGGGTTTGGGACTCCAATAGTTTACAGTAAGCACTAGGGTTAGGGCTGGTTTAGGGTTAGGGTTGTGGTTAGGGTTAGGGTTAAGGTTAGGGTTAGGGTTTGGGTTTGGGACCCCCACAGTTTGCAGTAAGCACTAGGGTTAGGGTTAGGGTTAGGGTTAGGGTTAGGGTTAGGGTTAGGTTTAGGGTTAGGGTTAGGGTTAGTGATAGGGTTAGGGTTAAGGTTAGTGATAGGGTTAGAGTTAGGGTTAGGGTTTGGAACCCCCACAGTTTAAAGTAAGCACTCAGGTTAGGGTTAGGGTTAGGGTTAGGGTTAGGGTTAGGGTTAGGGTTAGGGTTAGGGTTAGGGTTAGGGTTAGGGTTAGGGTTAGGGTTTGGTACCCCCACAGTTTACAGTAAGCACTAGGGTTAGGGTTAGGGTTAGGGTTAGGGTTAGGGTTAGGGTTAGGGTTAGGGTTAGGGTTTGGGTTTGGGACACCCACAGTTTACAGTATGTACTAGGGTTAGGGTTAGGGCTAGGGTTAGGGTTAGGTTTAGGGTTAGGGTTAGGGTTAGTGATAGGGTTAGGGTTAAGGTTAGTGATAGGGTTAGAGTTAGGGTTAGGGTTTGGAACCCCCACAGTTTAAAGTAAGCACTCAGGTTAGGGTTAGGGTTAGGGTTAGGGTTAGGGTTAGGGTTAGGGTTAGGGTTAGGGTTAGGGTTAGGGTTAGGGTTTGGTACCCCCACAGTTTACAGTAAGCACTAGGGTTAGGGTTAGGGTTAGGGTTAGGGTTAGGATTAGGGTTAGGGTTAGGGTTAGGGTTAGGGTTAGGGTTAGGGTTAGGGTTAGGGTTAGGGTTAGGGTTAGGGTTAGGGTTAGGGTTTGGGTTTGGGACACCCACAGTTTACAGTATGTACTAGGGTTAGGGTTAGGGTTAGGGTTAGGGTTAGGGTTAGGGTTAGGGTTAGGGTTAGGGTTAGGGTTAGGGTTAGTTTTAGGGTTAGGGTTAGTCTTAGGCTTAGGCTTAGTCTTAGGCTTAGGCTTAGGCTTAGGCTTAAGGTTATGCTTAGAGTTATGCATAGCTTAAGTGTTAGGGCAGCGCTGGGGTAAGGGTTAGTGTTAAGTTCCCTTTTGGACTCTTCTGCATCCTTTTTGCATCTCCTTTTATTCTCTTGGACCTTCTGATTCCACCTGAAGCAACTTGGACACTTCTAGACCCCCCTGAATGTTTCACTTGGTAGCAGAGCAAAGTTGCACTTTGCTAGGTGAGCTTCCCCTAATGAAGAACTGTGTTTTTCACGGAGAAAGAAAGCTCCAGGTCTGAAATGAAGATGGACAAAGATTTCTCTCAGGGAAAAGGTGCCAAGATACAAAAGGATTGCTCCTTTTGTAGTGTTAATTGGGCCCCATCATTGGCACCTGAGACCAGAAAGATCTGAACTTTCATCTTGATGCAAACCTCAATCGTTTTAGGCATGTAAGGGCCTTTTTCCATCCCGGAATTGCAGATGGGCCAAGATTTCTGCCAGGGAAAACGAGGCAGGAGAGAAAGCAATTTTTCCTTTTCTAAGGTTAATGGGACCCTATCATTGGCACCTGAGAGCCTGATGCATATGATTCACGTTCCAAAGCCATAAGAAATATGTGTCCTCATGCCTTCTCTCTGGCAGGAATCAACTGTGTCACATTTTAGTAGATCATGGGACTATTACTTGCACTTTGAGAGATGAACTTCTCAAAAGGAACAACTGTGCTTTTTCCACAAAAAAGAATACTCCAGGCCTGGATTCTCAGATGCATATGATTCATTTTTCCAAAGCCATAACAAATGTGATTGCTGATGCCTTCTCTCTGACAGGAATCAATACTTTCACTTTTGGCACAGCATGGGACTGTAAACTGCATTTTGCGAGATGAGCTTCCTCTAACGAACAAGTGTGCTTTTAAGAAAAAAAGAAAGCTCCATTCCGATATTCTCTGATGCATATTATTCGCTTTCCAAAGCCTTAAGAAATGTGTATCCCAATGCCTTCTCTCTGGCAGGAATCAACTATGTCACATTGTAGCAGATCATGGCACTCTTGGTTGCACTTTGCGAGATGAGCTTCTCTAAGGAACCAGTGTGATTTTCACCGAGAAAGCAAGCTCTAGCTCTGGATTGTTAGATGCATATGATTCACTTTCCAATCCAGAAGAAATGTCGGTCCTGATGCCTTCTGTCTGGCAGGAATAAACTCTTTCAAATTTAGCAGAGCATGGAACTGTTAACAGCACTGTTCGAGATGAACTTCCTATAAGGAGCAACGGTGCTTTTCCCAGAGTAAGAAAGCTCCAGGCATGGATTATCTGATGCATATGATTCACTTTCAAAAGCCGTTAGAAATGAGTGCCCTAATGTATTCTCTCTGGCAGGAATCAAGTTTCCACTTGTTAGCAGAGCATGGCACTGTTAGTTGCATTTTGGAAGATGAGCTTCCCATAAAGAACAAGTCTGTTTCTCACCGAGAAAGAAAGATCCAGGCCTGGATTCTCTGATGCATGTGATTCACTTTCCAAAGCCATAACAAATTCGTAACGGCAAGAATCAGCAGTTTCACTTGTTAGCACAGATGGGACTCTTCGCTGCACTTTGCGAGAGTACATTCCCATAAGTAACAACTGTTTCTTTCACGGAGAAAGAAAGCTCCAGGCCTGGATTCTCTGATGCATATAATTCTCTTTCCAAATCCATAAAAAAGAAGTATCTTGCAGCCTTCTGTCTGGCACGAATCAACCGTGTCACACTTTAGCAGATCACGGGAGAGTTAGTTGCACTTTACGAGATGAGCTCCTCTAAGGAACCACTGTGATTTTCACGGAGAAAGAAAGATCCAGGCCTGGATTCTCTGATGCATATTATTCACTTACCAAAGCCATAAGAAATGTGTGTCCTTATGCCTTCTGTCTTGCAAGAATCAGCTGTTTCTCTTCTTAGCAAAGCAAAGTTGCACTTTGCTCGTTGAGCTTCCCCTAAGGAACAACATTGCTTTGCACAGCGAAAGCAAGCTCCAGCCCTGGAGTTTTAGATGTATATGATTTACTTTCCAAAACCATAAGAAATATGTGCCCTGATGTCTCCTGCCTGTCAGAAATCAAGAGTTTCACGTGTTAGAAGAGCAAAGGTGCACTTTGCGATAGGAGCTTCCCGTACGTAACAACTGTGTTTTCACCAAGAAAGAAAGCTCCAGACCTGCATTCTCGAATGCATTTGATTCACTTATCAAAGCCATAAGAAATATGTGTCCTTTTGCTTTCTGTCTTGCAAGAATCAGCTGTTTCTCTTGTTAGCAACGAAAAGTTGCACTTTGCGAGTTGAGCTTCCCCTAAGGAACAAAGTTGTTTTTCACCGAGACAGAAAGATCCAGGCCTGGATTCTCAGATGCATATTATTCACTTACAAAAGCCATAAGAAATGTGTGTCCTTATGCCTTCTGTCTTGCAAGAATCAGCTGTTTCTCTTGTCAGCAACGAAAAGTTGCACTTTGCGAGATGAGCTTCCACTAAGGAACAAAGTTGTTTTTCCTGAGACAGAATGATCCAGGCTTGGATTCTCAGATGCATATTATTCACTTATCAAAGCCATAAGAAATGTGTGTCCTGATGCCTTCTGTCTGACAGGAATCGACTGTTTCTCTTGTTAGCAAAGCAAAGTTGCACTTTGCTCGTTGAGCTTCCCCTAAGGAACAACATTGCTTTGCACAGCGAAGGCATGCTCCAGCCCTGGAGTTTTAGATGTATATGATTTACTAACAAAAACCATAAAAAATATGTGCCCTCATGTCTCCTGTCTGTCAGAAATCAAGAGTTTCACGTGTTAGAAGAGCAAAGGTGCAATTTGCGATAGGAGCTTCCCGTACGTAACAACTGTGTTTTCACCTAGAAAGAAAGCTCCAGACCTGCATTCTCGAATGCATATGATTCACTTATCAAAGCCATAAGAAATATGTGTCCTTATGCTTTCTGTCTTGCAAGAATCACCTGTTTCTCTTGTTAGCAACGAAAAGTTGCACTTTGCTCGTTGAGATTCGCCTAATGAACAACAGTGGTTTGCACAGCGAAAGCAAGCTCCAGCCCTGGAGTTTTAGATGTATATGATTTACTTTCCAAAACCATAAGAAATATGTGCCCTGATGTCTCCTGTCTGTCAGAAATCAAGACTTTCACGTGTTAGAAGAGCAAAGGTGCACCTTGCGATACGAGCTTCCCGTACGTAAGAACTGTGTTTTCACCAAGAAAGAAAGCTCCAGGTCTGCATTCTCGAATGCATATGAGTCACTTATCTAAGCCATAAGAAATGTGTGTCCTCTTGCTTTCTGTCTTGCAAGAATCAGCTGTTTCTCTTGTTAGCAACGAAAAGTTGCACTTTGCGAGATGAGCTTCCCCTAAGGAACAAAGTTGTTTTTCACCGAGAAAGAAAGATCCAGGCCTGGATTTTTAGATGCATATTATTCACTTATCAAAGCCATAAGAAATGTGTGTCCTTATGCCTTCTGTCTTGCAAGAATGAGCTATTTCTCTTGTTAGCAACGAAAAGTTGCACTTTGCGAGATGAGCTTCCCCTAAGGAACAACGTTGTTTTTCACCGAGAAAGAAAGATCCAGTCCTGGATTCTCAGATGCATATTATTCACTTACCAAAGCCATAAGAAATGTGTGTCCTTATGCCTTCTGTCTCGCAAGAATCAGCTGTTTCTCTTGTTAGCAACGAAAAGTTGCACTTTGCGAGATGAGCTTCCCCTAAGGAACAGCGTTGTTTTTCACCGAGAAAGAAAGATCCAGTCCTGGATTCTCAGATGCATATTATTCACTTACCAAAGCCATAAGAAATGTGTGTCCTTATGCCTTCTGTCTCGCAAGAATCAGCTGTTTCTCTTGTTAGCAACGAAAAGTTACACTTTGCGAGATGAGCTTCCCCTAAGGAACAGCGTTGCTTTTCACCGAGAAAGAAAGATCCAGGCCTGGATTCTCAGATGAATATTATTCACTTACAGAAGCCATAAGAAATGTATGTCCTGATGCCTTCTGTTTTACAGGAATCGACTGTTTCTCTTGTTAGCAAAGGAAAGTTGCACTTTGCTCGTTGAGCTTCCCCTAAGGAACAACATTGCTTTGCACAGCGAAGGCAAGCTCCAGCCCTGGAGTTTTAGATGTATATGATTTACTTTCCAAAACCATAAGAAATATGTGCCCTGATGTCTCCTGTCTGTCAGAAATCAAGAGTTTCACGTGTTAGAAGAGCAAAGGTGCAATTTGCGATAGGAGCTTCCCGTACGTAACGACTGTGTTTTCACCTAGAAAGAAAGCTCCAGACCTGCATTCTCGAATGCATTTGATTCACTTATCAAAGCCATAAGAAATATGTGTCCTTATGCTTTCTGTCTTGCAAGAATCACATGTTTCTCTTGTTAGCAACGAAAAGTTGCACTTTGCGAGATGAGCTTCCCCTAAGGAACAAAGTTGTTTTTCAACGAGACAGAAAGATCCAGTCCTGGATTCTCAGATGCATATTATTCACTTACAAAAGCCATAAGAAATGTGTGTCCTGATGCCTTCTCTCTGACAGGAATCGACTGTTTCTCTTGTTAGCAAAGCAAAGTTGCACTTTGCTCCTTGAGATTCCCCTAAGGAACAACTGTTCTTTGCATGCGGAAAGTGAGCTCCAGTCCTGGATTCTCTGATGCATGTGATTCACTAGCCAGAGCCATAAGAAATGTGTGTCCTGATGCTTTCTGTCTTGCAAGAATCATCTGTTTCTCTTGTTAGCAACGAAAAGTTGCACTTTGCGAGATGAGCCTCCCCTAAGGAACAACGTTGTTTTTCACCGAGAAAGAAAGATCCAGTCCTGGATTCTCAGATGCATATTATTCTCTTACCAAAGCCATAAGAAATGTGTGTCCTTATGCTTTCTGTCTTGCAAGAATCAGCTGTTTCTCCTGTTAGCAACGAAAAGTTGCACTTTGCGACACGAGCTTCCCTTAAGGAACAAGGTTGTTTTTCACCGAGAAAGAAAGATCCAGTCCTGGATTCTCAGATGCATATGGGAATCTTTCAAACGCCATGAGAAATGTGTGTCCTGATGCCTTCTTTCTGACGGGAATCGACTGTTTCACTTGATAGCAGGATAATGCTACTCTTTGCGAGCTGAACTTCCCCTAAGGAACACCAGTGCTTTGCAACCAGAAAGAGGGCTCCAATCCTGGATTCTCTGATGCATGTGATTCATTAGCCAGAACCCTAAGAATACTGTGTCCTGATGCCTTCTGTCTGACAGGAATCGACTGTTTCACTTATTAGCAAAGCAAAGTTGCACTTTGCTCGTTGAGATTCGCCTAATGAACAACAGTGCTTTGCACAGCGAAAGCAAGCTCCAGCCCTGGAGTTTTAGATGTATATGATTTACTTTCCAAAACCATAAGAAATATGTGCCCTGATGTCTCCTGTCTGTCAGAAATCAAGACTTTCACGTGTTAGAAGAGCAAAGGCGCACTTTGCGATAGGAGCTTCCCGTAAGTAACAACTGTGTTTTCACCAAGAAAGAAAGCTCCAGACCTGCATTCTCGAATGCATATTATTCAATTACCAAAGCCATAAGAAATGTGTGTCCTTTTGCTTTCTGTCTTGAAAGAATCACCTGTTTCTCTTGTTAGCAACGAAAAGTTGCACTTTGCGAGATGAGCTTCCCCTAAGGAACAACGTTGTTTTTCACCGAGAAAGAAAGATCCAGTCCTGGATTCTCAGATGCATATTATTCACTTACCAAAGCCATAAGAAATGTGTGTCCTTATGCCTTCTGTCTCGCAAGAATCAGCTGTTTCTCTTGTTAGCAACGAAAAGTTGCACTTTGCGAGATGAGCTTCCCCTAAGGAACAACGTTGTTTTTCACCGAGACAGAAAGATCCAGGCCTGGATTCTCAGATGAATATTATTCACTTACAGAAGCCATAAGAAATGTATGTCCTGATGCCTTCTGTCTGACAGGAATCGACTGTTTCTCTTGTTAGCAAAGCAAAGTTGCACTTTGCGAGATGAGCTTCCCCTAAGGAACAACTGTGCTTTGCAACGTGAAATCAAGCTCCAGCCCTGGAGTTTTAGATGTATATGATTTACTTTCCAAAACCATAAGAAATATGTGCCCTGATGTCTCCTGTCTGTCAGAAATCAAGAGTTTCACGTGTTAGAAGAGCAAAGGTGCACTTTGCAATAGGAGCTTCCCGTAAGCAACAACTGTGTTTTCACCAAGAAAGAAAGCTCCAGACCTGCATTCTCGAATGCATTTGATTCACTTATCAAAGCCATAAGAAATATGTGTCCTTATGCTTTCTGTCTTGAAAGAGTCAGCTGTTTCTCTTGTTAGCAACGAAAAGTTGCACTTTGCGAGATGAGCTTCCCCTAAGGAACAAAGTTGTTTTTCACCGAGAAGGAAAGATCCAGTCCTGGATTCTCAGATGCATATTATTCACTTACAAAAGCCATAAGAAATGTGTGTCCTGATACATTCTTTCTGACGGGAATCGACTGTTTCACTTGATAGCAGAATAATGCTACTCTTTGCGAGCTGAACTTCTCCTAAAGAACAACTGTGCTTTGCATCCAGAAAGAGAGCTCCAGTCCTGGATCCTCTGATGCATGTGATTCACTAGCCAGAGCCTTAAGAATAGTGTGTCTTGATGCCTTCTGTCTGACAGGAATCGACCTTTTCACTTGTTAGCAAAGCAAAGTTGCCCTTTGCTCCTTGAGCTTCCCCTAAGGAAGAACAGTGCTTTGCACCGTGAAAGCAAGATCCAGCACTGGAGTTTTAGATGTATATGATTTACTTTCCAAAACCATAAGAAATATGTGCCCTGATGTCTCCTGTCTGTCAGAAATCAAGAGTTTCACGTGTTAGAAGAGCAAAGGTGCACTTGGCGATAGGAGCTTCCCGTTCGTAACAACTGTGTTTTCACCTAGAAAGAAAGCTCCAGACATGCATTCTCAAATGCATATGATTCACTTATCAAAGCCATAAGAAATGTGTGTCCTTTTGCTTTCTGTCTTGAAAGAATCAGTTGTTTCTCTTGTTAGCAACGAAAAGTTGCACTTTGCGAGTTGAGCTTCCCCTAAGGTACAAAGTTGTTTTTCACCGAGAAGGAAAGATGAGGCCTCGATTCTCAGATGCATATTATTCACTTACCGAAGCCATAAGAATTGTGTGTCCTGATGCCTTCTGTCTGACAGGAATCGACTGTTTCTCTTGTTAGCAAAGCAAAGTTGCACTTTGCGAGATGAGCTTCCCCTAAGGAACAACTGTGCTTTGCAACGTGAAAGCAAGCTCCCGCCCTGGAGTTTTAGATGTATATGATTTACTTTCCAAAACCATAAGAAATATGTGCCCTGATGTCTCCTGCCTGTCAGAAATCAAGAGTTTCACGTGTTAGAAGAGCAAAAGTGCACTTTGCGATAGAAGCTTCCCGTAAGCAACAACTGTGTTTTCGCCTAGAAAGAAAGCTCCAGACCTGCATTCTCGAATGCATATGATTCACTTATAAAAGCCATAAGAAATGTGTGTCCTTATGCTTTCTGTCTTGAAAGAATCAGATGTTTCTCTGTTAGCAACGAAAAGTTGCACTTTACGAGTTGAGCTTCCCCTAAGGAACAAAGTTGTTTTTCACCGAGAAAGAAAGATCCAGTCCTCGATTCTCAGATGAATATTATTCACTTACCAAAGCCATAAGAAATGTGTGTCCTGATGCTTTCTATCTTGCAAGAATCAGCTGTTTCTCTTGTTAGCAACGAAAAGTAGCACTTTGCGAGATGAGATTCCCCTAAGGAAAAAGTTGTTTTTCACCGAGAAAGAAAGATCCAGGCCTGGATTCTCAGATGCATATTATTCACTTACCGAAGCCATAAGAAATGTGTGTCCTGTCTGACAGGAATCGACTGTTTCACTTGTTAGCAAAGCAAAGTTACGCTTTGCTCGTTGAGATTCCGCTAAGGAACAACTGTGCTTTGCATCCAGAAAGAGAGCTCCAGTCCTGGATTCTTTGATGCATGTGATACACTAGCCAGAGCCATAAGAATAGTGTGTCCTGATGCCTTCTGTCTGACAGGAATTGACCGTTTCACTTGTTAGCAAAGCAAAGTTGCACTTTGCTCGTTGAGCTTCCCCTAAGGAACAAGAGTGCTTTGCACAGTGAAAGCAAGCTCCAGCCCTGGAGTTTTAGATGTATATGATTTACTTTCCAAAACCATAAGAAATATGTGCCCTGATGTCTCCTGTCTGTCAGAAATCAAGAGTTTCACGTGTTAGAAGAGCAAAGGTGCACTTTGCGATAGGAGCTTCCCGTAACAACTGTGTTTTCACCTAGAAAGAAAGCTCCAGACCTGCACTCTAGAATGCATATGATTCACTTATCAAAGCCATAAGAAATGTATGTCCTTATGCTTTCTGTCTTGAAAGAATCAGATGTTTCTCTGTTAGCAACGAAAAGTTGCACTTTACGAGTTGAGCTTCCCCTAAGGAACAAAGTTGTTTTTCACCGAGAAAGAAAGATCCAGTCCTCGATTCTCAGATGCATATTATTCACTTACCAAAGCCATAAGAAATGTGTGTCCTGATGCTTTCTGTCTTGCAAGAATCAGCTGTTTCTCTTGTTAGCAACGAAAAGTTGCACTTTGCGAGATGAGCTTCCCCTAAGGAACATGGTTGTTTTTCACCGAGAAGGAAAGATCCAGTCCTTGATTCTCAGATGCATATGAGAATCTTTCAAAAGCCATAAGAAATGTGTGTCCTGATACATTCTTTCTGACGGGAATCGACTGTTTCACTTGATAGCAGAATAATGCTACTCTTTGCGAGCTGAACTTCTAAAGAACAACTGTGCTTTGCATCCAGAAAGAGAGCTCCAGTCCTGGATTCTCTGATGCATGTGATTCACTAGCCAGAGCCATAAGAAATGTGTGTCTTGATGCCTTCTGTCTGACAGGAATCGACTGTTTCTCTTGTTAGCAAAGCAAAGTTGCACTTTGCTCGTTGAGATTCCCCTAAGGAAGAACTGTGCTTTGCATCCAGAAAGAGAGCTCCAGTCCTGGATTCTCTGATGCATGTGATTCACTAGCCAGAGCCTTAAGAATAGTGTGTCCTGATGCCTTCTGTCTGACAGGAATCGACCTTTTCACTTGTTAGCAAAGCAAAGTTGCCCTTTGCTCCTTGAGCTTCCCCTAAGGAAGAACAGTGCTTTGCACCGTGAAAGCAAGATCCAGCACTGGAGTTTTAGATGTATATGATTTACTTTCCAAAACCATAAGAAATATGTGCCCTGATGTCTCCTGTCTGTCAGAAATCAAGAGTTTCACGTGTTAGAAGAGCAAAGGTGCACTTTGCGATACGAGCTTCCCATACGTAACAACTGTGTTTTCACCTAGAAAGAAAGCTCCAGACCTGCATTCTCGAATGCATATGATTCACTTATCAAAGCCATAAGAAATGTGTGTCCTGATGCTTTCTGTCTTGCAAGAATCAGATGTTTGTCTTGTTAGCAACGAAAAGTTGCACTTTGCGAGATGAGCTTCCCCTAAGGAACAAAGTTGTTTTTCACCGAGACAGAAAGATCCAGGCCTGGATTCTCAGATGCATATTATTCACTTATCAAAGCCATAAGAAATGTGTGTCCTGATGCCTTCTGCCTTGCAAGAATAAGCTGTTTCTCTTGTTAGAAACGAAAAGTTGCACTTTGCGAGATGAGCTTCCCCTAAGGAACAGAGTTGTTTTTCCTGAGACAGAATGATCCAGGCTTGGATTCTCAGATGCATATTATTCACTTACAAAAGCCATAAGAAATGTGTGTCCTGATACATTCTTTCTGACGGGAATCGACTGTTTCACTTGAGAGCAGAATAATGCTACTCTTTGCGAGCTGAACTTCTCCTAAAGAACAACTGTGCTTTGCATCCAGAAAGAGAGCTCCAGTCCTGGATCCTCTGATGCATGTGATTCACTAGCCAGAGCCTTAAGAATAGTGTGTCCTGATGCCTTCTGTCTGACAGGAATCGACCTTTTCACTTGTTAGCAAAGCAAAGTTGCCCTTTGCTCCTTGAGCTTCCCCTAAGGAAGAACAGTGCTTTGCACCGTGAAAGCAAGATCCAGCACTGGAGTTTTAGATGTATATGATTTACTTTCCAAAACCATAAGAAATATGTGCCCTGATGTCTCCTGTCTGTCAGAAATCAAGAGTTTCACGTGTTAGAAGAGCAAAGGTGCACTTGGCGATAGGAGCTTCCCGTTCGTAACAACTGTGTTTTCACCTAGAAAGAAAGCTCCAGACATGCATTCTCAAATGCATATGATTCACTTATCAAAGCCATAAGAAATGTGTGTCCTTTTGCTTTCTGTCTTGAAAGAATCAGTTGTTTCTCTTGTTAGCAACGAAAAGTTGCACTTTGCGAGTTGAGCTTCCCCTAAGGTACAAAGTTGTTTTTCACCGAGAAAGAAAGATGAGGCCTCGATTCTCAGATGCATATTATTCACTTACCGAAGCCATAAGAATTGTGTGTCCTGATGCCTTCTGTCTGACAGGAATCGACTGTTTCTCTTGTTAGCAAAGCAAAGTTGCACTTTGCGAGATGAGCTTCCCCTAAGGAACAACTGTGCTTTGCAACGTGAAAGCAAGCTCCCGCCCTGGAGTTTTAGATGTATATGATTTACTTTCCAAAACCATAAGAAATATGTGCCCTGATGTCTCCTGTCTGTCAGAAATCAAGAGTTTCACGTGTTAGAAGAGCAAAAGTGCACTTTGCGATAGGAGCTTCCCGTAAGCAACAACTGTGTTTTCACCTAGAAAGAAAGCTCCAGACCTGCATTCTCGAATGCATATGATTCACTTATAAAAGCCATAAGAAATGTGTGTCCTTATGCTTTCTGTCTTGAAAGAATCAGATGTTTCTCTGTTAGCAACGAAAAGTTGCACTTTACGAGTTGAGCTTCCCCTAAGGAACAAAGTTGTTTTTCACCGAGAAAGAAAGATCCAGTCCTCGATTCTCAGATGAATATTATTCACTTACCAAAGCCATAAGAAATGTGTGTCCTGATGCTTTCTATCTTGCAAGAATCAGCTGTTTCTCTTGTTAGGAACGAAAAGTAGCACTTTGCGAGATGAGCTTCCCCTAAGGAACAACGTTGTTTTTCACCGAGAAAGAAAGATCCAGGCCTGGATTCTCAGATGCATATTATTCACTTACCGAAGCCATAAGAAATGTGTGTCCTGTCTGACAGGAATCGACCGTTTCACTTGTTAGCAAAGCAAAGTTACGCTTTGCTCGTTGAGATTCCGCTAAGGAACAACTGTGCTTTGCATCCAGAAAGAGAGCTCCAGTCCTGGATTCTTTGATGCATGTGATACACTAGCCAGAGCCATAAGAATAGTGTGTCCTGATGCCTTCTGTCTGACAGGAATCGACCGTTTCACTTGTTAGCAAAGCAAAGTTGCACTTTGCTCGTTGAGCTTCGCCTAATGAACAACAGTGCTTTGCACAGCGAAAGCAAGCTCCAGCCCTGGAGTTTTAGATGTATATGATTTACTTTCCAAAACCATAAGAAATATGTGCCCTGATGTCTCCTGTCTGTCAGAAATCAAGAGTTTCACATGTTAGAAGAGCAAAGGTGCACTTTGCGATAGGAGCTTCCCGTAAGTAACAACTGTGTTTTCACCTAGAAAGAAAGCTCCAGACCTGCATTCTCGAATGCATATGATTCACTTATCAAAGCCATAAGAAATGTTTGTCCTTATGCTTTCTGTCTTGCAAGAATCAGATGTTTCTCTGTTAGCAACGAAAAGTTGCACTTTACGAGTTGAGATTCCCCTAAGGAACAAAGTTGTTTTTCACCGAGAAAGAAAGATCCAGGCCTCGATTCTCAGATGCATATTATTCACTTACCAAAGCCATAAGAAATGTGTGTCCTGATGCTTTCTGTCTTGCAAGAATCAGCTGTTTCTCTTGTTAGGAACGAAAAGTTGCACTTTGCGAGATGAGCTTCCCCTAAGGAACATGGTTGTTTTTCACCGAGAAGAAAAGATCCAGTCCTTGATTCTCAGATGCATATGAGAATCTTTCAAAAGCCATAAGAAATGTGTGTCCTGATACATTCTTTCTGACGGGAATCGACTGTTTCACTTGATAGCAGAATAATGCTACTCTTTGCGAGCTGAACTTCTAAAGAACAACTGTGCTTTGCATCCAGAAAGAGAGCTCCAGTCCTGGATTCTCTGATGCATGTGATTCACTAGCCAGAGCCATAAGAAATGTGTGTCCTGATGCCTTCTGTCTGACAGGAATCGACTGTTTCTCTTGTTAGCAAAGCAAAGTTGCACTTTGCTCGTTGAGATTCCCCTAAGGAAGAACTGTGCTTTGCATCCAGAAAGAGAGCTCCAGTCCTGGATTCTCTGATGCATGTGATTCACTAGCCAGAGCCTTAAGAATAGTGTGTCCTGATGCCTTCTGTCTGACAGGAATCGACCGTTTCACTTGTTAGCAAAGCAAAGTTGCCCTTTGCTCCTTGAGCTTCCCCTAAGGAAGAACAGTGCTTTGCACCGTGAAAGCAAGATCCAGCACTGGAGTTTTAGATGTATATGATTTACTTTCCAAAACCATAAGAAATATGTGCCCTGATGTCTCCTGTCTGTCAGAAATCAAGAGTTTCACGTGTTAGAAGAGCAAAGGTGCACTTTGCGATACGAGCTTCCCGTAGGTAACAACTGTGTTTTCACCTAGAAAGAAAGCTCCAGACCTGCATTCTCGAATGCATATGATTCACTTATCAAAGCCATAAGAAATGTGTGTCCTGATGCTTTCTGTCTTGCAAGAATCAGATGTTTGTCTTGTTAGCAACGAAAAGTTGCACTTTGCGAGATGAGCTTCCCCTAAGGAACAAAGTTGTTTTTCACCGAGACAGAAAGATCCAGGCCTGGATTCTCAGATGCATATTATTCACTTATCAAAGCCATAAGAAATGTGTGTCCTGATGCCTTCTGCCTTGCAAGAATAAGCTGTTTCTCTTGTTAGGAACGAAAAGTTGCACTTTGCGAGATGAGCTTCCCCTAAGGAACAAAGTTGTTTTTCCTGAGACAGAATGATCCAGGCTTGGATTCTCAGATGCATATTATTCATTTACCGAAGCCATAAGAAATGTGTGTCCTGATGCCTTCTGTCTGACAGGAATCGACCGTTTCTCTTTTTAGCAAAGCAAAGTTGCACTTTGCTCGTTGAGATTCCCCTAAGGAACAACAGTGCTTTGCATCCAGAAAGAGAGCTCCAGTCCTGGATTCTCTGATGCATGTGATTCACTAGCCAGAGCCCTAAGAATACTGTGTCCTGATGCCTTCTGTCTGACAGGAATCGACCGTTTCACTTGTTAGCAAAGCAAAGTTGCACTTTGCTCGTTGAGCTTCGCCTAATGAACAACAGTGCTTTGCACAGCGAAAGCAAGCTCCAGCCCTGGAGTTTTAGATGTATATGATTTACTTTCCAAAACCATAAGAAATATGTGCCCTGATGTCTCCTGTCTGTCAGAAATCAAGAGTTTCACGTGTTAGAAGAGCAAAGGTGCACTTTGCGATACGAGCTTCCCGTTCGTAACAACTGTGTTTTCACCAAGAAAGAAAGCTCCAGACCTGCATTCTCGAATGCATATGATTCACTTATCAAAGCCATTAGAAATGTGTGTCCTTTTGCTTTCTGTCTTGAAAGAATCAGCTGTTTCTCGTGTTAGCAACGAAAAGTTGCACTTTGCGAGATGAGCTTCCCCTAAGGAACAAAGTTGTTTTTCACCGAGACAGAAAGATTTAGGCCTGGATTCTCAGATGCATATTATTCACTTACCAAAGCCATAAGAAATATGTGTCCTTATGATTTCTGTCTTGCAAGAATCAGCTGTTTCTCTTGTTAGCAACGAAAAGTTGCACTTTGCGAGATGAGCTTCCCCTAAGGAACAACGTTGTTTTTCACTGAGAAAGAAAGATCCAGTCCTGGATTCTCAGATGCATATTATTCACTTATCAAAGCCATAAGAAATGTGTGTCCTGATGCTTTCTGTGTTGCAAGAATCAGCTGTTTCTCTTGTTAGCAACGAAAAGTTGCACTTTGCGAGATGAGCTTCCCCTAAGGAACAAGGTTGTTTTTCACCGAGAAAGAAAGATCCAGTCCTGGATTCTCAGATGTATATTATTCACTTACCAAAGCCATAAGAAATGTGTGTCCTGATGCTTTCTTTCTTGCAAGAATCAGCTGTTTCTCTTGTTAGCAACGTAAAGTTGCACTTTGCGAGATGAGCTTCCCCTAAGGAACAAGGTTGTTTTTCACCGAGACAGAAAGATACAGGCCTGGATTCTCAGATGCATATTATTCACTTACAAAAGCCATAAGAAATGTTTGTCCTTATGTTTTCTGTCTTGCAAGAATCAGCTGTTTCTCCTGTTAGCAACGAAAATTGCACTTTCCGAGATGAGCTTCCCCTAAGGAACAACGTTATTTTTCACCGAGAAAGAAGGATCCAGTCCTGGATTCTCAGATGCATGTGAGAATCTTTCTATAGCCATAAGAAATATGTGTCCTGATACATTCTTTCTGACGGGAATCGACTGTTTCACTTGATAGCAGAAAAATGCTACTCTTTGCGAGCTGAACTTCTCCTAAAGAACAACTGTGATTTGCATCCAGAAAGAGAGCTCCAGTCCTGGATTCTCTGATGCATGTGATTCACTAGCCAGAGCCCTAAGAATACTGTGTCCTGATGCCTTCTGTCTGACAGGAATCGACTCTTTCACTTGTTAGCAAAGCAAAGTTGCACTTTGCTCGTTGAGCTTCGCCTAAGGAACAACAGTGCTTTGCACAGCGAAAGCAAGCTCCAGCCCTGGAGTTTTAGATGTATATGATTTACTTTCCAAAACCATAAGAAATATGTGCCCTGATGTCTCCTGTCTGTCAGAAATCAAGAGTTTCACGTGTTAGAAGAGCAAAGGTGCACTTTGCGATACGAGCTTCCCGTACGTAACAACTGTGTTTTCACCAAGAAAGAAAGCTCCAGACATGCATTCTCGAATGCATATGATTCACTCATCAAAGCCAAAAGAAATGTGTGTCCTTTTGCTTTCTGTCTTGCAAGAATCAGCTGTTTCTCTTGTTAGCAACGAAAAGTTGCACTTTGCGAGTTGAGCTTCCCCTAAGGAACAAAGTTGTTTTTCCTGAGACAGAAAGATCCTGGCCTTGATTCTCAGATGCATATGTGAATCTGTCTAAAGCCATAAGAAATATGTGTCCTGATGCCTCCTGTCTGACAGGAATCGACTGTTTCACTTGTTAGCAAAGCAAAGTTGCATTTTGATCGTTGAGCTTCCCCTAAGGAACAACAGTGCTTTTCACCGTGAAAGCAAGCTCCAGCCCTGGAGTTTTAGATGCATATGATTTACTTTTGAAAACCATAAGTAATATGTGCCCTGAAATATGTTTCCGTGGGCGCAAACAGCCCTGAATACCAGACTGATGAAGACCCCTCACAGGGAAGAGGCTCCCAGGACAGAAAGCGATTGTTCTTTTTCTAGGGGTAATGGGGCCCATCATTGGCACCTGAGAGCCCAAGGCTGCCACCTTTTCCCTGGGTGCAAAGCTCGACGGTGCATACCCTGTGCGGGTCTGGGAAAGGGCCGTTTTCCAGCTCAGAATTCCAGACGGAAGTCGATTCCTCTCTGGGAAAAAGTGTCAGGACAGAAAGCCATTGTGCCTTTTCTAGAGGTTATGGGGTCCCATCTTTAGCACCTGAGAGCCCAAGGCTGCCACCTTTTACCTGGGCGCAAATGTCGACGGCGCGTGCCACTTGCAAGTCCGGGAATGTGCTGTTTCTCATCCCAGAATTCCAGGCCAGCGAAGATTTCTCCCTGGGAAAAGGTGCCAGGACAGAAAGCGATTGTGCTTTTTCTAGTGTTAATGGGCCCCCAAAATTGGCAGCTGAGAGCCCAGGGCTGCCACCTTTTCCCTGGGCGCAAAGCTCGACGGTGCGTGCCACATGCGGGTAAGGGAAAGAGCCCTTTTCAGCCCAGAATTCCAGACAAAAGTCAATTCCTCCCTGGGAAAAGATGTCAGGACAGAAAGCCAATGTGCCTTTTCTAGGGATAATGGGGCCCCATCTTTGGCACCTGAGAGCCCAAGGCTGCCACCTTTTGCCTGGGCGCAAAGCTCGATGGTGCGTTCCACTTGCGGGTCCGGGGAAGTGCCGTTTTTCAGCCCAGAATTCCAGACGGACGAAAATTCCTCCCTGGGAAAAGGTGCCAGGACAGAAAGCGATTGTGCCTTTTCTAGGGTTAATGGGGCCCCAAAATTGACACCTGAGAGCCCAAGGCTTCCACTTTCTGCCTGGGCGCAATGCTCGACGGAGCGTTCCACATGCAAGTCCGGGAAAGTTCCATTTTTCAGCCCAGAATTCCAGACCGATGAAGATTCCTCAGATGGAAAAGGTGTCAGGAGCCAAAGCCATTGTGTATTTTGTAATGGTAATGGCGCCCCATCATTGGCATCTGAATACCCAAGGCTGTCACCTTTTCCCTGGGTGCAAAGCTCGACAGAGCGTACGCTGTGCGGGTCCGGGAAAGTGCCATTTTTCAGCCCTGAATTCCAGCCGGATGAAGACTCCTCACAGGGAAGAGGCTCCCAGGACAGAAAGCGATTGTTCCATTTCTAGGGTTAATCGGGCCCCATCATTGGCACCTGAGAGCCCAAGGTTGCCTCCTATACCCTGGGTGCAAAGCTCGACCATGCGTGCTACGTGAGGGTCCGGGAAATTGCCGTTTCTCATTCCAGAATTCCAGACCGATGAAGATTCCTCCCTGGGAAAAGGTGCCAGGACAGGAATCGATTGTTCCTTTTCTAGGAGTAATGGGGACCCATCATTGACACCTGAGAACCGAAGGCTGCAACCTTTTCCCTGAGCGCAAAGCTCGCCGGTGCGTGCCACTTGCGGGTCCAGGAATGTGCTGTTTCTCATCCCAGAATTCCAGACCGATGAAGATTTCTCCCAGGGAAAAGGTGCCAGGTCAGAAAGCGATTGTGCCTTTTCTAGGGTTAATGGGCCCCCAAAATTGGCAGCTGAGAGCCCAGGGCTGCCACCTTTTCCCTGGGCGCAAAGCTCGATGGTGCGTGCCACATGCGGGTAAGGGAAAGAGCCGTTTTCAGCCCAGAATTCCAGACAAAAGTCAATTCCTCCCTGGGAAAAGATGTCAGGACAGAAAGCCATTGTGCCTTTTCTAAGGATAATGGGGCCCCATCTTTGGCACCTGAGAGCCCAAGGTTGCCTCCTATACCCTGGGCGCAAAGCTCGATGGTGCGTTCCACTTGCGGGTCTGGGGAAGTGCCGTTTTTCAGCCCAGAATTCCAGACGGACGAAAATTCCTCCCAGGGAAAATGTGCCAGGACAGAAAGTGATTGATATTTATCTAGTCTTAACGGGGACCCATCATTGCCACCTGAGAGCCCAAGGCTGCCACCTTTTCCCTGGGCGCAAAGCTAGATGGTGCCTGCCACGTGCAGGTCAGAGAAAATGCTTTGTTCAGCCCAGAATTCCAGACGGATGACGACTCCTCCCAGGGAAAAGGCTCCCAGGACAGAAAGCGATTGGTCCATTTCTAGTGTTAATGGGGGCCCGTCATTGTCACCTCAGAGCCAGAGGTTGCCTCCTTTTCTATGGGCGCAAAGCTCGACAGTGCATGCCACGTGCTGGTCCCAGAAATTGCCGTTTCTCATTCCAGAATTCCAGACCGATGAAGATTCTGCCCAGGGAAAAGGTGCCAGGACAGGAATCGATTTTATCCTTTTCTAGGCTTAATGGGACCCATCATTGCAACCTGAGAGCCCAAGGCTGCCACCTTTTCCCTTGGAGTAAATGTCGACGGCACGTACCACTTGCGGGTTCAGGGAAGTGCCATTTTTCAGCCCAGAATTCCAGACGGACGAAGACACCTCCCACGGAAAAGGTGCCAGGTCAGAAATCGAATTGTCCTTTTCTAGGGTCAATGGTGCCCCATCATTTGCACCTGAATACCCAAGGCTGCCACCATTTCCATGGGCGCAAACATCAACGGCGTGTACCACTTTCTTGTCCGGGAAAGTGCCGTTTTTCAGCCCTGAATTCCAGACGGATGAAGACTCCTCACAGAGAAAAGGTGTCAGGACAGAAAGCGATTGTTACTTTTCTAGGGTTAATCGGGCCCCATCATTGGCACCTGAGAGCCCAAGGTTGCCTCCTATACCCTGGGCGCAAAGCTCGACCATGCGTGCTACGTGAGTGTCTGGGAAATTGCCGTTTCTCATTCCAGAATTCCAGACCGATGAAGATTCCTCCCTGGGAAAAGGTGCCAGGACAGGAATCGATTTCTCCTTTTCTAGGAGTAATGGGGACCCATCATTGGCACCTGAGAGCCGAAGGCTGCAACCTTTTCCCTGAGCGTAAAGCTCGACAGTGCGTGCCACTTGCGGGTCCAGGAATGTGCTGTTTCTCATCCCAGAATTCAGGGCCGATGAAGATTTCTCCCAGGGAAAAGGTGCCAGGACAGAAAGCGATTGTGCCTTTTCTAGGGTTAATGGGGCCCCAAAATTGACACCTGAGAGCCCAAGGCTGCCACCTTTTCCCTGGGCGCAAAGCTCGACGGAGCGTTACACATGCAAGTCCGGGAAAGTGCCATTTTTCAGCCCAGAATTCCAGACCTATGAAGATTCCTCAGAGGGAAAAGGTGCCAGGAGACAAAGCCATTGTGTATTTTGTAATGCTAATTGGGCCCCACCTGAGAGCCCAAGGCTGCCACCTTTTCCCTGGGTGCAAAGCTTGACGATGCATACCCTGTGCGGGTCCGGGAAAGGGCCGTTTTTCAGCCCAGAATTCCAGACGGAAGTCAAATCCTCCCTGGGAAAAGGTGTCAGGACAGAAAGCCATTGTGCCTTTTCTAGGGATATTGAGGCCCCATCTTTGGCACCTGAGAGCCCAGGGCTACCACCTTTTCCCTTGGCGCAAAGCTTGAGGGTGCGTGCCACTTGCAAGTCCGGGAATGTGCCGTTTCTCATCCCAGAATTCCAGGCCAGGGAAGATTTCCCCCTGGGAAAAGGTGCCAGGACAGAAAGCGATTGTGCCTTTTCTAGGGTTAATGGGGCCCCAAAATTGACACCTGAGAGCCCAAGGCTGCCACCTTTTCCCTGGGCGCAAAGGTTGACGGAGCGTTCCACGTGCCGGTCCGGGAAAGGGCCATTTTTCAGCCCAGAATTCCAGACCTATGAAGATTCCTCAGAGGGAAAAGGTACCAGGAGACAAAGCCATTGTGTATTTTGTAATGCTAATTGGGCCCCATCATTGGCACCTGAGAGCCCAAGGCTGCCACCTTTTCCCTGGGTGCAAAGCTTGACGATGCATACCCTGTGCGGGTCCGGGAAAGGGCCGTTTTTCAGCCCAGAATTCCAGACGGAAGTCAAATCCTCCCTGGGAAAAGGTGTCAGGACAGAAAGCCATTGTGCCTTTTCTAGGGATATTGAGGCCCCATCTTTGGCACCTGAGAGCCCAGGGCTACCACCTTTTCCCTTGGCGCAAAGCTTGAGGGTGCGTGCCACTTGCAAGTCCGGGAATGTGCCGTTTCTCATCCCAGAATTCCAGGCCAGCGAAGATTTCCCCCTGGGAAAAGGTGCCAGGACAGAAAGCGATTGTGCCTTTTCTAGGGTTAATGGGGCCCCAAAATTGACACCTGAGAGCCCGGGGCTGCCACCTTTTCCCTGGGCGCAAAGCTTGACGGAGCGTTTCACGTGCGGGTCCGGGAAAGGGCCATTTTTCAGCCCAGAATTCCAGACCTATGAAGATTCCTCAGAGGGAAAAGGTTCCAGGAGACAAAGCCATTGTGTATTTTGTAATGCTAATTGGGCCCCATCATTGGCACCTGAGAGCCCAAGGCTGCCACCTTTTCCCTGGGTGCAAAGCTTGACGATGCACGCCCTGTGCGGGTCCGGGAAAGGGCCGATTTTCAGCCCAGAATTCCAGACGAAAGTCAATTCCTCTCTGGGAAAAGGTGTCAGGACAGAAAGCAAGTGTTATTTTTCTAGTGTTAACGGGGCCCCATCATTGGCACTTGAGAGCCCAAGGCTGCCACCTTTGGTCTGGGCGCAAATGTCGACGGCGCGTGCCACTTGCGGGTCCCGGGAAGTGCCATTTTTCAGCCCAGAATTCCAGACGGACGAAGATACCTCTCAGGGGAAAGGTGCCAGGTCAGAAATCGATTGTTATTTATCTAGTGTTAACGGGGCCCCATCATTGGCATCTGAGAGCCCAAGGCTGCCACCTTTTCCCTGGGCATAAAGCACGACAGTGCGTGCCACGTGCTTGTCCCAGAAAGTGCCATTTTAGAGCCCAGAATTCCAGACCAATGAAGACACCTCCCAGGGAAAAGGTGCCAGGACAGAAAGCCATTGTGCTTTTTGTAAAGGTAATGGGGCCCCATCATTGGCACCTGAGAGCCCAAGACTGCCACCTTTTCCCTGGACACAAAGCTCGATGGTGCGTTCCACTTGCGGGTCCAGGAAAGTGCCGATTCTCAGACCAGAATTCCAAACCGATGAAGATTCCTCCCTGGGAAAAGGTGCCAGGACAGAAAGCCATTGTGCCTTTTGTAGGCGTAATGGGGCACCATCATTGGCAGCTTAGAGCCCAAGGCTGTCAGCTTTTCCCTGGGCACAAAGCTCGACGGTGTGTACCTTGTGCGGGTTTGGGGCAGTGCCGTTTTTGAACCCCGAACTCGAGACGGACGAAGATTCCTCCCAGGGAAAAGGTGCCAGGACAGAAAGCAAGTGTTATTTTTCTAGGGGTAATGGGGCCCCATGATTGGCACCTGAGAGCCCAAGGCTGCCACCTTTTCCCTGGGTGCAAAGCTCGACGGTGCATACCCTGTGCGGGTCCGGGAAAGGGCCGTTTTTCAGCCCAGAATTCCAGACGGAAGTCGATTCCTCTCTGGGAAAAGGTGTCAGGACAGAAAGCCATTGTGCGTTTTGTAGGGGTAATGGGGCCCCAAAATTGGCACCTGAGAGCCCAAGGCTGCCACCTTTTCCCTGGGCGCAAATGTCAACGGCGCGTGCCACTTGCAAGTCCGGGAATGTGCCGTTTCTCATCCCAGAATTCCAGGCCAGCGAAGATTTCTCCCTGGGAAAAAGTGCCAGGACAGAAGGGGATTGTGCCTTTTCTAGGGTTAATGGGGCCCCAAAATTGGCAGCTGAGAGCCCAGGGCTGCCACCTTTTGCCTGGGCGCAAAGCTCAACGGTGCGTGCCACATGCGGGTAAGGGAAAGAGCCGTTTTCAGCCCAGAATTCCAGACGGAAGTCGATTCCTCCCTGGGAAAAGGTGTCAGGACAGAAAGCCATTGTGCTTTTTCTAGGGATAATGGGGCCCCATCTTTGGCACCTGAATACCCAAAGCTGCAACCTTTTCCCTGGGTGCAAACCTCGACAGTGCGTACCCTGTGCGGGTCCGGGGAAGTAGCATTTTTCAGCCCTGAATTCCAGACGGATGAAGACTCCTCACAGGGAAAAGGCTCCCAGGACAGAAAGCGATTGTGCCTTTTCTAGGGTTAACGGGGCCCCAAAATTGGCAGGTGAGTGCCCAGGGCTGCCACCTTTTGCCTGGGCGCAAAGCTCGACGGTGCGTGCCACATGCGGGTAAGGGAAAGAGCCGTTTTCAGCCCAGAATTCCAGACGGAAGTCAATTCCTCCCTGGGAAAAGGTGTCAGGACAGAAAGCCATTGTGCTTTTTCTAGGGATAATGGAGCCCCTTCTTTGGCACCTGAGAGCCCAAGGCTGCCACCTTTTCCCTGGGCGCAAACATCAACGGCGCGTGCAACTTTCTTGTCCGGGAAAGTGCCGTTTTTCAGCCCAGAATTCCAGACGGATGAAGACTCCTCACAGGGAAGAGGCTCCCAGGACAGAAAGCATTGTTCCATTTCTAGGGTTAATTGGGCCCCATCATTGGCACCTGAGAGCCCAAGGTTGCCTCCTATACCCTGGGCGCAAAGCTCGACCCTGCGTGCTACGTGACGGTCCAGGAAATTGCCGTTTCTCATTCCAGAATTCCAGACCGATGAAGATTCCTCCCTGGGAAAAGGTGCCAGGACAGGAATCGATTTCTCCTTTTCTAGGAGTAATGGGGACCCATCATTGGCACCTGAGAACCGAAGGCTGCAACCTTTTCCCTGAGCGCAAAGCTCAATGCTGCGTGCCACTGGCGGGTCCAGGAATGTGCTGTTTCTCATCCCAGATGTCGGGGCCAATGAAGATTTCTCCCAGGGAAAAGGTGCCAGGACAGAAAGCGATTGTGCCTTTTCTAGGGTTAATGGGGCCCCAAAATTGACACCTGAGAGCCCAAGGCTGCCACCTTTTCCCTGGGCGCAAAGCTTGATGGAGCGTTCCACGTGCGGGTCCGGGAAAGTGCCATTTTTCAGCCCAGAATTCCAGACCTATGAAGATTCCTCAGAGGGAAAAGGTACCAGGAGACAAAGCCATTGTGTATTTTGTAATGCTAATTGGACCCCATCTTTGGCACCTGAGAGCCCAAGGCTGCCACCTTTTCCCTGGGTGCAAAGCTTGACGATGCATACCCTGTGCGGGTCCAGGATAGTGCCGTTTTTCAGCCCAGAATTCCAGACGGACCGAGATTCCTCCCAGAGAATATGTGCTAGCACAGAAAGCAATTGTGCCTTTTCTAGGGGTAATGGGGCCCCCTCATTGGCACCTGAGAGCCCAAGGCTGTCACCTTTTCCCTGGGCTCAAAGCCCGACGAAGCGTGCCACTTGCGGGTTATTCAACCCAGAATTCCAGACGGATGAAGATTCCTGCCAGGGAAAATGTGCCTGGACAGAATGCGATTGTTCTTTTTCTAGCGTTAATGCGAGCCCACTTTTGACACCTGAGAGCCCAAGGCTGCCACCTTTTCCCTGGGCTCAAAGCACGACGGAGTGTGCCACGTGCGGTTTAGGGAAAGTGCCGTTTATCAGCCCGGAATACCAGGCGGTTTAAGATTCTACCCTGGGATAAAGCGCCAGGGGAGAAAGCGATTGTTCAATTTCTAGGGTTAATGCGGACTCATCATTGACACCTGAGAGCCCAAGACTGCCACCTTTTCCCTGGGCTCAAACCTCGACGGAGCATGCCACACTCAGGCCAGGGAAAGTGTAGTTTTTCAGCCCAGATTTCCGGACAGACAAAGATTCCACCCTGGGAAAAGGTACCAAGACAGAAAGCGATTTTTACATTTCCTGGGTTAATGGGGCCCCATCATTGGCACCTGAGAGTCCAAGGCTGCCACCTTTTCCCTGGGCGGAAAGCCCGACGGTGCCTTCCACATGCTGTTTTTTAAGTCCAGAATTCCAGAGGGACGATGATTCCTCCCTGGGAAAAGGTGCCAGGACAGAAAGGGATTGTTCCATTTCTAGGTTTAAGGGGCCCCATCATTGGCACCTGAGAGCCCAAGTCTGCCACCTTTTCCCTGGGCACAAAGCTCGACGGAACGTGCCAAGTGCAGGTTTTTTCAGCCCAGCATTCCAGACGGATGAAGATTCCTGCCAGGGAAAATGTGCCAGGACAGAAAGCGATTGTTACTTTTCTAGTGTTAATGCGGTCGCACTTTTGGCACCTGAGAGCCCAAGGCTGCCACCTTTTCCCTGGGCTCAAAGCTCGATGCAGCGTGCCAAGTGCGGGTCTGGGATAGTGCCGTTTTTGAGCCCAGAATTCCAGACAGACCGAGATTCCTCCCAGGGAATATGTGCTAGCACAGAAAGCAATTGTGCCTTTTTTAGGGGTAATGGGGCCCCATCATTGGCACCTGAGAGCCCAAGGCTGCCACCTTTTCCCTGGGCTCAAAGCACGACGGAGCGTGCCAGGTGCGGGTCAGGGAAAGAGCCGTTTATCAACCTGGAATTCCAGGCGGTTTAAGATTCTACCCTGGGATAAAGTGCCAAGACAGAAAGTGATTGTTCCATTTCTAGGTTTAAAGGGCCAAATCATTGGCACATGGCAGCCCAAGGCTGCCACCTTTTCCCTGGCCTCAAAGCTCGATGGAGTGTGCCAGGTGCGGTTCTGGAAAGCGTAATTTTTCAACCCAGATTTCCAGACGGCCCAAGATTGCTCCCAGGGAAAAGGTGCCAGGACAGAAAGCGATTGTTTCTTTTCTAGGGTTAATGGGGCCCCATCATTGGCACCTGAGAACCGAAGGCTGCAACCTTTTCCCTGAGCGCAAAGCTCAATGCTGCGTGCCACTGGCGGGTCCAGGAATGTGCTGTTTCTCATCCCAGATGTCGGGGCCAATGAAGATTTCTCCCAGGGAAAAGGTGCCAGGACAGAAAGCGATTGTGCCTTTTCTAGGGTTAATGGGGCCCCAAAATTGACACCTGAGAGCCCAAGGCTGCCACCTTTTCCCTGGGCGCAAAGCTTGATGGAGCGTTCCACGTGCGGGTCCGGGAAAGTGCCATTTTTCAGCCCAGAATTCCAGACCTATGAAGATTCCTCAGAGGGAAAAGGTACCAGGAGACAAAGCCATTGTGTATTTTGTAATGCTAATTGGACCCCATCTTTGGCACCTGAGAGCCCAAGGCTGCCACCTTTTCCCTGGGTGCAAAGCTTGACGATGCATACCCTGTGCGGGTCCAGGATAGTGCCGTTTTTCAGCCCAGAATTCCAGACGGACCGAGATTCCTCCCAGAGAATATGTGCTAGCACAGAAAGCAATTGTGCCTTTTCTAGGGGTAATGGGGCCCCCTCATTGGCACCTGAGAGCCCAAGGCTGTCACCTTTTCCCTGGGCTCAAAGCCCGACGAAGCGTGCCACTTGCGGGTTATTCAACCCAGAATTCCAGACGGATGAAGATTCCTGCCAGGGAAAATGTGCCTGGACAGAATGCGATTGTTCTTTTTCTAGCGTTAATGCGAGCCCACTTTTGACACCTGAGAGCCCAAGGCTGCCACCTTTTCCCTGGGCTCAAAGCACGACGGAGTGTGCCACGTGCGGTTTAGGGAAAGTGCCGTTTATCAGCCCGGAATACCAGGCGGTTTAAGATTCTACCCTGGGATAAAGCGCCAGGGGAGAAAGCGATTGTTCAATTTCTAGGGTTAATGCGGACTCATCATTGACACCTGAGAGCCCAAGACTGCCACCTTTTCCCTGGGCTCAAACCTCGACGGAGCATGCCACACTCAGGCCAGGGAAAGTGTAGTTTTTCAGCCCAGATTTCCGGACAGACAAAGATTCCACCCTGGGAAAAGGTACCAAGACAGAAAGCGATTTTTACATTTCCTGGGTTAATGGGGCCCCATCATTGGCACCTGAGAGTCCAAGGCTGCCACCTTTTCCCTGGGCGGAAAGCCCGACGGTGCCTTCCACATGCTGTTTTTTAAGTCCAGAATTCCAGAGGGACGATGATTCCTCCCTGGGAAAAGGTGCCAGGACAGAAAGGGATTGTTCCATTTCTAGGTTTAAGGGGCCCCATCATTGGCACCTGAGAGCCCAAGTCTGCCACCTTTTCCCTGGGCACAAAGCTCGACGGAACGTGCCAAGTGCAGGTTTTTTCAGCCCAGCATTCCAGACGGATGAAGATTCCTGCCAGGGAAAATGTGCCAGGACAGAAAGCGATTGTTACTTTTCTAGTGTTAATGCGGTCGCACTTTTGGCACCTGAGAGCCCAAGGCTGCCACCTTTTCCCTGGGCTCAAAGCTCGATGCAGCGTGCCAAGTGCGGGTCTGGGATAGTGCCGTTTTTGAGCCCAGAATTCCAGACAGACCGAGATTCCTCCCAGGGAATATGTGCTAGCACAGAAAGCAATTGTGCCTTTTTTAGGGGTAATGGGGCCCCATCATTGGCACCTGAGAGCCCAAGGCTGCCACCTTTTCCCTGGGCTCAAAGCACGACGGAGCGTGCCAGGTGCGGGTCAGGGAAAGAGCCGTTTATCAACCTGGAATTCCAGGCGGTTTAAGATTCTACCCTGGGATAAAGTGCCAAGACAGAAAGTGATTGTTCCATTTCTAGGTTTAAAGGGCCAAATCATTGGCACATGGCAGCCCAAGGCTGCCACCTTTTCCCTGGCCTCAAAGCTCGATGGAGTGTGCCAGGTGCGGTTCTGGAAAGCGTAATTTTTCAACCCAGATTTCCAGACGGCCCAAGATTGCTCCCAGGGAAAAGGTGCCAGGACAGAAAGCGATTGTTTCTTTTCTAGGGTTAATGGGGCCCCATCATTGGCACCTGAGAACCGAAGGCTGCAACCTTTTCCCTGAGCGCAAAGCTCAATGCTGCGTGCCACTGGCGGGTCCAGGAATGTGCTGTTTCTCATCCCAGATGTCGGGGCCAATGAAGATTTCTCCCAGGGAAAAGGTGCCAGGACAGAAAGCGATTGTGCCTTTTCTAGGGTTAATGGGGCCCCAAAATTGACACCTGAGAGCCCAAGGCTGCCACCTTTTCCCTGGGCGCAAAGCTTGATGGAGCGTTCCACGTGCGGGTCCGGGAAAGTGCCATTTTTCAGCCCAGAATTCCAGACCTATGAAGATTCCTCAGAGGGAAAAGGTACCAGGAGACAAAGCCATTGTGTATTTTGTAATGCTAATTGGACCCCATCATTGGCACCTGAGAGCCCAAGGCTGCCACCTTTTCCCTGGGTGCAAAGCTTGACGATGCATACCCTGTGCGGGTCCAGGATAGTGCCGTTTTTCAGCCCAGAATTCCAGACGGACCGAGATTCCTCCCAGAGAATATGTGCTAGCACAGAAAGCAATTGTGCCTTTTCTAGGGGTAATGGGGCCCCCTCATTGGCACCTGAGAGCCCAAGGCTGTCACCTTTTCCCTGGGCTCAAAGCCCGACGAAGCGTGCCACTTGCGGGTTATTCAACCCAGAATTCCAGACGGATGAAGATTCCTGCCAGGGAAAATGTGCCTGGACAGAATGCGATTGTTCTTTTTCTAGCGTTAATGCGAGCCCACTTTTGACACCTGAGAGCCCAAGGCTGCCACCTTTTCCCTGGGCTCAAAGCACGATGGAGTGTGCCACGTGCGGTTTAGGGAAAGTGCCGTTTATCAGCCCGGAATACCAGGCGGTTTAAGATTCTACCCTGGGATAAAGCGCCAGGGGAGAAAGCGATTGTTCAATTTCTAGGGTTAATGCGGACTCATCATTGACACCTGAGAGCCCAAGACTGCCACCTTTTCCCTGGGCTCAAACCTCGACGGAGCATGCCACACTCAGGCCAGGGAAAGTGTAGTTTTTCAGCCCAGATTTCCGGACAGACAAAGATTCCACCCTGGGAAAAGGTACCAAGACAGAAAGCGATTTTTACATTTCCTGGGTTAATGGGGCCCCATCATTGGCACCTGAGAGTCCAAGGCTGCCACCTTTTCCCTGGGCGGAAAGCCCGACGGTGCCTTCCACATGCTGTTTTTTAAGTCCAGAATTCCAGAGGGACGATGATTCCTCCCTGGGAAAAGGTGCCAGGACAGAAAGGGATTGTTCCATTTCTAGGTTTAAGGGGCCCCATCATTGGCACCTGAGAGCCCAAGTCTGCCACCTTTTCCCTGGGCACAAAGCTCGACGGAACGTGCCAAGTGCAGGTTTTTTCAGCCCAGCATTCCAGACGGATGAAGATTCCTGCCAGGGAAAATGTGCCAGGACAGAAAGCGATTGTTACTTTTCTAGTGTTAATGCGGTCGCACTTTTGGCACCTGAGAGCCCAAGGCTGCCACCTTTTCCCTGGGCTCAAAGCTCGATGCAGCGTGCCAAGTGCGGGTCTGGGATAGTGCCGTTTTTGAGCCCAGAATTCCAGACAGACCGAGATTCCTCCCAGGGAATATGTGCTAGCACAGAAAGCAATTGTGCCTTTTTTAGGGGTAATGGGGCCCCATCATTGGCACCTGAGAGCCCAAGGCTGCCACCTTTTCCCTGGGCTCAAAGCACGACGGAGCGTGCCAGGTGCGGGTCAGGGAAAGAGCCGTTTATCAACCTGGAATTCCAGGCGGTTTAAGATTCTACCCTGGGATAAAGTGCCAAGACAGAAAGTGATTGTTCCATTTCTAGGTTTAAAGGGCCAAATCATTGGCACATGGCAGCCCAAGGCTGCCACCTTTTCCCTGGCCTCAAAGCTCGATGGAGTGTGCCAGGTGCGGTTCTGGAAAGCGTAATTTTTCAACCCAGATTTCCAGACGGCCCAAGATTGCTCCCAGGGAAAAGGTGCCAGGACAGAAAGCGATTGTTTCTTTTCTAGGGTTAATGGGGCCCCATCATTGGCACCTGAGAGCCGAAGGCTGCCACCTTTTCCCTGGGCGCAAAGCCCGACGGTGCATGCCACATGCGGTTTTTTCAGCCCAGAATTCCAGACGGACGATGATTCCTCCCTGGGAAAAGGTGCCAGGGCAGAAAGCCATTGTGCCTTTTCTAAGAAAATGGGGCCCCATCACTGGTAGCTGAGACCCCAAGGCTGCCACCTTTTCCCTGGGCTCAAGCCTCGACGGTGCATGCCATGCGCTGGTCCGGCAAATGCAGTTTTTCATCCCAGAATTCCAGATGGATGAAGATTCCTCCCAGGAAAAAGGTGCCAGGACAGAAAGCGAGTGTTTCAGGTCTAGGGTTAATGGGGCCCCCTCATTGGCACCTGAGAGGCCAAGGCTGTCACCTTTTCCTGGACGCAAAGCCCGACAGTGCGTGCCGTTTGCGGGTTTTTCAGACCAGATTTCCAGACGGATGAAGATTCCTCCCAGGGAAAATGTGCTAGGACAGAAAGCGATTGTTCCTCTTCTAGTGTTAATGGGGCCCCACTTTTGGAACCTGAGAGCCCAAGGCTGCCACCTTTTCCCTGGGCTCAAAGCACAACGGAGCGTGCCAGGTGCGGGTCAGGGAAAGCGTAATTTTTCAGCCCAGATTTCCAGACAAACCAAGATTCCTCCCTGGGAAAACGTGCCAGGACAGAAAGCGTTTGTTCCTTTTCTAGGGTTAATGGGGCCCCATCATTAGCACCTGAGAGCCCAAGGCTGCCACCTTTGGGTGCAAAGCCCGACGTTGCGTGCCACATGCAGTTTTTTCAGCCCAGAATTCCAGACGGACGATTATTACTCCCTGGAAAAAAACGTGCCAGGATAGAAAGCGATTGTGCCTTTTCTAAGGGTATTGGGGCCCTATCATTGACAGCTGAGAGCCCAAGGCTGCCACCTTTTCCCTAGCCTCAAAGCTCGACGGAGCGTGCCAAGTGCGGGTCCGGGACAGTGCTGTTTTTCAGCCCAGAATTCCAGACAGACGAAGATTCCTCCCAACGAAAAGGTGCCAGGACAGAAAGTGATTGTTCCTTTTCTAGGGTTAATGGGGCCCCATCATTGGCACCTAAGAGCCCAAGACTGCCACCTTTTCACTGGGCGCAAAGCTCGACGGAGCGTGGGAAGTGCGAGTAAGGGAAAGTGCGCTTTTTCAGCCCAGATTTCCAGACGGACGAAGATTCCTCCCAGGGAAAAGGTGCCAGGATAGAAAGCAATTTTTACATTTCTTGGGTTAATGGGGCCCCATCATTGGCACCTGAGAGTCCAAGGCCTCAACATTTTCCCTGGGCGCAAAGCCCGACGGAGCGTGCCAGGTGCAGGTTTTTCAGCCCAGAATTCCAGACGAACCAAGATTCCACCAAGGGAAAATGTGCCAGGACAGAAAGCGATTGTTCCTTTTCTAAGGATTAATGGGGCCCCTTCATTGGCACCTGACAGCCCAAGCCTGCCACCTTTTCACTGGGAACAAAGCTCGACGGAGCCTGCCACGTGTGGGTCTGGAAAAGTGCTTTCCATCCTGGCACCTTTTCCCAGGGAGGAATCATCGTCCATCTGGAATTCTGGGCTGAAAAAACCGCATGTGACACCCACCGTCGGGCTGTGCGCCCAGGGAAAAGGTGGCAGCCTTCGGCTGTCGGGTGTCAAATGATGAGGCCCCATTAGCCCTAGAAAAGGAACAAACGCTTTCTGTCCTGGCACCTTTTCGTAGGGAGGAATCTTGGTTTTTCTGGAAATCTGGGCTGAAAAATTACGCTTTCTCAGAACCGCACCTGGCACACTCCGTCGAGCTTTGAGGCCAGGGAAAAGGTGGCAGCCTTGGGCTCTCAAGCGCCAATGATTGGGCGCCTTAAACCCAGAAATGGAAAAATCGCTTTCTGTCTTGGAACTTTATCCCAGGGTAGAATCTTAAACCTCCTGGAATTCTGCGCTGATAAAGGGCACTTTCCCTGACCCGCAACTGACACGCTCCGTCGAGCTTTGAGCCCATGGAAGAGGTGGCAGCCTGGGACTCCCTGGTGCCAAATGTGGGGCTGCATTAACATTAGAAAAGGCACAATTGCTTTGTGTCCTGGCACCTTTTCCCTGGGAGGAATCTTCGTCCGTAAGGAATTCTGGGCTGAAACACGGCACTTTCCCTCACCCGCACTTGGCACGCTCCGTTGAGCTTTGAGCCCAGGGAAAAGGTAGCAGCCTTGGGCTCTCAGGTGCCAATGATGGGCCCAATTACTCATAGAAAAGGCAGAATCGTTTTCTGTCCCAGCACCTTTTCCCTGGGAGGAGTCTTGGGCCATCTGGAATTCTGGGCAGAAAATCGGCACATTCCCGTACCCGCACTTGGCACGCTCCTTCAAGCTTTGGGCCCAGGGAAAAGGTGGCAGTCTTAGGCTCTGAGGTGGCAATGATGGGGCCCCATTACTCCTAGAAAAGGCACAATCCCTTTCTGTCCTGGCACCTTTTCCCTGGGAGGAATCTTGGGCCCTCTGCAATTCTGGGCTGAAAACTGGAACTTTCCCAGACCCACACCTCGCCCGCACTGTCGAGCTTTGAGCCCAGGGAAAAGGTGGCAGCCTTGGGTTCTCAGGTGCCTAAGATGGGTCCGCATTAACCCTAGAAAAAAAAGAATCGCTTTCTGTCCTGGCACGATTTCCAAGGGAAGAATGTTCATTTTTCTGAAATTCTGGCTTTAAAAACCCGCATGTGACAGGGACCGTTGGGGTGCTCACCGAGGGAAAAGGTGGCAGCATAGGCTCTCAAGTGCCAATGATGGGGCCGAATAACCCTAGAAAAGGAACAATCACTTTCTGTCCTGGCACTTTTTTCCCTAGCAGTAATCCTCGTCCATCTGGAATTCTGGGCTGAGAAACGGCACTTTCCCGGACCCCCACCTGGCACACTCCATTGACCTTTGAGCCCAGGGAAAAGGTGACAGCCTTGGGCTGTCATGTGGCAATGAGAGGGCCGCATTTACCCTAGAACTGGAACAATCGCTTTCTGTCCCGGAACGTTTTCCATATGAGTAATCTTCGTCATTCTGGAAATCTGGGCTGAAAAACAGCATCTACCCTTACCCGCCGCTGGCACACTCCGTCGAGCTTGAGCCCAGGGAAAAGGTGGCAGCCTTGGGCTATCAGGAGTCAACGAAGGGGCCGTATTAACACAAGAAATGGAACAATCCCTATCTGTCCTGCCACCTTTTCCCAGGGAGGAATCTTTGTCTGTCTGGAATTCTGAGCTTAAAAAAGAGCATGTGGCATGCACCATCCAGCTTTACGCCCAGGGAAAAAATGGGGGCCTTGGACTCTCAGGTGCCAATGATGGGGCCCCATTAACCCAAGAAATGTAAAAATCGCTTTCTGTCCTGACACCTTTTCCCGGGGAGTAATCTTCATCCGTCTGGAATTCTGGGATGAAAATCGGCACTTTCCTGGACCATCGAGCTTTGCGACCAGGGAATAGGTGGCAGTCTTGGGCTCTCAGGTGCCAATGATGGGGCCCCATTACCTTTACAAAATACACAATGGCTTTGTGTCCTGGCACCTTTTCCCTCTGAGGAATCTTCATCGGTCTGGAATTCTGGGCTGAAAAAACGGCACTATCCCTGACCCGCACAACTATGCACCGTCGAGTATTGCAACCTGGGTAAAGGTGGCAGCTTTGGGCTCTCACGTGCCAATGATGGACCCCCATTACCCCTAGAAAAGGAACAATCGCTTTCTGTCCTGGCACCTTTTCCCTGGCAGGAATCTTCATCGGTCTGGAATTCTGGGCTGAAAACGGCTCTTTCCCTTACCCGCATGTGGCACGCACCGTCAAGCTTGCGCCCAGGGAAAAAGTGGCAGTCTTGGGCTCTGAGGTGCCAATGATGGGACCCCATTACCTTTACAGAATGGTCAATGGCTTTGTGTCCTGGCAACTTTTCCCTGGGAGGAATCTTCACTGGTCTGGAATTCTGGACTGAAAAATGCCACATTCCCAGACCCTCACGTAGCATGCACCGTCGAGCGTCACGCCAAGGGTAAAGGAGGCTGCCTTGGGCTCTCAGGTGCCAATGATGGGGCCCCATTAAGACTAGAAAAGACACAATGGCTTTCAGTCCTGGCAGCTTTTCCCTGGGAGGAATCTTCGTCCGTCTGGAATTCTGGGCTGAGAAACTGAACTTTCCCTGACCCGCAGAAGGTACGCACGGTCAAGTTTGCGCCCAGGGAAAAATTGGAAGCCTTAGGCTCTCGGGTTCCAATGATGGGGCCCCATTAACCCTAGAAAAGGTCCAATCCCCTTCTGTCCTGGCTCGTTTTCCCAGGAAGGAATCGTTATCGGTCTGGAATTCTGCACTGAGAAACGGCACATTCCCTGACCCGCACGTGGCATGCACGGTCTAGCTTTGCGCCCAGGACAATGGTGGAACCCTTGGGCTCTCGGGTTCCAATGATGGGGCCCCATTAACCCTAGAAAAGATACAATTGCTTTGTCCTGGCATTTTTCCCAGGGAGGAATAATCGGCCGTCTGGAATTCTGGGATGAAAAGTGGCACTTTCCCTGACCCGCACCTGGCACGCACAGTTGAGATATGCGCCCAGGGAAAAGGTGGCAACCTTGGGCTTCTCAGCTGACAATGATGGGGCCCCAATAACCCTAGAAAAGGCACAATCCCTTTCTATTCTGACCGCCTTTCCCTGGGAGGAATCTCCATCCGTCTGGAATTCTGGGCTGAAAATCGGCACTTTCCTGGACCCGCACAAATATGCACCATCGAGCTTTGTGACCAGGGAAAAGGTGGCAGCCTTGGGCTCTCAGCTGCCAATGATGGGGCCCCATTACCTTTACAAAATACACAATGACTTTGTGTCCTGGCACCTTTTCCCTCTGAGGAATCTTCATCAGTCTGGAATTCTGGGATGAGTTACGGAACTTTCCCGGACCCGCAGAAGGAACGCACTGTCGAGATTTGCACCCAGGGAAAAGGTGGCAGCAATGGGCTCTCAGGTGCCAATGATGGGGCCCCATTTCCCCTAGAAAAGGCACAATCGCTTTCCGTGCTGGCACATTTTCCCTGGGAGGAATCTTCGTCCGTCTGGAATTCTCGTCTGAAAAACAGCACTTTTCCACACCCGCAAGTTGTAGGCACCGTCTAGCTATGCGCCCAGGGAAAAGGTGGCAGCCTTGGGCTCTCGTGTGTCACTGATGGGGCCCCATTAACCCTAGAAAAGGAACAATCGCTTTCCGTCCTGACAGCTCTTCCCTGGGAGGAATCTTCGTCCGTCTGGAATTCTGGGCTGACAATCGGCACTTTCCTGGAGCCGCAAAAATACGCACCGTCGAGCTTATTTCCCAGGGAAAAGGTGTCAGCCTTGGCCTCTCAGGTGCCAATGATGGGGCCCCATTAACCTTAGAAAAGGAACAATCACTTTCTCTCCTGGAACTTTTCCCTGGGAGGAATCTTGGTCCGTCTGGAATTCTGGGCTGAAAAATGGAACTTTTCCCGACCCACACGTGGCACGCACCATTGATATTGCGCCCAGGAAAATTGTGGTAGCCTTGGGCTCTCAGGTGCCAATGATGGGTCCAAATTAACCCTAGAAAAGGCACAATTGCTTTCTGTCCTGGCACCTTTTCCCAGGGAGGAATCTTCATTGGTCTGGAATTCTGGGATGAGAAACGGAACTTTCCCTGACTCACACAAGGTACGCACAGTCGAGCTTTGCACCCAGGGAAAAGGTGGCAGACTTGGGCTCTCAGGTGCCAATGAAGGGGCCCCTTTAACCCTAGAAAAGTAACATTCACGTTCTTTCCTGGCAGGTTATCCCAGGGAGTAATCATCATTCGTTTGGAATTCTGGGATGAAAAACGCAATTTGCCGGACCCGCAAGTATCACGCACAGTCGAGCTTTGCGCCCAGGGAAAAGGTGGCAGACTTGGGCTCTCAGGTGCCAATGATGGGGCCCCATTAACCCTAGAAAAGGAACAATGGCTTTCTTCACTGGCACCTTCTCCGTGGGAGGGATCTTCGTCCGTCTGGAATTCTGGGCTGAAAAACAGCACTTTCCTGGATCCGCACGTGGCACGCACGATCGAGCTTATTGCCCAGGGAAAAGGTGGCAGCCTTGGGCTCTCAGGTGCCAATGATGGGGCCCCATTCACCCTAGAAAAGGTCCAATTGCTTACTGTCCTGGTACCTTTTCCCAGGGAGGTATCTTCAACTGTCTGGAATTGTGGGCTGTGAAACCACAGTTTCCCTGACCCACACGTGGCACACAGGGTCGAGCTTTGCGGCCAGAGAAAAGTTGGCGGCCTTGGGAACTCACATGCCAGTGGTGTGGTGCCATTAACCCTAGAAATGGAGCAATTGCTTTCAGTCCTTGCACTTTTTCCCTGGGAGGTATCTTCATCTCTCTAGAATTCTGGGCTGAAAAACGGCACTTTCCCGGACCCGCACGTGGCAAGCACCGTCAAGCTTTGCGCCCAGGGAAAACGTGGCAGCCTTGGGCTCTCAGGTGTCAATGATGGAGCCCCATTAACCCTAGAAAAGGAACAATCGCTTTCTGTCCTGGCACCTTTTCCGTGAGAGGAATCTTCGTTTCTCTGGAATTCTGGGCTGAAAAACGGCACTTCCCCGGACCTGCAAGTGGAACGCACCGTCGAGCTTTGTGCCCAGGCAAAAGGTGGCAGCCTTGGGCTCTCAGGTGCCAATGATGGAGCCCCATTACCCCTAGAAAAAGAACAATGGCATTCTGTCCTGGCACCTTTTCCCTGGGAGGAATCTTCGTTCGTCTGGATTTTTGGGCTGAAAATCGGTACTTCCACAGACTCACACAAGGTACGCACCGTCGAGCGTTTCGCCCAGGGCAAAGGTGGCAGCCTTGGGCTCTCAGGTGACATTTTTGGGGCCCCATTAACCTTAGAAAAAGCACAATCGCTTTCTGTCCTGGCAACTTTTCCCAGGGAGGAATTTTCGTCCGTCTGGAATTCTGGGCTGAAAAACGGCACTTCCCCGGACCTGCAAGTGGAACGCACCATCGAGCTTTGCGCCCAGGCAAAAGGTGGCAGCCTTGGGCTCTCAGGTGCCAATGATAGGGCCCCATTACCCTGAGAAAAAGAACAATCGCTTTCTGTCCTGGCACCTTTTCCCTGGGAGGAATCTTCTTCGGTCTGGAATTCTGGGCTGAAAACGCCTCTTTCCCTTACCCGCATGTGGCACGCACCGTCGAGCTTTGCGTCCAGGGAAAAGGTGGCAGCCCTGGGCTCTCAGCTGCCAATTTTGGGGCCCCATTAACCCTAGAAAAGGCACAATCGCTTTCTGTCCTGGCACCTTTTCCCGGGGAGAAATCTTCGCTTGCCTGGAATTCTGGGATGAGAAACGGCACATTCCCGGACTTGCAAGTGGCACGCGCCGTCGACATTTGCGCTCAGGGAAAAGGTGGCAGCCTTGGGCTCTCAGGTGCCAAAGATGAGGTCCCATTACCCCTAGAAAAGGCACAATGACTTTCTGTCCTGACACCTTTTCCCAGAGAGGAATCGACTTCCGTCTGGAATTCTGCGCTGAAAAACGGCCCTTTCCCGGATCCGCACAGGGTATGCACCGTCGAGCTTTGCACCCAGGGAAAAGGTGGCAGCCTTGAACTCTGAGGTGCCAATGATGGGGCGCGATTGACACTAGAAAAGGACAATTGGATTTCTGACCTGGCACCTTTTCCCTGGGAGGTGTCTTCATCCGTCTGGAATTCTGGGCTGAAAAATGGCACTTCCCCGGACCCGCAAGTGGCGCGCGCCGTCGACATTTGCGCCCAGGGAAAAGGTGGCAGCCTTGGGCTCTCAGGTGCCAATGATGGGGCCCCGTTAACACTAGAAAAATAACACTTGCTTTCTGTCCTGGCACCTTTTCCCAGGGAGGAATCTTCGTCCATCTGGAAATCTGGGTTCAAAAATGGCACTGGCCCAAACCCGCACAAGGTACACACCGTCGAGCTTTGCGCCCAGGGAAAAGGTGGCAGCCTTGGGCTCTCAGGTGCCAACGATGGGTCCCCGTTAACACTAGATAAATAACAATCGCTTTCTGTCCTGGCACCTTTTCCCTGGGAGGAATTTTCGTCCGTCTGGAATTCTGGGCTGAAAAATTGCATTTCCCTGGACCTGCAAGTGGAACGCACCGTCGAGCTTTGTGCCCAGGGAAAAGGTGGCAGCCTTGGGCTCTCAGGTGCCAATGATGGGGCCCCATTACCCCTAGAAAAAGAACAATGGCTTTCTGTCCTGGCACCTTTTCCCAGGGAGGAATCTTCATTGGTCTGGAATTCTGGGCTGAAAACGGCTCTTTCCCTTACCCGCATGTGGCACGCACTGTCGAGCTTTGCGCCCAGGGAAAAGGTGGCAGCCCTGGGCTCTCAGCTGCCAATTTTGAGGCCCCATTAACCCTAGAAAAGGCACCATCGCTTTCTGTCCTGGCACTTTTTCCCAGGGAGAAATCTTCACTGGCCTGGAATTCTGGGATGAGAAATGGCACATTCCCAGACTTGAGAGTGGCACGCGCCGTCGACATTTGCGCCCAGGCAAAAGGTGGCAGCCTTGGGCTCTCAGGTGCCAATGATGGGGCCCCGTTAACACTAGAAAAATAACACTTGCTTTCTGTCCTGACACCTTTTCCCAGAGAGGAATCTTCGTCCGTCTGGAAATCTGGGTTCAAAAATGGAACTGGCCCAAACCCGCACAAGGTACACACTGTCGAACTTTGCGCCCAGGGAAAAGGGGGCAGCCTTGGGCTCTCAGGTGCCAATGATGGTGCCCCATTACCCCTACAAAAGGCACAATGGCTTTCTGTCCTGGCACCTTTTCCCAGGGAGGAATCTTCAGCAGTTTGGAATTCTGGTCTGAGAATCGGCACTTTCCTGGACCCGCAAGTGGAACGCACCATCGAGCTTTGCGTCCAGGGAAAAGGTGGCAGTCTTGGGTTCTCAGGTGCCAATGATGGGACCCCATTACCTTTACAAAAAGCACAATGGCTTTCTGTCCTGGCACCTTTTCCCTGGGAGGAGTCTTCATTGGTCTGGAATTCTGGGCTGTAAAATCGCACTTTCTGGGACCAGCACGTGGCACGCACTGTCGTGCTTTGCGCCCAGGGAAAAGGAGGCAACCTCTGGCTCTCAGATGCCAATGACGGGCCCCCATTAACACTAGAAATGGAACAATCGCTTTCTGCCCTGGGAGCCTTTTCCCTGGGAGGAGTCGTCAGCCGTCTGGAATCCTGGGCTGAACAAAGCACTTTCTCTGACCTGCACGTGGCAGGCACCATCTAGCCTTGCGCCCAGGGAAGAGGTGACCGCCTTGGGCTCTCAGGTGCCAATGATGGGTCCTCGTTAACACTAGATAAATAACAATCGCTTTCTGTCCTGGCCCTTTTCCCAGGGAGGAATTTTCGTCCGTCTGGAATTCTGGACTGAAAAACGGCACTTCCCCGGACCTGCAAGTGGAACGCACCGTCGAGCTTTGTGCCCAGGCAAAAAGTGGCAGCCTTGGGCTCTCAGGTGCCAATGATGGGGCCCCATTACCCCTAGAAAAAGAACAATCGCTTTCTGTCCTGGCACCTTTTCCCAGGGTGGAATCTTCATTGGTCTGGAATTCTGGGCTGAAAACGGCTCTTTCCCTTATCCGCATGTGGCACGCACCGTCGAGATTTGTGCCCAGGGAAAAGGTGGCAGCCCTGGGCTCTCAGCTGCCAATTTTGGGGCCCATTAACCCTAGAAAAGGCACAATGGCTTTCTGTCCTGACACCTTTTCCCAGGGAGAAATCTTCGCTGGCCTGGAATTCTGGGGGGAGAAAGGGCACATTCCCGGACTTGCAAGTGGTACGCGCCGTCGACATTTGCGCCCAGGGAAAAGGTGGCAGCCTTGGGCTCTCAGGTGCCAAAGATGGGGCCCCATTACCCCTAGAAAAGGCACAATGGCTTTCTGTCCTGACACCTTTTCCCAGAGAGGAATCGACTTCTGTCTGGAATTCTGGGCTGAAAAACGGCCCTTTCCCGGACCCGCACAGGGTATGCACCGTTGAGCTTTGCACCCAGGGAAAAGGTGGCAGCCTTGGGCTCACAGGTGGCAATGATGGGGCCCAATTAGTATTACAAAATACACAATGGCTTTGTCTCCTGGTACCTTTTCCCTCTGCGGAATCTTCATAGGTCTGGAATTCTGGGCTGAAAAATGGCACTTTCCCGGACCCGCACGTGGAACGCTCCGTCGAGCTTTGCGCCCAGGGAAAAGGTGGCAGCCTTGGGCTCTCAGGTGTCAATTTTGGGGCCCCATTAACCCTAGAAAAGGCACAATTGCTTTCTGCCCTGGCACCTGTTCCCTGGGAGAAATCTTCATCGGCCTCGAATTCTGGGATGAGAAACAGCACATTCCTGGACCCGCAAGTGGCACGCACCGTTGAGCTTTGCGCTCAGGGAAAAGGGGGCAGCCTTGGGCTCTCAGGTGCCAAAGATGGGTCCCCATTACTACTAGAAAAGGAACCATCGCTTTCTGTCCTGACACCTTTTCCCAGAGAGGAATCTTCATCGGTCTGGAACTCTGGAATGAGAAACAGCAATTTCCCGGACCCTCACGTAGCACGCATGGTCGAGCTTTGCGCCCAGGGTATAGGAGGCAACCTTGGGCTCTCAGGTGCCAATGATGGAGCCCGATTAACCCTAGAAATGGAACAATCGCTTTCTTTCCTGGGAGCCTCTTCCCTGGGAGGAGTCTTCATCCGTCTGGAATTCAGGGCTGAAAAACGGCACTTTCCTGGACAAGAAAGTGGTACGTGCCGTTGATGTTTGCGCCCACGGAAAAGGTGGCAGCCTTGAACTCTGAGGTGCCAATGATGGGGCACCATTGACCCTAGAAAAGGACAATTCGATTTCTGACCTGGCACCTTTTCCCTGGGAGGTGTCTTCGTCCGTCTGGAATTCTGGGCTGAAAAATGGCACTTCCCCGGACCCGCAAGTGGCACGCGCCGTCGACATTTGCGCCCAGGCAAAAGATGGCAGCTTTGGGCTCTCAGGTGCCAATGATGGGGCCCCATTACCTTTACAGAAAACACAATGGCTTTCTGTCCTGGCACCTTTTCCCTGGGAGGAGTCTGCATTGGTCTGGAATTCTGGGCTGTAAAATGGCACTTTCTGGGACCACCACGTGGCACGCACTGTCGTGCTTTGCGCCCAGGGAAAAGGAGGCAACCTCTGGCTCTCAGATGCCAATGACGGGCCCCCATTAACACTAGAAATGGAACAATCGCTTTCTGTCCTGGGAGCCTTTTCCCTGGGAGGAGTTGTCATCCATCTGGAATCCTGGGCTGAACAAAGCACTTTCTCTGACCTGCACGTGGCAGGCACCATCTAGCTTTGCGCTCAGGGTAAAGGTGGCAGGCTTGGGCTCTCAGGTGCCAATGATGGGGCCCCGTTAACACTAGAAAAATAACACTTGCTTTCTGTCCTGGCACCTTTTCCCAGGGAGGAATCTTCGTCCGTCTGGAAATCTGGGTTCAAAAATGGCACTGCCCCAAACCCGCACAAGGTACACACCGTCGAGCTTTGCGCCCAGGGAAAAGGGGGCAGCCTTGGGCTCTCAGGTGCCAATGATGGTGCCCCATTACCCCTACAAAAGGCACAATGGCTTTCTGTCCTGGCACCTTTTCCCAGGGAGGAATCTTCATCGGTTTGGAATTCTGGTCTGAGAATCGGCACTTTCCTGGACCCGCAAGTGGAACGCACCATCGAGCTTTGCGTCCAGGGAAAAGGTGGCAGTCTTGGGCTCTCAGGTGCCAATGATGGGGCCCCATTACCTTTACAAAAAGCACAATGGCTTTCTGTCCTGGGAGCCTTTTCCCTGGGAGGAGCCGTCATCCGTCTGGAATCCTGGGCTGAACAAAGCACTTTCTCTGACCTGCACGTGGCAGGCACCATCTAGCTTTGCGCCCAGGCAAAAGGTGGCAGCCTTGGGCTCTCAGGTGCCAATGATGGGGCCCCGTTAACACTAGAAAAATAACACTTGCTTTCTGTCCTGGCACCTTTTCCCAGGGAGGAATCTTCGTCCATCTGGAAATCTGGGTTCAAAAATGGCACTGCCCCAAACCCGCACAAGGTACACACCGTCGAGCTTTGCGCCCAGGGAAAAGGTGGCAGCCTTGGTATCTCAGGTGCCAATGATGGGTCCCCGTTACCACTAGATAAATAACAATCGCTTTCTGTCCTGGCACCTTTTCCCTGGGAGGAATTTTCGTCCGTCTGGAATTCTGGGCTGAAAAACGGCATTTCCCCGGACCTGCAAGTGGAACGCACCGTCGAGCTTTGTGCCCAGGCAAAAGGTGGCAGCCTTGGGCTCTCAGGTGCCAATGATGGGGCCCCATTACCCCTAGAAAAAGAACAATGGCTTTCTGTCCTGGCACCTTTTCCCAGGGAGGAATCTTCATTGGTCTGGAATTCTGGGCTGAAAACGGCTCTTTCCCTTACCCGCATGTGGCACGCACCGTCGAGCTTTGCGCCCAGGGAAAAGGTGGCAGCCCTGGGCTTTCAGCTGCCAATTTTGAGGCCCCATTAACCCTAGAAAAGGCACAATCGCTTTCTGTCCTGGCACCTTTTCCCAGGGAGAAATCTTCGCTGGCCTGGAATTCTGGGATGAGAAACGGCACATTCCCGGACTTGCAAGTGGCACACGCCGTCGACATTTGCGCCCAGGGAAAAGGTGGCAGCCTTGGGCTCTCAGGTGCCAAAGATGGGGCCCCATTAACCCTAGAAAAGGCACAATGGCTTTCTGTCCTGACACATTTTCGCAGAGAGGAATCGACTTCCGTCTGGAATTCTGGGCTGAAAAACGGCCCTTTCCCGGACCCGCACAGGGTATGCACCGTCGAGCTTTGCACCCAGGGAAAAGGTGGCAGCCTTGGGCTCTCAGGTGTCAATTTTGGGACCTCATTAACCCTAGAAAAGGCACAATTGCTTTCTGTCCAGGCACCTTTTCCCAGGGAGAAATCTTCATCGGCCTCGAATTCTGGGATGAGAAACAGCACATTCCTGGACCCGCAAGTGGCACGCACCGTCGAGCTTTGCGCTCAGGGAAAAGGTTACAGCCTTCGGCTCTCAGGTGTCAATGATGGAGCCCCATTAACCCTAGAAAAGGAACAATCGCTTTCTGTCCTGACACCTTTTCCTAGGGAGGAATCTTCATCGGTCTGGAATTCTGGGATGAGAAACGGCAATTTCCCGGACCCTCACGTAGCACGCATGGTCGAGCTTTGCGCCCAGGGTATAGGAGGCAACCTTGGGCTCTCAGGTGCCAATGATGGAGCCCGATTAACCCTAGAAATGGAACAATCGCTTTCTTTCCTGGGAGCCTCTTCCCTGGGAGGAGTCTTCATCCGTCTGGAATTCAGGGCGGAAAAACGGCACTTTCCCGGATAAGAAAGTGGTACGCGCCCTTGATGTTTGTGCCCACGGAAAAGGTGGCAGCTTTGAACTCTGAGGTGCCAATGATGGGGCACCATTGACCCTAGAAAAGGACAATTCGATTTCTGACCTGGCACCTTTTCCCTGGGAGGTGTCTTCGTCCGTCTGGAATTCTGCGCTGAAAAATGGCACTTCCCCGGACCTGCAAGTGGCACGCACCATCGAGCTTTGTGCCCAGGGAAAAGGTGGCAGCCTTGGGCTCTCAGGTGCCAATGATGGGGCCCCATTACCCCTAGAAAAAGAACAATGGCTTTCTGTCCTGGCACCTTTTCCCAGGGAGGAATCTTCATTGGTCTGGAATTCTGGGCTGAAATTGGCTCTTTCCCTTACCCGCATGTGGCACGCACCGTCGAGCTTTGCGCCCAGGGAAACGGTGGCAACCCTGGGCTCTCAGCTGCCAATTTTGGGGCCCCATTAACCCTAGAAAAGGCACAATCGCTTTCTGTCCTGGCGCCTTTTCCCAGGGAGAAATCTTCGCTGGCCTGGAATTCTGGGATGAGAAACGGCACATTCCCGGACTTGCAAGTGGCACACGCCGTCGACATTTGCGCCCAGGGAAAAGGTGGCAGCCTTGGGCTCTCAGGTGCCAATGATGGGGCCCCGTTAACACTAGAAAAATAACACTTGCTTTCCGTCCTGGCACCTTTTCCCAGGGAGGAATCTTCGTTCGTCTGGAAATCTGGGTTCAAAAATGGCACTGGCCCAAACCCGCACAAGGTACACACCGTCGAGCTTTGCGCCCAGGGAAAAGGGGGCAGCCTTGGGCTCTCAGCTGCCAATGATGGGGCCCCATTACCTTTACAAAAAGCACAATGGCTTTCTGTCCTGGAACCTTTTCCCAGAGAGGAATCTTCATCGGTTTGGAATTCTGGTCTGAGAATCGGCACTTTCCTGGACGCGAAAGTGGAACGCACCATCGAGCTTTGCGTCCAGGGAAAAGGTGGCAGCCTTGGGCTCTCAGGTGCCAATGATGGGGCCCCATTACCTTTACAAAAAGCACAATGGCTTTCTGTCCTGGGATCCTTTTCCCTGGGAGGAATCGTCATCCGTCTGGAATCCTGGGCTGAACAAAGCACTTTCTCTGACCTGCACGTGGCAGGCACCATCTAGCTTTGCGCCCAGGGTAAAGGTGGCAGCCTTGGGCTCTCAGGTGCCAACAATGGGTCCCCGTTAACACTACATAAATAACAATCGCTTTCTGTCCTGGCACCTTTTCCCAGGGAGGAATTTTCATCCGTCTGGAATTCTGGGCTGAAAAACGGCACTTCCCCGGACCTGCAAGTGGAACGCACCGTCGAGCTTTGTGCCCAGGGAAAAGGTGGCAGCCTTGGGCTCTCAGGTGCCAATGATGTAGCCTCATTACCCCTAGAAAAAGAACAATGGCTTTCTGTCCTGGCACCTTTTCCCTGGGAGGAATCTTCATCGGTTTGGAATTCTGGTCTGAGAATCGGCACTTTCCTGGACCCGCAAGTGGAACGCACCATCGAGCTTTGCGTCCAGGGAAAAGGTGGCAGCCTTGGGCTCTCAGGTGCCAATGATGGGACCCCATTACCTTTACAAAAAGCACAATGGCTTTCTGTCCTGGCCCCTTTTCCCTGGGAGTAGACTTCATTGGTCTGGAATTCTGGGCTGTAAAATGGCACTTTCTGGGACCAGCACGTGGCACGCACTGTCGTGTTTTGCGCCCAGGGAAAAGGAGGCAACCTCTGGCTCTCAGATGCCAATGACGGGCCCCCATTAACACTAGAAATGGAACAATCGCTTTCTGTCCTGGGAGCCTTTTCCCTGGGAGGAGTCGTCATCCATCTGGAATCCTGGGCTGAACAAAGGTCTTTCTCTGACCTGCACGTGGCAGGCACCATCTAGCTTTGCGCCCAGGCAAAAGATGGCAGCCTTAAGCTCTCAGGTGCCAATGATGGGTCCCCGTTAACACTAGATAAATAACAATTGCTTTCTGTCTTGGCACCTTTTCCCTGGGAGGAATTTTCTTCCGTCTGGAATTCTGGGCTGAAAATCGGCACTTCCCTGGACCTGCAAGTGGAACGCACCTTCGAGCTTTGTGCCCAGGGAAAAGGTGGCAGCCTTGGGCTCTCAGGTGCCAATCATGGGGCCCCATTACCCCTAGAAAAAGAAGAATGGCTTTCTGTCCTGGCACCTTTTCCCAGGGAGGAATCTTCATTGGTCTGGAATTCTAGGCTGAAAACGGCTTCTTCCCTTACCCGCATGTGGCACGCACCGTCGAGCTTTGCGCCCAGGGAAAAGGTGGCAGCCCTGGGCTCTCAGCTGCCAATTTTGGGGCCCCATTAACCCTAGAAAAGGCACAATCGCTTTCTGTCCTGGCACCTTTTCCCAGGGAGAAATCTTCGCTGGCCTGGAATTCTGGGATGAGAAACGGCACATTCCCGGACTTGCAAGTGGCACGCGCCGTCGACATTTGCGCCCAGGGAAAAGGTGGCAGCCTTGGGCTCTCAGGTGCCATAGATGGGGCCCAATTAGCATTACAAAGTACATAATGGCTTTGTCTCATGGTACCTTTTCCCTCTGAGGAATCTTCATAGGTCTGGAATTCTGGGCTGAAAAATGGCACTTTCCCGGACCCGCACATGGAACGCTCCGTCGAGCTTTGCGCCCAGGGAAATGGTGGCAGCCTTGGGCTCTCAGGTGCCAATGATGGGGCCCAATTAGCATTACAAAGTACACAATGGCTTTGTCTCCTAGTACCTTTTCCCTCTGAGGAATCTTCATAGGTCTGGAATTGTGGGCTGAAAAATGGCACTTTCCCGGATCTGCACGTGGAACGTTCCGTCGACCTTTGCGCCCAGGGAAAAGGTGGCAGCCTTGGGGTCTCAGGTGTCCATTTTGGGGCCCCATAAACCCTAGAAAAGGCACAATTGCTTTCTGACCTGGCACCTTTTCCCTGGGAGAAATCTTCATCGGCCTCGAATTCTGGGATGAGAAACAGCACATTCCTGGACCCGCAAGTGGCACGCACCGTCGAGCTTTGCACTCAGGGAAAAGGTTGCAGCCTTGGGCTCTCAGGTGTCAATGATGGAGCCCCATTAACCCTAGAAAAGGAACAATCGCTTTCTCTCCTGACACCTTTTCCCAGGGAGGAATCTTCATCGGTCTGGAATTCTGGAATGAGAAACGGCAATTTCCCGGACCCTCACGTAGCACGCATGCTCGAGCTTTGCGCCCAGGGTATAGGAGGCAACCTTGGGCTCTCAGGTGCCAATGATGGGGCCCGATTGACCCTAGAAATGGAACAATCGCTTTCTGTCCTGGGAGCCTCTATCTGTGAGGAGTCTTCATCCGTCTGGAATTGAGGGCTGAAAAACGGCACTTTCCCGGACAAGAAAGTGGTACGCGCCATTGATGTTTGCGCCCACGGAAAAGGTGGCAGCTTTGAACTCTGAGGTGCCAATGATGGGGCACCATTGACCCTAGAAAAGGACAATTAGATTTCTGACCTGGCACCTTTTCCCTGGGAGGTGTCTTCGTCCATCTGGAAATCTGGGTTCAAAAGTGGCACTGGCCCAAATCCGCATAAGGTACACACCGTCGAGCTTTGCACCCAGGGAAAAGGTGGCAGCCTTGGGCTCTCAGGTGCCAATGATGGTGCCCCACTACTCCTACAAAAGGCACAATGGCTTTCTGTCCTGGCACCTTTTCCCAGGGAGGAGTTTTCATTGGTCTGGAATTCTGGGCTGTTAAATGGCACTTTCTAGGACCAGCACGTGGCACGCACTGTCGTGCTTTGCGCCCAGGGAAAAGGAGGCAACCTCTGGCTCTCAGATGCCAATGACGGGCCCCCATTAACACTAGAAATGGAACAATCGCTTTCTGTCCTGGGAGCCTTTTCCCTGGGAGGAGTCGTCATCCGTCTTGAATCCTGGGCTGAACAAAGCACTTTCTCTGACCTGCACGTGGCAGGCACCATCTAGTTTGCGCCCAGGGAAAAGGTGGCAGCCTTGGGCTCTCAGGTGCCAACGATGGGTCCCCGTTAACACTAGAAAAATAACAATCGCTTTCTGTCCTGGCCCCTTTTCCCTGGGAGGAATTTTCGTCCGTCTGGAATTCTGGGCTGAAAAACGGCACTTCCCCGGACCTGCAAGTGGAACGCACCGTCGAGATTTGTGCCCTAGCAAAAGGTGGCAGCCTTGGGCTCTAAGGTGTCAATGATGGGGCCCCATTACCCCTAGAAAAAGAACAATCGCTTTGTGTCCTGGCACCTTTTTCCCTGGGAGGAATCTTCATTGGTCTGGAATTCTGGGCTGAAAATGGCTCTTTCCCTAACCCGCATGTGGCACGCACCGTCGAGCTTTGCGCCCAGGGAAAAGGTGGCAGCCCTGGGCTCTCAGCTGCCAATTTTGGGGCCCCATTAACCCTAGAAAAGGCACAATCGCTTTCTGTCCTGGCACCTTTTCCCAGGGAGAAATCTTCGCTGGCCTGGAATTCTGGGATGAGAAACGGCACATTCCCGGACTTGCAAGTGGCACGCGCCGTTGACATTTGCGCCCAGGGAAAAGGTGGTAGCCTTGGGCTCTCAGGTGCCAATGATCGTGCCCCATTACCTCTATCAAAGTCACAATGGCTTTCTGTCCTGGCCCCTTTTCCCAGGGAGGAATCTTCAGCGGTTTGGAATTCTTGTCTGAGAATCGGCACTTTCCTGGACCCGCAAGTGGAACGCACCATCGAGCTTTGCGCCCAGGGAAAAGGTGGCAGTCTTGGGCTCTCAGGTGCCAATGACGGGGCCCCATTACTCCTACAAAAGGCACAATGACTTTCTGTCCTGGCACATTTTTCCAGGGAGGTATCATCATCGGTTTGGAATTCTGGTCTGAGAATCGGCACTTTCCTGGACCCGCAAGTGGAAGGCACCATCGAGCTTTGCGTCCAGGGAAAAGGTGGCAGTCTTGGGCTCTCAGGTGCCAATGATGGGGCCCCATTACCTTTACAAAAAGCACAATGGCTTTCTGTCCTGGCACCTTTTCCCTGGGAGGAGTCTTCATTGGTCTGGAATTCTGGGCTGTAAAATGGCACTTTCTGGGACCAGCACGTGTCACGCACTGTCGTGCTTTGCGCCCAGGGAAAAGGAGGCAACCTCTGGCTCTCAGATGCCAATGACGGGCCCCCATTAACACTCGAAATGGAACAATCGCTTTCTGTCCTGGGAGCCTTTTCCCTGGGAGGAGTCGTCATCCTTCTGGAATCCTGGGCTGAACAAAGGTCTTTCTCTGAGCTGCACGTGGCAGGCACCATCTAGCTTTGCGCCCAGGCAAAAGGTGGCAGCCTTGGGCTCTCAGGTGCCAATGATGGGGCCCCATTACCCCTAGAAAAAGAACAATCGCTTTCTGTCCTGGCACCTTTTCGCAGAGAGGAATCTTCATTGGTCTGGAATTCTAGGCTGAAAACGTCTCTTTCCCTTAGCCGCATGTGGCACGCACCGTCGAGCTTTGCGCCCAGGGAAAAGGTGGCAGCCCTGGGCTCTCAGCTGCCAATTTTTGGGCCCCATTAACCCTAGAAAAGGCACAATTGCTTTCTTTCCAGGCACCTTTTCCCTGGGAGAAATTTTCATCGGCCTCGAATTCTGGGATGAGAAACAGCACCTTCCTGGACCTGCAAGTGGCACGCACCGTTGAGCTTTGCGCTCAGGGAAAAGGTTGCAGCCTTGGGCTCTCAGGTGTCAATGATGGAGCCCCATTAACCCTAGAAAAGGAACAATCGCTTTCTCTCCTGACACCTTTTCCCTGGGAGGAATCTTCATCGGTCTGGAATTCTGGAATGAGAAACAGCAATTTCCCGGACCCTCACGTAGCACGCATGGTCGAGCTTTGCGCCCAGGGTATAGGAGGCAACCTTGGGCTCTCAGGTGCCAATGATGGGGCCCGATTAACCCTAGAAATGGAACAATCGCTTTCTTTCCTGGGAGCCTCTTCCCTGGGAGGAGTCTTCATCCGTCTGGAATTCAGGGCTGAAAAACGGCACTTTCCCAGACAAGAAAGTGGTACGCGCCGTTGATGTTTGCGCCCACGGAAAAGGTGGCAGCCTTGAACTCTGAGGTGCCAATGATGGGGCACCATTGACCCTAGAAAAGGACAATTCGATTTCTGACCTGGCACCTTTTCCCTGGGAGGTGTCTTCATCCATCTGGAATTCTGGGCTGAAAAGTGGCACTTCCCCGGACCCGCAAGTGGCACCCGCCGTCGACATTTGCGCCCAGGCAAAAGGTGGCAGCTTTGGGCTCTCAGGTGCCAATGATGGGGCCCTGTTAACACTAGAAAAATAACACTTGCTTTCCATCCTGGCACCTTTTCCCAGGGAGGAATCTTCGTCCGTCTGGAAATCTGGGTTCAAAAATGGCACTGGCCCAAACCCGCACAAGGTACACACCGTCGAGCTTTGCGCCCAGGGAAAAGGGGGCAGCCTTGAGCTCTCAGGTGCCAATGATGGGGCCCCATTACCCCTACAAAAGGCACAATGGCTTTCTGTCCCGGCACCTTTTCCCAGGGAGGAATCTTCATCGGTTTGGAATTCTGGTCTGAGAATCGGCACTTTCCTGGACCCGCAAGTGGAACGCACCATCGAGCTTTGCGTCCAGGGAAAAGGTGGCAGTCTTGGGCTCTCAAGTGCCAATGATGGGGCCCCATTACCTTTACAAAAAGCACAATGGCTTTCTGTCCTGGCACCTTTTCCCTGGGAGGAGTCTTCATTGGTCTGGAATTCTGGGCTGTAAAATGGCACTTTCTGGGACCAGCACGTGGCACGCACTGTCGTGCTTTGCGCCCAGGGAAAAGGAGGCAACCTCTGGCTCTCAGATGCCAATGACGGGCCCCCATTAACACTAGAAATGGAACAATCGCTTTCTGTCCTGGGAGCCTTTTCCCTGGGAGGAGTCGTCATCCTTCTGGAATCCTGGGCTGTACAAAGGTCTTTCTCTGAGCTGCAAGTGGCAGGCACCATCTAGCTTTGCGCCCAGGCAAAAGGTGGCAGCCTTGGGCTCTCAGGTGCCAATGATGGGTACCCGTTAACACTAGATAAATAACAATGGCTTTCTGTCCTGGCACCTTTTCCCTGGGAGGAATTTTCGTCCGTCTGGAATTCTGGGCTGAAAAACGGCACTTCCCCGGACCTGCAAGTGGAACGCACCGTCGAGCTTTGTGCCCAGGCAAAAGGTGGCAGCCTTGGGCTCTCAGGTGCCAATGATGGGTCCCCGTTAACACTAGATAAATAACAATCGCTTTCTGTCCTGGCACCTTTTCCCAGGGAGGAATCTTCATTGGTCTGGAATTCTAGGCTGAAAACGGCTCTTTCCCTTACCCGCATGTGGCACGCACCGTCGAGCTTTGCGCCCAGGGAAAAGGCGGCAGCCCTGGGCTCTCAGCTGCCAATTTTGGGGCCCCATTAACCCTAGAAAAGGCACAATCGCTTTCTGTCCTGGCACCTTTTCCCACGGAGAAATCTTCTCTGGTCTGGAATTCTGGGATGAGAAACGGCACATTCCCGGACTTGCAAGTGGCACGCGCCGTCGACATTTGCGCCCAGGGAAAAGGTGGCAGCCTTGGGCTCTCAGGTGCCAAAGATGGGGCCCCATTACCCCTAGAAAAGGCACAATGGCTTTCTGTCTGACACCATTTCCCAGAGAGGAATCGACTTCCATCTGGAATTCTGGGCTGAAAAACGGCCCTTTCCCGGACCCGCACAGGGTATGCACCGTCGAGCTTTGCACCCAGGGAAAAGGTGGCAGCCTTGGGCTCTCAGGTGCCAAAGATGGGGCCCAATTAGCATTACAAAATACACAATGGCTTTGTCTCCTGGTACCTTTTCCCTCTGAGGAATCTTCATAGGTCTGGAATTCTGGGCTGAAAAATGGCACTTTCCCAACCCGCAAGTGGAACGCTCCGTCGAGCTTTGCAACCAGGGAAAAGGTGGCAGGCTTGGGCTCTCAGGTGTCAATTTTGGGACCTCATTAACCCTAGAAAAGGCACAATTGCTTTCTGTCCTGGCACTTTTTCCCAGGGAGAAATCTTCATCGGCCTCGAATTCTGGGATGAGAAACAGCACTTTCTTGGACCCGCAAGTGGAACGCACCGTCGAGCTTTGCGCTCAGGGAAAAGGTTGCAGCCTTGGGCTCTCAAGTGCCAATGATGGGGCCCCATTACCTTTACAAAAAGCACAATGGCTTTCTGTCCTGGCACCTTTTCCCTGGGAGGAGTCTTCATTGGTCTGGAATTCTGGGCTGTAAAATCGCACTTTCTGGGACCAGCACGTGGCACGCACTGTCGTGCTTTGCGCCCAGGGAAAAGGAGGCAACCTCTGGCTCTCAGATGCCAATGACGGGCCCCCATTAACACTAGAAATGGAACAATAGCTTTCTGTCCTGGGAGCCCTTTCTCTGGGAGGAGTCGTCATCCATCTGGAATCCTGGGCTGAACAAAGCACTTTCTCTGACCTGCATGTGGCAGGCACCATCTAGCTTTGCGCCCAGGGAAAAGGTGGCAGCCTTGGGCTCTCAGGTGCCAATGATGGGGCCTCGTTAACACTAGATAAATAACACTTGCTTTCTGTCCTGGCACCTTTTCCCAGGGAGGAATTTTCGTCAGTCTGGAATTCTGGACTAAAAAACGGCACTTCCCCGGACCCGCAAGTGGAACGCACCATCGAGCTTTGTGCCCAGGCAAAAGGTGGCAGCCTTGGGCTCTCAGGTGCCAATCATGGGGCCCCATTAACCCTAGAAAAGGCACAATGGCTTTCTGTCCTGACACCTTTTCCCTGGGAGGAATCTTCATTGGTCTGGAATTCTGGGCTGAAAACGGCTCTTTCCCTTACCCGCGTGTGGCACGCACCGTCGAGCTTTGCGCCCAGGGAAAAGGTGGCAGCCCTGGGCTCTCAGCTGCCAATTTTGGGGCCCCATTAACCCTAGAAAAGGCACAATTGCTTTCTGTCCTGGCACCTTTTCCCAGGGAGAAATCTTCGCTGGCCTGGAATTCTGGGATGAGAAACGGCACATTCCCAGAGTTGAGAGTGGCACGCGCCGTCGACATTTGCGCCCAGGGAAAAGGTGGCAGCCTTGGGCTCTCAGGTGCAAAAGATGGGGCCCCATTACCCCTAGAAAAGGGACAATGACTTTCTGTCTTGACATCTTTTCCCAGAGAGGAATCGACTTCTGTCTGGAATTCTGGGGTGAAAAACGGCGCTTTCCCGGACCCGCACAGGGTATGCACCGTTGAGCTTTGCACCCAGGGAAAAGGTGGCAGCCTTGGGCTCTCAGGTGTCAAATTTGGGACCTCATTAACCCTAGAAAAGGCACAATTGCTTTCTGTCCTGGCACTTTTTCCCAGGGAGAAATCTTCATCGGCCTCGAATTCTGGGATGAGAAACAGTACTTTCTTGGACCCGCAAGTGGAACGCACCGTCGAGCTTTGCGCTCAGGGAAAAGGTTGCAGCCTTGGGCTCTCAGGTGTCAATGATGGAGCCCCATTAACCCTAGGAAAGGAGCAATCGCTTTCTCTCCTGACACCTTTTCCCTGGGAGGAATCTTCATCGGTCTGGAATTCTGGAATGAGAAACGGCAATTTCCCGGACCCTCACGTAGCACGCATGGTAGAGCTTTGCGCCCAGGGTATAGGAGCCAACCTTGGGCTCTCAGGTGCCAATGATGGGGCTCGATGAACCGTAGAAATGGAACAATCGCTTTCTGTCCTGGGAGCCTCTTCCCTGTGAGGAGTCTTCATCCGTATGGAATTCAGGGCTGAAAAACGGCACTTTCCCAGACAAGAAAGTGGTACGCACCGTTGATGTTTGCGCCCACGGAAAAGGTGGCAGCCTTGAACTCTCAGGTGCCAATGATGGGGCACCATTGACCCTAGAAAAGGACAATTCGATTTCTGACCTGGCACTCTTTCCCTGGGAGGTGTCTTCGTCCGTCTGGAATTCTGGGCTGAAAAATGGCACTTCCCTGGACCCGCAAGTGGCACGCGCCGTCGACATTTGCGCCCAGGCAAAAGGTGGCAGCCTTGGGCTCTCAGGTGCCAATGATGGGGCCTCGTTAACACTAGAAAAATAACACTTGCTTTCTGTCCTGGCACCTTTTCCCAGGGAGGAATCTTCGTCCGTCTGGAAATCTGGGTTCAAAAATGGCACTGCCCCAAATCCGCACAAGGTACACACCGTCGAGCTTTGTGCCCAGGGAAAAGGGGGCAGCCTTGGGCTCTCAGGTGCCAATGATGGGGCCCCATTACCCCTACAAAAGGCACAATGGCTTTCTGTCCTGGCACCTTTTCCCAGGGAGGAATCTTCATCGGTTTGGAATTCTGGTCTGAGAATCGGCACTTTCCTGGACCCGCAAGTGGAACGCACCATCGAGCTTTGCGTCCAGGGAAAAGGTGGCAGTCTTGGGTTCTCAGGTGCCAATGATGGGACCCCATTACCTTTACAAAAAGCACAATGGCTTTCTGTCCTGGCACCTTTTCCCTGGGAGGAGTCTTCATTGGTCTGGAATTCTGGGCTGTAAAATGGCACTTTCTGGGACCAGCACGTGTCACGCACTGTCGTGCTTTGCGCCCAGGGAAAAGGAGGCAACCTCTGGCTCTCAGATGCCAATGACGGGCCCCCATTAACACTAGAAATGGAACAATCGCTTTCTGTCCTGGGAGCCCTTTCCCTGGGAGGAGTCGTCATCCGTCTGGTATCCTGGGCTGAACAAAGCACTTTCTCTGACCTGCACGTGGCAGGCACCATCTAGCTTTGCGCCCAGGGAAGAGGTGACAGCCTTGGGCTCTCAGGTGCCAATGATGGGTCCTCGTTAACACTAGATAAATAACAATCGCTTTCTGTCCTGGCACTTTTTCCCAGGGAGGAATTTTCGTCCGTCTGGAATTCTGGACTGAACAACGGTACTTCCCCGGACCTGCAAGTGGAACGCACCGTCGAGCTTTGTGCCCAGGCAAAAGGTGGCAGCCTTGGGCTCTCAGGTGCCAATCATGGGGCCCCATTAACCCTAGAAAAGGCACAATGGCTTTCTGTCCTGACACCTTTTCCCAGAGAGGAATCGACTTCCGTCTGGAATTCTGGGCTGAAAAACGGCCTTTTCCCAGACCCGCACAGGGTATGCACCGTCGAGCTTTGCACCCAGGGAAAAGGTGGCAGCCTTGGGCTCTCAGGTGCCAATGATGGGGCCCCATTAGCATTACAAAATACACAATGGCTTTGTCTCCTGGTACCTTTTCCCTCTGAGGAATCTTCATAGGTCTGGAATTCTGGGCTGAAAAATGGCACTTTCCCGGACCCGCACGTGGAACGCTCCGTCGAGCTTTGCGCCCAGGGAAAAGGTGGCAGCCTTGGGCTCTCAGGTGTCCATTTTGGGGCCCCATTAACCCTAGAAAAGGCACAATTGCTTTCTGCCCTGGCACCTTTTCCCAGGGAGAAATCTACATCGGCCTCGAATTCTGGGATGAGAAACAGCACATTCCTGGACCCGCAAGTGGCACGCGCCGTCGACATTTGCGCCCAGGGAAAAGGTGGCAGCCTTGGGCTCTCAGGTGCAAAAGATGGGGCCCCATTACCCCTAGAAAAGGGACAATGAATTTCTGTCTTGACATCTTTTCCCAGAGAGGAATCGACTTTTGTCTGGAATTCTGGGCTGAAAACTGGCGCTTTCCGGAACCCACACAGGGTATGCACCGTCGAGCTTTACACTCAGGGAAAAGGGGACAGCCTTGGGCTCTCAGGTGCCAATGATGGGGCCCCATTACCCCTAGAAAAAGAACAATCGCTTTCTGTCCTGGCACCTTTTCCCTGGGAGGAATCTTCATAGGTCTGGAATTCTGGGCTGAAAACGGCTCTTTCCCTTACCCGCGTGTGGCACGCACCGTCGAGCTTTGCGCCCAGGGAAAAGGTGGCAGCCCTGGGCTCTCAGCTGCCAATTTTGGGGCCCCATTAACCCTAGAAAAGGCACAATCGCTTTCTGTCCTGGCACCTTTTCCCAGGGAGAAATCTTCGCTGGCCTGGAATTCTGGCATGAGAAACGACACATTCCCGGACTTGCAAGTGGCACGCGCCGTCGACATTTGCTCCCAGGGAAAAGGTGGCAGCCTTGGGCTCTCAGGTGCCAAAGATGGGGCCCCATTACCCCTAGAAAAGGGACAATGGCTTTCTGTCCTGACACCTTTTCCCAGAGAGGAATCGACTTCTGTCTGGAATTCTGGGCTGAAAAACGGCCCGTTCCCGGACCCGCACAGGGTATGCACCGTCGAGCTTTGCACCCAGGGAAAAGGTGGCAGCCTTGGGCTCTCAGGTGCCAAAGATGGGGCCCAATTAGCATTACAAAATACACAATGGCTTTGTCTCCTGGTACCTTTTCCCTCTGAGGAATCTTCATAGGTCTGGAATCCTGGGTTGAAAAATGGCACTTTCCCGGTCCCGCAAGTGGAACGCTCCGTCGAGCTTTGCGCCCAGGGAAAAGGTGGCAGCCTTGGGCTCTCAGGTGTCAATTTTGGGACCTCATTAACCCTAGAAAAGGCACAATTGCTTTCTGTCCTGGCACTTTTTCCCAGGGAGAAATCTTCATCGGCCTCGAATTCTGGGATGAGAAACAGTACTTTCTTGGACCCGCAAGTAGAACGCACCGTCGAGCTTTGCGCTCAGGGAAAAGGTTGCAGCCTTGGGCTCTCAGGTGTCAATGATGGAGCCCCATTAACCCTAGGAAAGGAGCAATCGCTTTCTGTCCTGACACCTTTTCCCAGGGAGGAATCTTCATCGGTCTGGAATTCTGGAATGAGAAACGGCAATTTCCCGGACCCTCACGTAGCATGCATGGTCGAGTTTTGTGCCCAGGGTATAGAAGGCAACCTTGGGCTCTCAGGTGCCAAAGATGGAGCCCGATTAACCCTAGAAATGGAACAATCGCTTTCTGTCCTGGGAGCCTCTTCCCTGTGAGGAGTCTTCATCCGTCTGGAATTCAGGGCTGAAAAACGGCACTTTCCCAGACAAGAAAGTGGTACGCGCCGTTGATGTTTGCGCCCAGGGAAAAGGAGGCAGCCTTGAACTCTCAGGTGCCAGTGATGGGGCACCATTGACCTTAGAAAAGGACAATTCGATTTCTGACCTGGCACCCTTTCCCTGGGAGGTGTCTTCGTCCATCTGGAATTCTGGGCTGAAAAATGGCACTACCCTGGACCCGCAAGTGGCACGCGCCGTCGACATTTGCGCCCAGGCAAAAGGTGGCAGCCTTGGGCTCTCAGGTGCCAATGATGGGGCCTCGTTAACACTAGAAAAATAACACTTGCTTTCTGTCCTGGCACCTTTTCCCAGGGAGGAATCTTCGTCCGTCTGGAAATCTGGGTTCAAAAATGGCACTGCCCCAAACCCGCACAAGGTACACACCGTCGAGCTTTGTGCCCAGGGAAAAGGGGGCAGCCTTGGGCTCTCAGGTGCCAATGATGGGGCCCCATTACCCCTACAAAAGGCACAATGGCTTTCTGTCCTGGCACCTTTTCCCAGGGAGGAATCTTCAGCAGTTTGGAATTCTGGTCTGAGAATCGGCACTTTCCTGGACCCGCAAGTGGAACGCACCATCGAGCTTTGCGTCCAAGGAAAAGGTGGCAGTCTTGGGTTCTCAGGTGCCAATGATGGGACCCCATTACCTTTACAAAAAGCACAATGGCTTTCTGTCCTGGCACCTTTTCCCAGGGAGGAGTCTTCATTGGTCTGGAATTCTGGGCTGTAAAATGGCACTTTCTGGGACCAGCACGTGTCACGCACTGTCGTGCTTTGCGCCCAGGGAAAAGGAGGCAACCTCTGGCTCTCAGATGCCAATGACGGGCCCCCATTAACACTAGAAATGGAACGATCACTTTCTGTCCTGGGAGCCCTTTCCCTGGCAGGAGTCGTCATCCGTCTGGTATCCTGGGCTGAACAAAGCACTTTCTCTGACCTGCACGTGGCAGGCACCATCTAGCTTTGCGCCCAGGGAAGAGGTGACAGCCTTGGGCTCTCAGGTGCCAATGATGGGTCCTCGTTAACACTAGATAAATAACAATCGCTTTCTGTCCTGGCACTTTTTCCCAGGGAGGAATTTTCATCCGTCTGGAATTCTGGACTGAACAACGGTACTTCCCCGGACCTGCAAGTGGAACGCATCGTCGAGCTTTGTGCCCAGGCAAAAGGTGGCAGCCTTGGGCTCTCAGGTGCCAATCATGGGGCCCCATTAACCCTAGAAAAGGCACAATCGCTTTCTGTCCTGGCACCTTTTCCCTGGGAGGAATTTTCTTCCGTCTGGAATTCTGGGCTGAAAAACGGCACTTCCCCGGACCTGCAAGTGGAACGCACCTTCGAGCTTTGCGCCCAGGGAAAAGGTGGCAGCCTTGGGCTCTCAGGTGCCAAAGATGGGGTCCCATTACCCCTAGAAAAGGCACAATGGCTTTCTGTCCTGACACCTTTTCCCAGAGAGGAATCGACTTCCGTCTGGAATTCTGGGCTGAAAAACGGCCCTTTCCCAGACCCGCACAGGGTATGCACCGTCGAGCTTTGCACCCAGGGAAAAGGTGGCAGCCTTGGGCTCTCAGGTGCCAATGATGGGGCCCAATTAGCATTACAAAATACACAATGGCTTTGTCTCCTGGTACCTTTTCCCTCTGAGGAATCTTCATAGGTCTGGAATTCTGGGCTGAAAAATGGCACTTTCCCGGACCCGCAAGTGGAACGCTCCGTCGAGCTTTGCGCCCAGGGAAAAGGTGGCAGCCTTGGGCTCTCAGGTGTCAATTTTAGGGCCCCATTAACCCTAGAAAAGGCACAATTGCTTTCTGCCCTGGCACCTTTTCCCTGGGAGAAATCTACATCGGCCTCGAATTCTGGGATGAGAAACAGCACATTCCTGGACCCGCAAGTGGCACACACCGTCGAGCTTTGCGCTCAGGGAAAAGGTTGCAGCCTTGGGCTCTCAGGTGTCAAAGATGGAGCCCCATTACTCCTAGAAAAGGAACAATCGCTTTCTGTCCTGACACCTTTTCCCAGGGAGGAATCTTCATCGGTCTGGAATTCTGGAATGAGAAACGGCAATTTCCCGGACCCTCACGTAGCACGCATGGTCGAGCTTTGCGCCCAGGGTATAGGAGGCAACCTTGGGCTCTCAGGTGCCAATGATGGAGCCCGATTAACCCTGGAAATGGAACAATCGCTTTCTGTCCTGGGAGCCTCTTCCCTGTGAGGAGTCTTCAGCCGTCTGGAATTCAGGGCTGAAAAACGGCACTTTCCCGGACAAGAAAGTGGTACGCGCCGTTGATGTTTGTGCCCACGGAAAAGGTGGCAGCCTTGAACTCTCAGGTGCCAATGATGGGACACCATTGACCCTAGAAAAGGACAATTCGATTTCTGACCTGGCACCTTTTCCCTGGGTAGTGTCTTCGTCCGTCTGGAATTCTGGGCTGAAAAATGGCACTTCCCTGGACCCGCAAGTGGCACGTGCATTCGACATTTGCGCCCAGGCAAAAGATGGCAGCCTTGGGCTCTCAGGTGCCAATTTTGGGGCCCCATTACCCTTACAAAAGGCACAATGTCTTTCTGTCCTGGTACCTTTTCCCAGGGAGGAATCTTCATCGGTTTGGAATTCTGGTATGAGAATCGGCCCTTTCCCAGACCCGCACAGGGTATGCACCGTCGAGCTTTGCACCCAGGGAAAAGGTGGCAACCTTGGGCTCTCAGGTGCCAATGATGGGGCCCAATTAGCATTACAAAATACACAATGGCTTTGTCTCCTGGTACCTTTTCCCTCTGAGGAATCTTCATAGGTCTGGAATTCTGGGCTGAAAAATGGCACTTTCCCGGATTCGCACGTGGAACGCTCCGTCGAGCTTTGCGCCCAGGGAAAAGGTGGCAGCCTTGGGCTCTCAGGTGTCCATTTTGGGGCCCCATTAACCCTAGAAAAGGCACAATTGCTTTCTGCCCTGGCACCTTTTCCCAGGGAGAAATCTACATCGGCCTCGAATTCTGGGATGAGAAACAGCACATTCCTGGACCCGCAAGTGGCACGCGCCATCGACATTTGCGCCCAGGGAAAAGGTGGCAGCCTTGGGCTCTCAGGTGCAAAAGATGGGGCCCCATTACCCCTAGAAAAGGGACAATGACTTTCTGTCTTGACATCTTTTCCCAGAGAGGAATCGACTTTTGTCTGGAATTCTGGGCTGAAAACTGGCGCTTTCCGGAACCCACACAGGGTATGCACCGTCGAGCTTTACACTCAGGGAAAAGGGGACAGCCTTGGGCTCTCAGGTGCCAATGATGGGGCCCCATTACCCCTAGAAAAAGAACAATCGCTTTCTGTCCTGGCACCTTTTCCCTGGGAGGAATCTTCATAGGTCTGGAATTCTGGGCTGAAAACGGCTCTTTCCCTTACCCGCGTGTGGCACGCACCGTCGAGCTTTGCGCCCAGGGAAAAGGTGGCAGCCCTGGGCTCTCAGCTGCCAATTTTGGGGCCCCATTAACCCTAGAAAAGGCACAACCGCTTTCTGTCCTGGCACCTTTTCCCAGGGAGAAATCTTCGCTGGCCTGGAATTCTGGCATGAGAAACGACACATTCCCGGACTTGCAAGTGGCACGCGCTGTCGACATTTGCGCCCAGGGAAAAGGTGGCAGCCTTGGGCTCTCAGGTGCCATAGATGGGGCCCCATTACCCCTAGAAAAGGGACAATGGCTTTCTGTCCTGACACCTTTTCCCAGAGAGGAATCGACTTCCGTCTGGAATTCTGGGCTGAAAAACGGCCCGTTCCCGGACCCGCACAGGGTATGCACCGTCGAGCTTTGCACCCAGGGAAAAGGTGGCAGCCTTGGGCTCTCAGGTGCCAAAGATGGGGCCCAATTAGCATTACAAAATACACAATGGCTTTGTCTCCTGGTACCTTTTCCCTCTGAGGAATCTTCATAGGTCTGGAATCCTGGGTTGAAAAATGGCACTTTCCCGGTCCCGCAAGTGGAACGCTCCGTCGAGCTTTGCGCCCAGGGAAAAGGTGGCAGCCTTGGGCTCTCAGGTGTCAATTTTGGGACCTCATTAACCCTAGAAAAGGCACAATTGCTTTCTGTCCTGGCACTTTTTCCCAGGGAGAAATCTTCATCGGCCTCGAATTCTGGGATGAGAAACAGTACTTTCTTGGACCCGCAAGTAGAACGCACCGTCGAGCTTTGCGCTCAGGGAAAAGGTTGCAGCCTTGGGCTCTCAGGTGTCAATGATGGAGCCCCATTAACCCTAGGAAAGGAGCAATCGCTTTCTGTCCTGACACCTTTTCCCAGGGAGGAATCTTCATCGGTCTGGAATTCTGGAATGAGAAACGGCAATTTCCCGGACCCTCACGTAGCATGCATGGTCGAGTTTTGTGCCCAGGGTATAGGAGGCAACCTTGGGCTCTCAGGTGCCAAAGATGGAGCCCGATTAACCCTAGAAATGGAACAATCGCTTTCTGTCCTGGGAGCCTCTTCCCTGTGAGGAGTCTTCATCCGTCTGGAATTCAGGGATGAAAAACGGCACTTTCCCAGACAAGAAAGTGGTACGCGCCGTTGATGTTTGCGCCCAGGGAAAAGGTGGCAGCCTTGAACTCTCAGGTGCCAGTGATGGGGCACCATTGACCTTAGAAAAGGACAATTCGATTTCTGACCTGGCACCCTTTCCCTGGGAGGTGTCTTCGTCCATCTGGAATTCTGGGCTGAAAAATGGCACTACCCTGGACCCGCAAGTGGCAAGCGCCGTCGACATTTGCGCCCAGGCAAAAGGTGGCAGCCTTGGGCTCTCAGGTGCCAATGATGGGGCCTCGTTAACACTAGAAAAATAACACTTGCTTTCTGTCCTGGCACCTTTTCCCAGGGAGGAATCTTCGTCCGTCTGGAAATCTGGGTTCAAAAATGGCACTGCCCCAAACCCGCACAAGGTACACACCGTCGAGCTTTGTGCCCAGGGAAAAGGGGGCAGCCTTGGGCTCTCAGGTGCCAATGATGGTGCCCCATTACCCCTACAAAAGGCACAATGGCTTTCTGTCCTGGCACCTTTTCCCAGGGAGGAATCTTCAGCGGTTTGGAATTCTGGTCTGAGAATCGGCACTTTCCTGGACCCGCAAGTGGAACGCACCATCGAGCTTTGCGTCCAGGGAAAAGGTGGCAGTCTTGGGTTCTCAGGTGCCAATGATGGGACCCCATTACCTTTACAAAAAGCACAATGGCTTTCTGTCCTGGCACCTTTTCCCAGGGAGGAGTCTTCATTGGTCTGGAATTCTGGGCTGTAAAATGGCACTTTCTGGGACCAGCACGTGTCACGCACTGTCGTGCTTTGCGCCCAGGGAAAAGGAGGCAACCTCTGGCTCTCAGATGCCAATGACGGGCCCCCATTAACACTAGAAATGGAACAATCACTTTCTGTCCTGGGAGCCCTTTCCCTGGCAGGAGTCGTCATCCGTCTGGTATCCTGGGCTGAACAAAGCACTTTCTCTGACCTGCACGTGGCAGGCACCATCTAGCTTTGCGCCCAGGGAAGAGGTGACAGCCTTGGGCTCTCAGGTGCCAATGATGGGTCCTCGTTAACACTAGATAAATAACAATCGCTTTCTGTCCTGGCACTTTTTCCCAGGGAGGAATTTTCATCCGTCTGGAATTCTGGACTGAACAACGGTACTTCCCCGGACCTGCAAGTGGAACGCATCGTCGAGCTTTGTGCCCAGGCAAAAGGTGGCAGCCTTGGGCTCTCAGGTGCCAATCATGGGGCCCCATTAACCCTAGAAAAGGCACAATCGCTTTCTGTCCTGGCACCTTTTCCCTGGGAGGAATTTTCTTCCGTCTGGAATTCTGGGCTGAAAAACGGCACTTCCCCGGACCTGCAAGTGGAACGCACCTTCGAGCTTTGCGCCCAGGGAAAAGGTGGCAGCCTTGGGCTCTCAGGTGCCAAAGATGGGGTCCCATTACCCCTAGAAAAGGCACAATGGCTTTCTGTCCTGACACCTTTTCCCAGAGAGGAATCGACTTCCGTCTGGAATTCTGGGCTGAAAAACGGCCCTTTCCCAGACCCGCACAGGGTATGCACCGTCGAGCTTTGCACCCAGGGAAAAGGTGGCAGCCTTGGGCTCTCAGGTGCCAATGATGGGGCCCAATTAGCATTACAAAATACACAATGGCTTTGTCTCCTGGTACCTTTTCCCTCTGAGGAATCTTCATAGGTCTGGAATTCTGGGCTGAAAAATGGCACTTTCCCGGACCCGCACGTGGAACGCTCCGTCGAGCTTTGCGCCCAGGGAAAAGGTGGCAGCCTTGGGCTCTCAGGTGTCAATTTTAGGGCCCCATTAACCCTAGAAAAGGCACAATTGCTTTCTGCCCTGGCACCTTTTCCCTGGGAGAAATCTACATCGGCCTCGAATTCTGGGATGAGAAACAGCACATTCCTGGACCCGCAAGTGGCACACACCGTCGAGCTTTGCGCTCAGGGAAAAGGTTGCAGCCTTGGGCTCTCAGGTGTCAAAGATGGAGCCCCATTACTCCTAGAAAAGGAACAATCGCTTTCTGTCCTGACACCTTTTCCCAGGGAGGAATCTTCATCGGTCTGGAATTCTGGAATGAGAAACGGCAATTTCCCGGACCCTCACGTAGCATGCATGGTCGAGCTTTGCGCCCAGGGTATAGGAGGCAACCTTGGGCTCTCAGGTGCCAATGATGGAGCCCGATTAACCCTGGAAATGGAACAATCGCTTTCTGTCCTGGGAGCCTCTTCCCTGTGAGGAGTCTTCAGCCGTCTGGAATTCAGGGCTGAAAAACGGCACTTTCCCGGACAAGAAAGTGGTACGCGCCGTTGATGTTTGTGCCCACGGAAAAGGTGGCAGCCTTGAACTCTCAGGTGCCAATGATGGGACACCATTGACCCTAGAAAAGGACAATTCGATTTCTGACCTGGCACCTTTTCCCTGGGTAGTGTCTTCGTCCGTCTGGAATTCTGGGCTGAAAAATGGCACTTCCCTGGACCCGCAAGTGGCACGTGCATTCGACATTTGCGCCCAGGCAAAAGATGGCAGCCTTGGGCTCTCAGGTGCCAATTTTGGGGCCCCATTACCCTTACAAAAGGCACAATGTCTTTCTGTCCTGGTACCTTTTCCCAGGGAGGAATCTTCATCGGTTTGGAATTCTGGTATGAGAATCGGCACTTTCCTAGACCCGCAACTGGAACGCACCATCGAGCTTTGCGTCCAGGGAAAAGGGGGCAGTATTGGGCTCTCAGGTGCCAATGATGGGGCCCCATTACCTTTACAAAAAGCACAATGGCTTTCTGTCCTGGCACCTTTTCCCTGGGAGGAGTCTTCATTGGTATGGAATTCTGGGCTGAAAAATGGCACTTTCTGGGACCAGCACGTGTCACGCACTGTCGTGCTTTGCGCCCAGGGAAAAGGAGGCAACCTCTGGCTCTCAGATGCCAATGACGGGCCCCCATTAACACTAGAAATGGAACAATCGCTTTCTGTCCTGGGAACCCTTTCCCTGGGAGGAGTCGTCATCCGTCTGGTATCCTGGGCTGAACAAAGCACTTTCTCTGACCTGCACGTGGCAGGCACCATCTAGCTTTGCGCCCAGGGAAGAGGTGACAGCCTTGGGCTCTCAGGTGCCAATGATGGGTCCTCGTTAACACTAGATAAATAACAATCGCTTACTGTCCTGGCACTTTTTCCCAGGGAGGAATTTTCGTCCGTCTGGAATTCTGGACTGAACAACGGTATTTCCCCGGACCTGCAAGTGGAACGCACCGTCGAGCTTTGTGCCCAGGCACAAGGTGGCAGCCTTGGGCCCTCAGGTGCCAATCATGGGGCCCCATTAACCCTAGAAAAGGCACAATCGCTTTCTCTCCTGGCACCTTTTCCCTGGGAGGAATCTTCATTGGTCTTGAATTCTAGGCTGAAAACTGCTCTTTCCCTTACCCGCATGTGGCACGCACCATCGAGCTTTGCGCCCAGGGAAAAGGTGGCAGCCCTGGGCTCTCAGCTGCCAATTTTGGGGCCCCATTAACCCTAGAAAAGGCACAATCGCTTTCTGTCCTGGCACCTTTTCCCAGGGAGAAATCTTCGCTGGCCTGGAATTCTGGCATGAGAAACGGCACATTCCTGGACTTGCAAGTGGCATGCGCCGTCGACGTTTGTGCCCAGGGAAAAGGTGGCAGCCTTGGGCTCTCAGGTGCCAAAGATGGGGTCCCATTACCCCTAGAAAAGGCACAATGGCTTTCTGTCCTGACACCTTTTCCCAGAGAGGAATCGACTTCCGTCTGGAATTCTGGGCTGAAAAACGGCCCTTTCCCAGACCCGCACAGGGTATGCACCGTCGAGCTTTGCACCCAGGGAAAAGGTGGCAGCCTTGGGCTCTCAGGTGCCAATGATGGGGCCCAATTAGCATTACAAAATACACAATGGCTTTGTCTCCTGGTACCTTTTCCCTCTGAGGAATCTTCATAGGTCTGGAATTCTGGGCTGAAAAATGGCACTTTCCCGGACCCGCACGTGGAACGCTCCGTCGAGCTTTGCGCCCAGGCAAAAGGTGGCAGCCTTGGGCTCTCAGGTGTCAATTTTGGGGCCCCATTAACCCTAGAAAAGGCACAATGGCTTTCTGTCCTGGCACCTTTTCCCAGGGAGGAATCTTCATCCGTTTGGAATTCTGGTCTGAGAATCGGCACTTTCCTAGACCCCCAAGTGTAACGCACCATCGAGCTTTGCGTCCATGGGAAAGGTGGCAGTCTTGGGCTCTCAGGTGCCAATGATGGGACCCCATTACCTTTACAAAAAGCACAATGGCTTTCTGTCCTGACGCCTTTTCCCTGGGAGGAGTCTTCATTGGTCTGGAATTCTGGGCTGTAAAATGGCACTTTCTGGGACCAGCACGTGGCACGCACTGTCGTGCTTTGCGCCCAGGGAAAAGGAGGCAACCTCTGGCTCTCAGATGCCAATGACGGGCCCCCATTAACACTAGAAATGGAACAATCGCTTTCTGTCCTGGGAGCCTTTTCCCTGGGAGGAGACATCATCCGTCTGGAATCCTGGGCTGAACAAAGGTCTTTCTCTGACCTGCACGTGGCAGGCACCATCTAGCTTTGCGCCCAGGGTAGAGGTGGCAGCCTTGAGCTCTCAGGTGCCAATGATGGGTCCCCGTTAACACTAGATAAATAACAATCGCTTTCTGTCCTGGCACCTTTTCCCTGGGAGGAATCTTCATTGGTCTGGAACTCTGGGCTGGAAACGCCTCTTTCCCTTACCCGCATGTGGCACGCACCGTCGAGCTTTGCGCCCAGGCAAAAGGTGGCAGTCCTAGGCTCTCAGCTGCTAATTTTGGGGCCCCATTAACCCTAGAAAAGGCACAATCGCTTTCTGTCCTGGCACCTTTTCCCAGGGAGAAATCTTCGCTGGCCTGGAATTCTGGGATGAGAAACAGAACATTCCTGGACTTGCAAGTGGCACGCGCCGTCGACATTTGTGCCCAGGGAAAAGGTGGCAGCCTTGGGCTCTCAGGTGCCAATGATGGGTCCTCGTTAACACTAGAAAAATAACACTTCCTTTCTGTCCTGGCACCTTTTCCCAGGGAGGAATCTTCGTCCGTCTGGAAATCTGGGTTCAAAAATGGCACTGCCCCAAACCCACACAAGGTACACACCGTCGAGCTTTGCGCCCAGGGAAAAGGGGGCAGCCTTGGGCTCTCAGCTGCCAATGATGGTGCCCCATTACCCCTACAAAAGGCACATGGGCTTCCTGTACTGGCACCTTTTCCCAGGGAGGAATCTTCATAGGTCTCGAATTCTGGTCTGAGAATCGGCACTTTCCTGGACCCGCAAGTGGCACGCACCGTTGAGCTTTGCGTTCAGGGAAAAGGTTGCAGCCTTTGGCTCTCAGATGCCAATGACGGGCCCCCATTAACCCTAGAAAAGGCACAATCGCTTTCTGTCCTGGCACCTTTTCCCTGGGAGAAATCTTCATCGGCCTCGAATTCTGGGATGAGAAACAGCACATTCCTGGACCCGCAAGTGGCACGCACCGTCGAGCTTTGCGCTCAGGGAAAAGGTTGCAGCCTTCGGCTCTCAGGTGTCAATGATGGAGCCCCATTACTCCTAGAAAAGGAACAATCGCTTTCTGTCCTGACACCTTTTCCCAGGGAGGAATCTTCATCGGTTTGGAATTCTGGAATGAGAAACGGCAATATCCCGGACCCTCACGTAGCACGCATGGTCGAACTTTGCGCCCAGGATATAGGAGGCAACCTTGGGCTCTCAGGTGCCAATGATGGGGCCCGATTAACCCTAGAAATGGAACAGTCGCTTTCTGTCCTGGGAGCCTCTTCCCTCTGAGGAGTCTTCATCTGTCTGGAATTGAGGGCTGAAAAACGGCACTTTCCCGGACAAGAAAATGGTACGCGCCGTTGATGTTTGCGCCCACAGAAAAGGTGGCAGCCTTGAACTCTCAGGTGCCAATGATGGGGCACCATTGACCCTAGAAAAGGACAATTCGATTTCTGACCTGGCACCTTTTCCCTGGGAGGTGTCTTCGTCCGTCTGGAATTCTGGGCTGAAAAATGGCACTGTCCCGGACCCGCAAGTGGCACGCACCGTCGATATTTGCGCCCAGGCAAAAGGTGGCAGCCTTGGCCTCTCAGGTGCCAATGATGGGGCCCCGTTAACACTAGAAAAATAACACTTGCTTTCTGTCCTGGCACCTTTTCCCAGGGTGGAATCTTCGTCCGTCTGGAAATCTGGGTTCAAAAATGACACTGCCCCAAACCCGCACAAGGTACACACCGTTGAGCTTTGCGCCCAGGGAAAAGGTGGCAGCCTTGGGCTCTCAGGTGCCAATGATGGGGCCCCGTTAACACTAGAAAAATAACACTTGCTTTCTGTTCTGGCACCTTTTCCCAGGGAGGAATCTTCGTCCGTCTGGAAATCTGGGTTCAAAAATGGCACTGCCCCAAACCCGCACAAGGTAGACACCGTCGAGCTTTGCGCCCAGGGAAAAGGGGGCAGCCTTGGGCTCTCAGGTGCCAATGATGGGGCCCCATTACCTTTACAAAAAGCACAATGGCTTTCTGTCCTGGCACCTTTTCCCTGGGAGGAGTCTTCATTGGTCTGGAATTCTGGGCTGTAAAATGGCACTTTCTGGGACCAGCACGTGGCACGCACTGTCGTGCTTTGCGCCCAGGGAAAAGGAGGCAACCTCTGGCTCTCAGATGCCAATGACGGGCCCCCATTAACACTAGAAATGGAACAATCGCTTTCTGTCCTGAGAGCCCTTTTCGTGGGAGGAGTCGTCATCCGTCTGGAATCCTGGGCTGAACAAAGCACTTTCTCTGACCTGCACATGGCAGGCACCATCTAGCTTTGCGCCCAGGGAAAAGGTGGCAGCCTTGGGCTCTCAGGTGCCAATGATGGGGCCCCGTTAACACTAGAAAAATAACACTTGCTTTCTGTCCTGGCACCTTTTCCCAGGGTGGAATCTTCATTGGTCTGGAAATCTGGGTTCAAAAATGACACTGCCCCAAACCCGCACAAGGTACACACCGTTGAGCTTTGCGCCCAGGGAAAAGGTGGCAGCCTTGGGCTCTCAGGTGCCAATGATGGGGCCCCGTTAACACTAGAAAAATAACACTTGCTTTCTGTTCTGGCACCTTTTCCCAGGGAGGAATCTTCGTCTGTCTGGAAATCTGGGTTCAAAAATGGCACTGCCCCAAACCCGCACAAGGTAGACACCGTCGAGCTTTGCGCCCAGGGAAAAGGGGGCAGCCTTGGGCTCTCAGGTGCCAATGATGGGGCCCCATTACCTTTACAAAAAGCACAATGGCTTTCTGTCCTGGCACCTTTTCCCTGGGAGGAGTCTTCATTGGTCTGGAATTCTGGGCTGTAAAATGGCACTTTCTGGGACCAGCACGTGGCACGCACTGTCGTGCTTTGCGCCCAGGGAAAAGGAGGCAACCTCTGGCTCTCAGATGCCAATGACGGGCCCCCATTAACACTAGAAATGGAACAATCGCTTTCTGTCCTGAGAGCCCTTTTCGTGGGAGGAGTCGTCATCCGTCTGGAATCCTGGGCTGAACAAAGCACTTTCTCTGACCTGCACATGGCAGGCACCATCTAGCTTTGCGCCCAGGGAAAAGGTGGCAGCCTTGGGCTCTCAGGTGCCAATGATGGGGCCCCGTTAACACTAGAAAAATAACACTTGCTTTCTGTCCTGGAACCTTTTCCCAGGGAGAAATCTTCGTCCGTCTGGAAATCTGGGTTCAAAAATGGCACTGCCCCAAACCCGCACAAGGTACACACCGTCGAGCTTTGTGCCCAGGGAAAAGGGGGCAGCCTTGGGCTCTCAGGTGCCAATGATGGTGCCCCATTACCCCTACAAAAGGCACAATGGCTTTCTGTCCTGGCACCTTTTCCCAGGGAGGAATCTTCATCGGTTTGGAATTCTGGTCTGAGAATCAGAACTTTCCTGGACCAGCAAGTGGAACGCACCATCGAGCTTTTCCGTTCAGGGAAAAGGTGGCAGTCTTGGGCTCTCAGGTGCCAATGATGGGGCCCCATTACCTTTACAAAAAGCACAATGGCTCTCTGTCCTGGCACCTTTTCCCTGAGAGGAGTCTTCATTGGTCTGGAATTCTGGGCTGTAAAATGGTACTTTCTGGGACCAGCACGTGGCACGCACTGTCATGCTTTGCGCCCAGGGAAAAGGAGGCAACCTCTGGCTCTCAGATGCCAATGACGGGCCCCCATTAACACTAGAAATGGAACAATCGCTTTCTGTCCTGGGAGCCTTTTCCCTGGGAGGAGACATCATCCGTCTGGAATCCTGGGCTGAACAAAGGTCTTTCTCTGACCTGCACGTGGCAGGCACCATCTAGCTTTGCGCCCAGGGTAGAGGTGGCAGCCTTGGGCTCTCAGGTGCCAATGATGGGTCCCCGTTAACACTAGATAAATAACAATCGCTTTCTGTCCTGGCACCTTTTCCCTGGGAGGAATCTTCATTGGTCTGGAACTCTGGGCTGAAAACGCTTCTTTCCCTTACACGCATGTGGCACGCACCGTCGAGCTTTGCGCCCAGGCAAAAGGTGGCAGTCCTAGGCCCTCAGCTGCTAATTTTGGGGCCCCATTAACCCTAGAAAAGGCACAATCGCTTTCTGTCCTGGCACCTTTTCCCAGGGAGAAATCTTCGCTGGCCTGGAATTCTGGGATGAGAAACGGCACATTCCTGGACTTGCAAGTGGCACGCGCCGTCGACATTTGCGCCCACGGAAAAGGTGGCAGCCTTGGGCTCTCAGCTGCCAATTTTGGGGCCCCATTACCCCTACAAAATGCACAATGGCTTTCTGTCCTGACACCTTTTCCCAGAGAGGAATCGACTTCCGTCTGGAATTCTGGGCTGAAAAACGGCCCTTTCCCAGACCCACACAGGGTATGCACCGTCGAGCTTTGCACCCAGGGAAAAGGTTGCAGCCTTGGGCTCTCAGGTGCCAATGATGGGGCCCAATTAGCATTACAAAATACACAATGGCTTTGTCTCCTGGTACATTTTTCCTCTGAGGAATCTTCATAGGTCTGGAATTCTGGGCTGAAAAATGGCACTTTCCCGGACCCGCACGTGGAACGCTCCGTCGAGCTTTGCGCCCAGGGAAAAGGTGGCAGCCTTGGGCTCTCAGGTGTCAATTTTGGGGCCCCATTAACCCTAGAAAATGCACAATTGCTTTCTGTCCTGGCACCTTTTCCCTGGGAGAAATCTTCATCGGCCTCGAATTCTGGGATGAGAAACAGCACATTCCTGGACCCGCAAGTGGCACGCACCGTCGAGCTTTGCGCTCAGGGAAAAGGTTGCAGCCTTGGGCTCTCAGGTGTCAATGATGGAGCCCCATTAACCCTAGAAAAGGAACAATCGCTTTCTGTCCTGACACCTTTTCCCAGGGAGGAATCTTCATCGGTCTGGAATTCTGGAATGAGAAACGGCAATTTCCCGGACCCTCACGTAGCACGCATGGTCGAGCTTTGCGCCCAGGGTATAGGAGGCAACCTTGGGCTATCAGGTGCCAATGATGGAGCCCGATTAACCCTAGAAATGGAACAATCGCTTTCTGTCCTGGGAGCCTCTTCCCTGTGAGGAGTCTTCATCCGTCTGGAATTGAGGGCTGAAAAACGGCACTTTCCCGGACAAGAAAGTGGTACGCGCCGTTGATGTTTGCGCCCACGGAAAAGGTGGCAGCCTTGAACTCTGAGGTGCCAATGATGGGACACCATTGACCCTAGAAAAGAACAATTCGATTTCTGACCTGGCACCTTTTCCCTGGGAGGTGTCTTCGTCCGTCTGGAATTCTGGGCTGAAAAATGGCACTTCCCCGGACCTGCAAGTGGCACGCGCCGTCGACATTTGCGCCCAGGCAAAAGGTGGCAGCCTTGGGCTCTCAGGTGCCAATGATGGGGCCCCGTTAACACTAGAAAAATAACACTTGCTTTCTGTCCTGGCACCTTTTCCCAGGGAGGAATCTTCGTCCGTCTGGAAATCTGGCTTCAAAAATGGCACTGCCCCAAACCCGCACAAGGTACGCACCGTCGAGCTTTGCGCCCAGGGAAAAGGGGGCAGCCTTGGGCTCTCAGGTGCCAATGATGGGGCCCCATTACCCCTACAAAAGGCACAATGGCTTTCTGTCCCGGCACCTTTTCCCAGGGAGGAATCTTCATCGGTTTGGAATTCTGGTCTGAGAATCGGCACTTTCCTGGACCCGCAAGTGGAACGCACCATCGAGCTTTGCGTCCAGGGAAAAGGTGGCAGTCTTGGGCTCTCAGGTGCCAATGATGGGGCCCCATTACCTTTACAAAAAGTACAATGGCTTTCTGTCCTGGCACCTTTTCCCTGGGATGAGTCTTCATTGGTCTGGAATTCTGGGCTGTTAAATGGCACTTTCTGGGACCAGCACGTGGCACGCACTGTCGTGCTTTGCGCCCAGGGAAAAGGAGGCAACCTCTGGCTCTCAGATGCCAATGACGGGCCCCCATTAACATTAGAAATGGAACAATCGCTTTCTGTCCTGGGAGCCCTTTCCCTGGGAGGAGTCGTCATCCGTCTGGTATCCTGGGCTGAACAAAGCACTTTCTCTGACCTGCACGTGGCAGGCACCATCTAGCTTTGCGCCAAGGAAAGAGGTGACAGCCTTGGGCTCTCAGGTGCCAATGATGGGTCCTTGTTAACACTAGAAAAATAACACTTGCTTTCTGTCCTGGCACCTTTTCCCAGGGAGGAATCTTCGTCCGTCTGGAAATCTGGCTTCAAAAATGGCACTGCCCCAAACCCGCACAAGGTATACACCGTCAAGCTTTGCCCCCAGGGAAAAGGGGGCAGCCTTGGGCTCTCAGGTGCCAATGATGGGGCCCCATTACCCCTACAAAAGGCACAATGGCTTTCTGTCCTGGCACCTTTTCCCAGGGAGGAATCTTCATCCGTTTGGAATTCTGGTCTGAGAATCGGCACTTTCCTGGACCCGCAAGTGGAACGCACCATCGAGCTTTGCGTCCAGGGGAAAGGTGGCAGTCTTGGGTTCTCAGGTGCCAATGATGGGACCCCATTTCCTTTACAAAAAGCACAATGGCTTTCTGTCCTGGCACCTTTTCCCTGGGAGGAGTCTTCATTGGTCTGGAATTCTGGGCTGTAAAATGGCACTTTCTGGGACCAGCACGTGGCACGCACTGTCGTGCTTTGCGCCCAGGGAAAAGGAGGCAACCTCTGGCTCTCAGATGCCAATGACGGGCCCCCATTAACACTAGAAATGGAACAATCGCTTTCTGTCCTGGGAGCCCTTTCCCTGGGAGGAGTCGTCAGCCGTCTGGAATCCTGGGCTGAACAAAGCACTTTCTCTGACCTGCACGTGGCACGCACCATCTAGCTTTGCGCCCAGGGAAGAGGTGACAGCCTTGGGCTCTCTGGTGCCAATGATGGGTCCTTGTTAACACTAGATAAATAAGAATCGCTTTCTGTCCTGGTACCTTTTCCCAGGGAGGAATTTTCGTCCGTCTGGAATTCTGGACTGAAAAACGGCGCTTCCCCGGACCCAGAAGTGGAACGCACCGTCGAGCTTTGTGCCCAGGCACAAGGTGGCAGCCTTGGGCTCTCAGGTGCCAATGATGGGGCCCCATTACCCCTAGATAAAGAACAATCGCTTTCTGTCCTGGCATCTTTTCCCTTGGAGGAATCTTCATTGGTCTGGAATTCTAGGCTGAAAACGGCTCTTTCCCTTACCCGCATGTGGCACCCACCGTCGAGCTTTGCGCCTATGGAAAAGGTGGCAGCCCTGGGCTCTCAGCTCCCAATTTTGGGGCCCCATTAACCCTAGAAAAGGCACAATCACTTTCTGTCCTGGCACCTTTTCCCAGGGAGAAATCTTCGCTGGCCTGGAATTCTGGCATGAGAAACGGCACATTCCCGGACTTGCAAGTGGTACGCGCCGTCGGCATTTGCGCCCAGGGAAAAGGTGGCAGCCTTGGGCTCTCAGGTGCCAAAGATGAGGCCCCATTAGCCCTAGAAAAGGCACAATGGCTTTCTGTCCTGACACCTTTTCCCAGAGAGGAATCGACTTCCGTCTGGAATTCTGGGCTGAAAAACGGCCCTTTCCCAGACCCGCACAGGGTATGCACCGTCGAGCTTTGCACCCAGGGAAAAGGTGGCAGCCTTGGGCTCTCAGGTGCCAATGATGGGGCCCAATTAACATTACAAAATACACAATGGCTTTGTCTCCTGGTACCTTTTCCCTCTGAAGAATCTTCATAGGTCTGGAATTGTGGGCTGAAAAATGGCACTTTCCCAGACCCGCACGTGGAACGCTCCGTCGAGCTTTGCGCCCAGGGAAAAGGTGGCAGCCTTGGGCTCTCAGGTGTCAATTTTGGGGCCCCATTAACCCTAGAAAAGGCACAATTGCTTTCTGTCCTGACACCTTTTCCCTGGGAGAAATCTTCATCGGCCTCGAATTCTGGGATGAGAAACAGCACATTCCTGGACTCGCAAGTGGCACGCACCGTTGAGCTTTGCGCTCAGGGAAAAGGTTGCAGCCTTGGGCTCTCAGGTGTCTGATGCCGTGAATGACCCTTCCCCCCAAAAACAGGACTTCGAGCCACGTTAGTGTAGGGTAAGATAAAAAGTAAAGGTCCTTTAATAACACAGGGCCTACAGCCTACAGGAATACAGGATGACATGCATGTGTCTTAGTTCTTCTTTCCATGGCTTTTATAATAAGATCCCTCCAATCATTGCTTTTCACATTACTCAGTCCAGCCCCAGTCCCACCCCTGGTCCAACCCCCTGGAATTGGGTCTGGGGTCATCAGGACCCTCTGTCTTCATCAGCTCTTCTTCCTCAGGCACACAAAGGTCTCTTGGAGCTCATCCAATTCTGGCTTTTGGGTCACTCTGACCTATGTTTATGTTTCATTCTGTAGGCCTTCTGATATCCTTCAGCTCTTTACCTTGGAAAGGAGTCTAAACAAGATTAATTAACTAAAGGAATTTGAGCTCCCTGTTCTGGGACAGGGGTAGTGATAGAAAGGCATTAAACTTAAACTGTTAGAAATATTAACCTTCTAAAAATCTACAACTGCTGTGTTCCTAAAATCTACAAAATGTGAAAATCAGAACAAAAACCCTTTCGGCATCAAGTCCCCCCTTTAGAAACAGACAAAACTCAAAAATTTTGTCTGGATTCTACTACTTAAACTTAGCATTACACTAAAAAGATAAACAAAAACTATAGTATTAAATCTTACAGCTAGCTATAATGCAAAACACTAATGATAAAGATAACTAAACAGTTGGTTAGGTTCAGTAACCATGAAGTAGGTTTGTGGAAACTTTGCAAGAGTTACTTGATTTGTAGTACTACATGAGACAAACTCTGGACTTTTCTGAAGTTGCAATAGCATCTGAGATCTGATTTTGGATAATTTCAATGACAGTGTTTTTTCAATTGACTTACTTTTAGAGATGGAATCTCCAGGTCTCTGGAATTTCATAGGACTTTCCAAAGTTTGTTTCACTCATCAAAATGCCAATTAGGGCCAATTGCTTTCCTCATCAATTGCTGGTATTTGAATACAAATACAGCAGTTAGTTTTTGAAGGATTTTGGATATGTGACAAGGGTCACACGCAAGTTTTGATTTTAAATTTCAGCTAAATTCATAATGCAAATTTAGCAATTTTTTGGCGTTTTGGCTAAAGCCAAATGCAATTACAAATTTTAGTTCCAAACTTAATTCATGGTTAGTAGCAATGCAAACAATACATACAAAAAGTAATTTAAGAAAGTAATAGTCTCTGTTGCCCTTGTTCTAGGGGCAGAGGACTTCTGTCCTGCAGTAAGTCCAGGAAACCTGCTATGCAAAGAAAGCAGTCTATTTTGTCTTTTAGGATGACATCAGGTTGTTAATCTTTGAAGTGGTCCTGGAGTCTGTATCACAGGGGTACAGTTTTGTCTTTCACTGTGGTGTAATTAGTTGACAGTACTTGAGATGACTCTAGTCAGCATGCAGATGTCAGTGTCCCATCTTTCAACAGTTCTCAGTCTGGAACAGGAATGTCCAATTTCATGGGCTTCTGGAGTTTCTGCAAAGTAAAAGGAAATCTAGACCATTTAATAATTTTGCAAACCAACTTTTCTTATGTGAATATGAAGAATCAATGAAACAGTTGTTTCTCTGCCTTAGCTATAGGCAAGGCTTGGGTATGTAAGATGTCTTATGTCTCTCATATCTCTTCACAAATTTTGCTAATTTAAGTTTTAGAAGTGTGCAATTTTGCAAATCCCAGGCAATTTTAAAGGAATCTCGAATTTCAGAATTCTCGCATTTTGACAATACAAAAAGCAGATTCAGCTTTTATAACATGAAGGTGTTGACTGCTAGCCACAAATGCATGGGCCCATCAGGAGCTTTCCACTACCAAGCTGTGTCTGGAGTTTCTGCAACACCAAACATCATCTTGGCACTACTAATTGCTCCTCACAGCGTGCTTGCATCCTCTGAGTGTATTTCAGGCCCTATCGAGGTCAGACCATCCTGCCACAGCCTGCCTTGACCACAGTCAGTCCCCTCCACCTCACGGAGTAGCTGTGCAGGAGCTTCTTGCCTCCGTGTATAAAAGCATTTTCACTGCCAAATTGTATATGTTTATGTTAGCATGTTAAATAACAATGGCATCTTCACATATTGTGAGCCATAATGCAGGTTTCTAAAAGATCGTTTTGCTGAAAGAAATCCAAGAGACATAAGAGCATGAAAAAGTTTTCAGGACAAGACTGAAATTCACTTAATTAAGCTAAAATAGGGTACAAGCATCACTTAGATGGCTTAAACAAGCTATTTAGCTAGGATGTTACCAGTTCATTTCAAAAATTGCAGGCTTAGATGTAACTCAATGTTCATGAGACAGTCTACTAAATCAGTTCTTTTAATTCTTCAGCTGCACCGTTGTGACTAGCTGCTTGCTTTCTTGTCTTGTAACACAGGACACACAGAACTTGTTTCGCTTCTCTTTTGCGAGGCTCAGTGCTTCACACACTGTAACAGACACTCGATGATAAGACGTTAGAGACAAACTCAAAATAAACAAACTTGAAGTTACAATCATACAAACTCCTGTGTAGAATTTTCAAATCAGGTTTAGAGAAATTTCTCTAATTAAAGAGAAGACACAGTTGTTCTACACAAAGCTTGCACAATGATGTTTTCATCAACTTTGCTCTCAGATTGGATTCTTGAGAGGCATGTCCTTCAGGTCTGGTGGTGACAGACTTCTTGGTTGTCTGCAAATAATCATATTCTAATAGCAGACGGTTAGTTCACAATAAAGACAAAAATACATAGGTGGCAACTATTGATTGATTTTGCACCAGTATGATACTGGTCCTAGTTTTTAGCAGCCTTAGAGCTATGCTGAGACAGACATGCTACAAGCTGGAGCAGCTCAGAGCAAGCTCAGAACACAGAGACTACCACAGAAAGCTGTGGGTTCGCTTTGCCAATCTGTCTCGGTGTATCAGGTGTTGAGGCTTCTCTAAAACTGGAAATGAGAAAATTGCAAACACAGACAGAATCCTTAAGCTTAAGATAGAGATTCTTTAAACTTAAATTGGTGCTTTAACATTCATCTCAGTTGGAAAGAACTGAGTTTATTCAGGCAGCTTGTAACACAGTAACACTATCACTCTTTTGCTCCCCCCTTTTCGGTCTTGATGGCAGGGGTAGAGGGAAAATGCTGGAAATGCTCTTGGGGATAGAGGAACTCGCCCCCCCTTTTCCTGCAATTAGAAATTTTGCACACTTGGGCAAAGCAGTTGAGATGATCAGGCTGCCTGCCTGCTTGCTGGGGAGTCCTGTATTCCAGGACAAGGTGTTTAAATCCTCTGCTTGCTCGCTGAGGCAGGTAGGGATTGTTAGCGACAGGGATAGAAAGGAAAGGGTCGCCCACGGCCCTCCCGCTGTCGGTCTGGGCAAGGTCTCAGCTGTAGGTGCTGACCCTGGGTCTATGCTGGCATCTGCTATTGCTGTAGCACTGGCTTTAAGCACAGATTCTTTGGTCCTTTTTGTCGGGGCCATGCTGGCTCTTAAGGGAACCGTCCCGTCCCTGATGGCCCTTGGGCCGGCCTCTGTTGCTTTGGAAACCGTGGCGTCCGGAGCCACTGCCGGTGTTGCCCCCGGCTCTGGGCCTGCCGTGCAGTGCCGCTCACCCGGCTCTTTGCCGGCTTCGCTCGCTGCTCCAAGGGAAGCAACGCTGACAGGAGTTAGTTCTACGGTCCCAGGGGTGGAACTGCCCGGGATCGGGGGTCCTGGACAGTGTTCTAGTCCTTTTCTTCCCCAAAAGCTACTCATGCTTTGTTTACAAGGAGTTTCAATAGCAACATTCTCTGCTCTATCTCTAGTGAGGGAGCACAAGGAAAACTTTCCTTTCCTTGCTTTCCCAGGAGAAGGCAAAGATGAAGATGCCTTCCTCCCTCTGGGTCCACTTTGGCCCAGCTTTGCTCTTAACTCTCCATTATACAGATGACACAAAGCCTCCTTTCCAACCGCAGACAAAAGGCAAACTAGCACTGATTTTTCTCTCTCTCCACCATGAACAAGGGAAGGGAAAGCAGGAAGGAGACCATGTCTCTCTGCTCCTGTGCCTTTTGCAATCTTGGTGTCAGAAGCGGCTCTCTCCACCCTGCCTCTCTGCACAGCACACACTGGCTGCCGGAGAGGGGCAGAGCTGGGCAAGTCGCCTGTCCCTGCCTTTGCATGGTCACGAACGGCATCGGCGAGAGATAGAGGAAGGGACGGTGCTGGCTCCCCCTTCCCGCTTTTCCCTGCGGTCTCTGCTAAAGCCCCCTTCGCCCTCCTTTCTGCCACCGCAGCTGCTGAAGGGGCAGCAAAGCCAGTGCCCGCTCTGTTCTCAGCAGCGGGAGAACCCAGCACGTAGTTGCAGCCAATGGCCGAGCGAGACTGATCCTGCTCTTGCTGCAGCTGACTCTCAGTTACAAGCACCTTTTTTCCGCTGGTACCCTCAGGACCTTTTGCTGCTCTAGCTGCCCAAGGAAACGCTGCGTTTGCCTGGCCAGCAAGCCCTGCTTGTTCATCTCCCGGTCCCGGGAATGTGTGTGCTGCTTTCCCCGTACGCGCTCTATCTGCGTGCTTGGCTACTGCCCTTCTGCAGGCACTCTCACAGCTGCTGGCTCTGCCGATTTCCAAGGCCAACCCTGCTGTGCCTGGCCCCTTTCTGCTGGCTCTGCTCGCCACTCCAGGTGTAGCGATGCTGGCAGAGGTCAATTTCACGGCTCTGGTGGAACCTGCTCCTGGCTGTCTTGAGACAACTATTATGCCAAGCTTTGCTTCTCCAGGGGGTTCTGCTTGTGCTGCATATGCGCTTGTCTCGGTGTCACCGGGAGCAGCCTCAGTGTATCCCCGCACCTGCGGGACAACCTCAGTGCATCCCTGTATCTGCCGGGACAGCCTCCTGGGGGGCTCTGGGGGTCCCGGCCCGTTTCCGGAGTTTTCTCCTTCCCAGGAGCTGCTGGACTTCTGGTTACTCATTTGTTTACAGGGGGTCTCTATGGCAACTCTCCCTGCTCCCTCTCCAATAGGGGAACGCAGAGAAAACACCTTCCTCTTTGCCTCCTCAGGAGGTGGCAAAGGTACTTTCTTTCTCAAGGGAACGGAAACATTCCCTCTCTCTCCCTTTGGGAACACAGACCTTTCATGGTCTTTAAAAGAAAAGTAAGTTAGAAAGTTGAGATTATTGCTTTTGTTAATCTCCCAGGCTAGGACTAGCCTTAAATCCATGCAGCTGTGCCACAGCCACGCTTGTCTTGGCTTCTCCCAGCCCAGCTCCCTGAGCTCAGAGACAGCCGCTCCATCCCAGAAACTCAGCTTTGCCTTAGCCTTTTCACCAGGCTGGCTCCAGCTTATCTTTGCTTTTTCAACAACAGACAAGATGCAAACCACTGCTTCATTAAAACACGAAACTGACTGCTCTCTCACACAGCTATGAACAGGGGAAGGGAAGGCAGGAAGGAGATTGTTCTCTACAATTCTGGTGTTATCCTCTGCTTTGGTCTCCCTGTTCTTCTGTACCGGACAAGCTGGCTGCCGAGCAACGGCAGTGTCTGCTGCTCTTCCCTCGCTTGTCTCTGCCTCTGCATAGCTGGAAACGCCAGAGGTGGGGAAAGGGGGAAGGGAGGGTGCTGCCTCCCCCTGTACAGCTCGGGCCGACTGATGGGAAGAGGGAAATGAGCCTGCTGCTTCCCACTCCACGCTGCTCTCTGCAACATTCCTTTTGGCCACCCTTTCCAGGGCTGCCTTATCAGTGACTGTGCTTGCCAGAGCAACCTCGGGAAAGCTACCGGTGCCTCCCTGCTCTGTATATTTGATCTTTTCCCACTGTTTCTCTTTTCGTAACACTTGCCTTCTCAAAGATGTTTCAGGGCTTGTTAGATGCTTCCATTTCTGCAAAACCAAAGCTAGAGGGGACTCCACTGGAGTCTCCTCTTCCATGGATTGCATACAACCCATGCTGACAAGTTACAGGCAAGGGAAAAAAACTTTTCAGCACCCAGATTTGAACTGCTGGCCTCAGGAATACCAAGCAAGCTCACTCCTCCAAGTGCTATGTTACCGCTTCAGGCTAAGACAGAGTGATGTAATCCCAGAGAGATATTCCTCTCCTTTCCAGCTGCATTCAGCTAACATGAAACCCCTGAGCACTCTGCTTTGCCCTTCCCGAAGCAACAAGGGACCAAACCGTCCCTCACCCAGGCAAAACACCCTTTTGCCCACCAGGCTGAGAAACTGACTGGCCAGATCAGCTATACCTCCCAGACCAACGTATTCCCAGTTCCAGGGAAAAACCTTCCCTTAGTTTGCTAGCAAAAATACCGAAAGGAACTGCTCCTTTTATCTCACCCAGTTGTTCGGAGTTTCAAAGGTCACTGAAGGAATCCTCCAAAATGTGCCGGCAGTAGAGAATTCCCGCAGGATGAAACTTCTTGCTCTGGAGTCCCTCGTGGTTCCAGGGTGCTGGATTCTCTGATTCTACCTTTCGGGCGCCAAACTGATGCTGTGAATGACCCTTCCCCCCAAAAACAGGACTTCGAGCCACGTTAGTGTAGGGTAAGATAAAAAGTAAAGGTCCTTTAATAACACAGGGCCTACAGCCCACAGGAATACAGGATGACATGCATGTGTCTTAGTTCTTCTTTCCATGGCTTTTATAATAAGATCCCTCCAATCATTGCTTTACACATTACTCAGTCCAGCCCCAGTCCCACCCCTGGTCCAACCCCCTGGAATTGGGTCTGGGGTCATCAGGACCCTCTGTCTTCATCAGCTCTTCTTCCTCAGGCACACAAAGGTCTCTTGGAGCTCATCCAATTCTGGCTTTTGGGTCACTCTGACCTATGTTTATGTTTCATTCTGTAGGCCTTCTGATATCCTTCAGCTCCTTACCTTGGAAAGGAGTCTAAACAAGATTAATTAACTAAAGGAATTTGAGCTCCCTGTTCTAGGACAGGGGTAGTGATAGAAAGGCATTAAACTTAAACTGTTAGAAATATTAACCTTCTAAAAATCTACAACTGCTGTGTTCCTAAAATCTACAAAATGTGAAAATCAGAACAAAAACCCATTCGGCATCATGTCAATGATGGGTCCCCATTAACCCTAGAAAAGGAGAAATCGATTCCTGTCCTGACACCTTTTCCCAGGGAGGAATCATCATCGGTCTGGAATTCTGGAATGAGAAACGGCAATTTCCCGGACCCTCACGTAGCACGCATGGTCGAGCTTTGCGCCCAGGGTATAGGAGGCAACCTTGGGCTCTCAGGTGCCAATGATGGGGCCCGATTAACCCTGGAAATGGAACAATCGCTTTCTGTCCTGGGAGCCTCTTCCCTGTGAGGAGTCTTCATCCATCTGGAATTGAGGGCTGAAAAACGGCACTTTCCCGGACAAGAAAGTGGTTTGCGCCGTTGATGTTTGCGCCCACGGAAAAGGTGGCAGCCTTGAACTCTGAGGTGCCAATGATGGGGCACCATTGACCCTAGAAAAGGACAATTCGATTTCTGACCTGGCACCTTTTCCCTGGGCAGTGTCTTCGTCCGTCTGGAATTCAGAGCTGAAAAACGGCACTTTCCCAGACAAGAAAGTGGCACGCGCCGTTGATGTTTACGCCCACGGAAAAGGTGGCAGCCTTGAACTCTCAGGTGCCAATGATGGGGCACCATTGACCCTAGGAAAGGACAATTCGATTTCTGACCTGGCACCTTTTCCCTGGGAGGTGTCTTCGTCCGTCTGCAATTCTGCGCTGAAAAATGGCACGTCCCCGAACCCGCAAGTGGCACGCGCTGTCGACATTTGCGCCCAGGGAAAAGGTGGCAGCCTTGGGCTCTCAGGAGCCAATTATGGGGTCCCATTAACATTAGAAAAATAACATTTGCTTTCTGTCCTGGCACCTTTTCCCAGGGAGGAATCTTCGTCCGTCTGGAAATCTGGGTTCAAAAATGGCACTGCCCCAAACCCGCACAAGGTACACACCGTCGAGCTTTGTGCCCAGGGAAAAGGGGGCAGCCTTGGGCTCTCAGGTGCCAATGATGGTGCCTTATTATTCCTACAAAAGGCACAATGGCTTTCTGTCCTGGCACCTTTTTCCAGGGAGGAAACTTCATCGGTTTGGAACTCTGGTCTGAGAATCGGCACTTTCCTGGACCCGCAAGTGGAACGCACCATCGAGCTTTGCGTCCAGGGGAAAGGTGGCAGCCTTGGGCTCTCAGCTGCCAATTTTGGGGCCCCATTAACCCTAGAAAAGGCACAATGGCTTTCTGTCCTGGCACCTTTTCCCAGGGAGAAATCTTCGCTGGCCTGGAATTCTGGGATGAGAAACGGCACATTCCCGGACTTGCAAGTGGCACGCGCCGTCGACATTTGCGCCCAGGGAAAAGGTGGCAGCCTTGGGCTCTCAAGTGCCACAGAAGGGGCCCCATTACCCCTAGAAAAGGCACAATGGCTTTCTGTCCTGACACCTTTTCCCAGAGAGGAATCGACTTCCGTCTGAAATTCAGGGCTGAAAAACGGCACTTTCCCGGACAAGAAAGTGGTACGCGCCATTGATGTTTGCGCCCACGGAAAAGGTGGCAGCCTTGAACTCTGAGGTGCCAATGATGGGGCACCATTGACCCTAGAAAAGGACAATTCGATTTCTGACCTGGCACCATTTCCCTGGGAGTTGTCTTCGACCGTCTGGAATTCTGGGATGAAAAATGGCACTTCCCCGGACCCGCAAGTGGCACGCGCCATCGAGCTTTGTGCCCAGGCAAAAGGTGGCAGCCTTGGGCTCTCAGGTGCCAATGATGGGGCCCCATTACCCCTAGAAAAAGAACAATCGCTTTCTGTCCTGGCACCTTTTCCCTGGGAGGAATCTTCATTGGTCTGGAATTCTGGGCTGAAAACTGGCGCTTTCCCTTACCCGCATGTGGCACGCACCGTTGAGCTTTGCGCCCAGGGAAAAGGTGGCAGCCCTGGGCTCTCAGCTGCAAATTTTGCGGCCCCATTACCCCTAGAAAAGGCACAATCGCTTTCTGTCCTGGCGCCTTTTCCCAGGGAGAAATCTTCGCTGGCCTGGAATTCTGGGATGAGAAACGGCACATTCCCGGACTTGCAAGTGGCACGCGCCGTCGACATTTGCGCCCAGGGAAAAGGTGGCAGCCTTGAGCTCTCAGGTCCCAAAGATGGGGCCCCATTACCCCTACAAAAGGCACAATGGCTTTCTGTCCTGACACCTTTTCCCAGAGAGGAATCGACTTCCGTCTGGAATTCTGGGCTGAAAAACGGCCCTTTCCTGGACCAGCACAGGGTATGCACCGTCGAGCTTTGCACCCAGGGAAAAGGTGGCAGCTTTGGGCTCTCAGATGCCAATGATGGGGCCCAATTAGCATTACAAAATACACAATGGCTTTGTCTCCTGGTACCCTTTCCCTCTGAGGAATCTTCACAGGTCTGGAATTCTGGGCTGAAAAATGGCACTTTCCTTTTCCAGGGAAAAGGAGGCAACCTCTGGCTCTCAGATGCCAATGACGGGCCCCCATTAACACTAGAAATGGAACGATCGCTTTCTGTCCTGGGAGCCTTTTCCCTGGGAGGAGTCTTCAGCCGTCTGGAATCCTGGGCTGAACAAAGGTCTTTCTCTGACCCGCACGTGGCAGGCACCATCTAGCTTTGCGTCCACGGAAAAGGTGGCAGCCTTGGGCTCTCAGGTGCCAATGATGGGGCCCCGTTAACACTAGAAAAATAACACTTGCTTTCTGTCCTGGCACCTTTTCCCAGGGAGGAATCTTCGTCCGTCTGGAAATCTGGGTTTAAAAATGGCACTGCCCTAAACCCGCACAAGGTAGACACCGTCGAGCTTTGCGCCCAGGGAAAAGGGGGCAGCCTTGGGCTCTCAGGTGCCAATGATGGTGCCCCACTACCCCTACAAAAGGCACAATGGCTTTCTGTCCTGGCACCTTTTCCCAGGGAGGAATCTTCATCGGTTTGGAATTCTGGTCTGAGAATCGGCACTTTCCTGGACCTGCAAGTGGAACGCACCATCGAGCTTTGCGCCCAGGGAAAAGGTGGCAGCCTTGGGCTCTCAGGTGCCAATGATGGGGCCCCATTACCCATAGAAAAAAACAATCGCTTTCTGTCTTTGCACCTTTTCCCTGGGAGGAATCTTCATTGGTCTGGAATTCTCGGCTGAAAACGGCTCTTTCCCTTACCCGCATGTGGCACGCACCATCGAGCTTTGCGCCCAGGGAAAAGGTGGCAGCCCTGGGCTGTCAGCTGCAATGATGGGGCCCGATTAACCCTAGAAATGGAACAATCGCTTTCTGTTCTGGGAGCCTCTATCTGTGAGGAGTCTTCATCCGTCTGGAATTCAGGGCTGAAAAACGGCACTTTCCCGGACAAGAAAGTGGTACGCGCTATTGATGTTTGCGCCCACGGAAAAGGTGGCAGCCTTGAACTCTGAGGTGCCAATGATGGGGCACCATTGACCCTAGAAAAGGACAATTAGATTTCTGACCTGGCACCTTTTCCCTGCGAGGTGTCTTCGTCCGTCTGGAATTCTGGGCTGAAAAATGGCACTTCCCCGGACCTGCAAGTGGCACGCGCCGTCGACATTTGCGCCCAGGCAAAAGGTGGCAGCCTTGGGCTTTCAGGTGCCAATGATGGGGCCCCGTTAACACTAGAATAATAACACTTGCTTTCTGTCCTGGCACTTTTTCCCAGGAAGGAATCTTTGTCCGTCTGGAAATCTGGGTTCCAAAATGGTACTGCCCCAAACCCGCACAAGGTACACACCGTCGAGCTTTGCGCCCAGGGAAAAGGTGGCAGCCTTGGGGTCTCAGGTGCCAAGAATGGGTCCCCGTTAACACTACATAAATAACAATCGCTTTCTGTCCTGGCACCTTTTCCCTGGGAGGAATTTTCGTCTGTCTGGAATTCTGGGCTGAAGAACGGCACTTCCCCGGACATGCAAGTCTAACGCACCGTCGAGCTTTGTGCCCAAGCAAAAGGTGGCAGCCTTGGGCTCTCAGGTGCCAATGATGGGGCCCCATTACCCCTACAAAAAGCACAATCGCTTTCTGTCCTGGCACATTTTCCCTGGGAGGAATCTTCATCGGTTTGGAATTCTGGTCTGAGAATCGGCACTTTCCTGGACCTGCAAGTGGAACGCACCATCGAGCTTTGCGTCCAGGGAAAAGGTGGCAGTCTTGGGCTCTCAGGTGCCAATGATGGGGCCCCATTACCTTTACAAAAAGCACAATGGCTTTCTGTCCTGGCACCTTTTCCCTGAGAGGAGTCTTCATTGGTCTGGAATTCTGGGCTGTAAAATGGCACTTTCTGGGACCAGCATGTGGCACGCACTGTCGTGCTATGCGCCCAGGGAAAAGGAGGCAACCTCTGGCCCTCAGATGCCAATGACGGGCCCCCATTAACACTAGAAATGGAACAATCGCTTTCTGTCCTGGGAGCCTTTTCCCTGGGAGGAGTCGTCATCCGTCTGGAATCCTGGGCTGAACAAAGCACTTTCTCTGACCTGCACGTGGCAGGCACAATCCAGCTTTGCGCCCAGGGAAAAGGTGGCAGCCTTGGGCTCTCAGGTGCCAATGATGGGTCCCCATTACCCCTAGAAAAAGAACAATGACTTTCTGTCCTGGTCCCTGTTTCGTGGGAGGAATTTTCGTCCGTCTGGAATTCTGGGCTGAAAAACGGCACTTCCCCGGACCTTCAAGTGGAACGCACCGTCGAGCTTTCTGCCCAGGCAAAAGGTGGCAGCCCTGGGGTCTCAGGTGCCAATGATGGGGCCCCATTAACCCTAGAAAAGGCACAATCGCTTTCTGTCCTGGCACCTTTTCCCAGGGAGAAATCTTTGCTGGCCTGGAATTCTGGGATGAGAAACGGCACATTCCTGGACTTGCAAGTGGCACGCGCCGTCGACATCTGCGCCCAGGGAAAAGGTGGCAGCCTTGGGCTCTCAGCTGCCAAAGATGAGGTCCCATTACCCCTAGAAAAGGCACAATGGCTTTCTGTCCTGACACCTTTTCCCAGAGAGGAATCGACTTCCGTCTCGAATTCTCAGCTGAAAAACGGCCCTTTCCCGGACCCGCCCAGGGTATGCACCGTCGAGCTTTGCACCCAGGGAAAAGGTGGCAGCCTTGGGCTCTCAGGTGCCAATGATGGGGCCTAATTAGCATTACAAAATACACAATGGCTTTGTCTCCTGGTACCTTTTCCCTCTGAGGAATCTTCATAGGTCTGGAATTCTGGGCTGAAAAATGGCACTTTCCTGGACCCGAACGTGGAACGCTCCATCGAGCTTTGCGCCCAGGGAAAAGGTGGCAGCCTTGGGCTCTCAGGTGTCCATTTTGGGGCCCCATTAACCCTAGAAAAGGCACAATTGCTTTCTGCCCTGGCACCTTTTCCCTGGGAGAAATCTTCATCAGGCTCGAATTCTGGGATGAGAAACAGCACATTTCTGGACCCGCAAGTGGCACGCACCGTCGAGCTTTGCGCTCAGGGAAAAGGATGCAGCCTTGGGCTCTCAGGTGTCAATGATGGAGCCCCATTAACCCTAGAAAAGGAACAATCGCTTTCTGTCCTGACACCTTTTCCCAGGGAGGAATCTTCATCGGTCTGGAATTCTGGAATGAGAAACGGCAATTTCCCGGACCCTCACAGAGCACGCATGGTTGAGCTTTGCGCCCAGGGTATAGGAGGCAACCTTGGGCTCTCAGGTGCCAATGATGGAGCCCGATTAACCCTAGAAATGGAACAATCGCTTTCTTTCCTGGGAGCCTCTTCCCTGGGAGGAGTCTTCATCCGTCTGGAATTCAGGGCTGAAAAACGGCCCTTTCCCGGACAAGAAAGTGGTACGCGCCGTTGATGTTTGCGCCCACGGAAAAGGTGGCAGCCTTGAACTCTGAGGTGTCAATGATGGGGCACCATTGACCCTAGAAAAGGACAATTCGATTTCTGACCTGGCACCTTTTCCCTGGGAGGTGTCTTCGTCCGTCTGGAATTCTGGGCTGAAAAATGGCACTTCCCCAGACCCGCAAGTGGCACGCGCCGTCGACATTTGCGCCCAGGCAAAAGGTGGCAGCCTTGGACTCACAGGTGCCAATGATGGGGTCCAATTAGCTTTACAAAATACACAATGGCTTTGTCTCCTGGTACCTTTTCCTTCTGAGGAATCTTCATAGGTCTGGAATTCTGGGCTGAAAAATGGCACTTTCCCGGACCCGCACGTGGAACGCTCCGTCGAGCTTTGCGCCCAGGGAAAAGGTGGCAGCCTTGGGCTCTCAGGTGTCAATTTTGGGGCCTCATTAACCCTAGAAAAGGCACAATTGCTTTCTGTCCTGGCACCTTTTCCCAGGGAGAAATCTTCATCGGCCTCTTATTCTGGGATGAGAAACAGCACATTCCTGGACCCGCAAGTGGCACGCGCCGTTGAGCTTTGCGCTCAGGGAAAAGGTTGCAGCCTTGGGCTCTCTGGTGCCAATGATGGGGCCCCGTTAACACTAGAAAAATAACACTTGCTTTCTGTCCTGGCACCTTTTCCCAGGGAGGAATCTTCGTCCGTCTGGAAATCTGGGTTCAAAAATGGCACTGCCCCAAACCCGCACAAGGTACACACCGTCGAGCTTTGCGCCCAGGGAAAAATGGGGAAGCCTTGGGCTCTCAGGTGCCAATGATGGTGCCCCATTACCCCTACAAAAGGCACAATGACTTTCTGTCCTGGCACCTTTTCCCAGGGAGGAATCTTCATCGGTTTGGAATTCCGGTCTGAGAATCGGCACTTTCCTGGACCCGCAAGTGGAATGCACCATCGAGCTTTGCGTCCAGGGAAAAGGTGGCAGTCTTGGGCTCTCAGGTGCCAATGATGGGGCCCCATTACCTTTACAAAAAGCACAATGGCTTTCTGTCCTGGCACCTTTTCCCTGGGAGGAGTCTTCATTGGTCTGGAATTCTGGGCTGTAAAATGGCACTTTCTGGGACCAGCACGTGGAACGCACTGTCGTGGTTTGCGCCCAGGGAAAAGGAGGCAACCTCTGGCTCTCAGATGCCAATGACGGGCCCCCATTAACACTAGAAATGCCACAATCGCTTTCTGTCCTGGGAGCCTTTTCCCTGGGAGGAGTCGTCATCTGTCTGGAATCCTGGGCTGAACAAAGGTCTTTCTCTGACCTGCACGTGGCAGGCACCATCTAGCTTTGCGCCCAGGCAAAAGGTGGCAGCCTTGGACTCTCAGGTGCCAATGATGGGGCCCCGTTAACACTAGAAAAATAACACTTGTTTTCTGTCCTGGCACCTTTTCCCAGGGAGGAATTTTCGTCCGTCTGGAAATCTGGCTTCAAAAATGGCACTGCCCCAAACCCGCACAAGGTACACACCGTCGAGCTTTGCGCCCAGGGAAAAGGGGGCAGTCTTGGGCTCTCAGGTGCCAATGATGGGGCCCCATTACCCCTACAAAAGGCACAATGACTTTCTGTCCTGGCACCTTTTCCAAAGGGAGGAATTTTCATCGGTTTGGAATTCTGGTCTGAGAATCGGAACTTTCCTGGACCTGCAAGTGGAACACACCATCGAGCTTTGCGCCCAGGGAAAAGGTGGCAGCCTTGGGCTCTCAGGTGCCAATGATGGGGCCCCATTACCCTTAGAAAAAGAACAATCGCTTTCTGTCTTTGCAACTTTTCCCTGGGAGGAATCTTCATTGGTCTGGAATTCTGGGCTGAAAACGGCTCTTTCCCTTACCCGCATGTGGCACGCACCGTCGAGCTTTGCGCCCAGGGAAAAGGTGGCAGCCCTGGGCTTTCAGCTGCCAATTTTAGGGCCCCAATACCCCTAGAAAAGGCACAATCGCTTTCTGTCCTGGCACCTTTTCCCAGGGAGAAATCTTCACTGGCATGGAATTCTGGGATGAGAAACGGCACATTCCTGGACTTGCAAGTGGCACGCGCCGTCGACATTTGCGCCCAGGGAAAAGGTGGCAGCCTTGGGCTCTCAGCTGCCAATTTTGGGGCCCCATTACCCCTACAAAACGCACAATGGCTTTCTGTCCTGACACCTTTTCCCAGAGAGGAATCGACTTCCGTCTCGAATTCTCAGCTGAAAAACGGCCCTTTCCCAGACCCGCACAGGGTATGCACCGTCGAGCTTTGCACCCAGGGAAAAGGTGGCAACCTTGGGCTGTCAGGTGCCAATGATGGGGCCCAATTAGCATTACAAAGTACACAATGGCTTTGTCTCCTGGTACCTTTTCCCTCTGAGGAATCTTCATAGGTCTGGAATTCTGGGCTGAAAAATGGCACTTTCCCGGACCTGCACGTGGAACGTTCCGTCGAGCTTTGCGCCCAGGGAAAAGGTGGCAGCCTTGGGGTCTCAGGTGTCCATTTTGGGGCCCCATTAACCCTAGAAAAGGCACAATTGCTTTCTGACCTGGCACCTTTTCCCTGGGAGAAATCTTCATCGGCCTCGAATTCTGGGATGAGAAACAGCACATTCCTGGACCCGCAAGTGGCACGCAGCGTTGAGCTTTGCGCTCAGGGAAAAGGTTGCAGCCTTGGGCTCTCAGGTGTCAATGATGGGGCCCCATTAACCCTAGAAAAGGAACAATCGCTTTCTGTCCTGACACCTTTTCCCAGGGAGGAATCTTCATCAGTCTGGAATTCTGGGATGAGAAACGGCAATTTCCCGGACCCTCACGTAGCACGGATGGTCGAGCTTTGCGCCCAGGGTATAGGAGGCAACCTTGGGCTCTCAGGTGCCAATGATGGGGCCCGATTGACCCTAGAAATGGAACAATAGCTTTCTGTCCTGGGAGCCTCTATCTGTGAGGAGTCTTCATCCGTCTGGAATTCAGGGCTGAAAAACGGCACTTTCCCGGACAAGAAAGTGGTACGCGCCATTGATGTTTGCGCCCACGGAAAAGGTGGCAGCTTTGAACTCTGAGGTGCCAATGATGGGACACCATTGACCCTAGAGAAGGACAATTCGATTTCTGACCTGGCACCTTTTCCCTGGGAGGTGTCTTCGTCCATCTGGAAATCTGGGTTCAAAAGTGGCACTGCCCCAAACCCGCATAAGGTACACACCGTCGAGCTTTGCACCCAGGGAAAAGGTGGCAGCCTTGGGCTCTCAGGTGCCAATCATGGTGCCCCACTACTCCTACAAAAGGCACAATGGCTTTCTGTCCTGGCACCTTTTCCCAGGGAGGAATCTTCATCGGTTTGGAATTCTGGTCTGAGAATCGACACTTTCCTGGACCCGCAAGTGGAACGCACCATCGAGCTTTGCGTCCAGGGAAAAGGTGGCAGTCTTGGGCTCTCAGGTGCCAATGATGGGGCCCCATTACCTTTACAAAAAGCACAATGGCTTTCTGTCCTGGCACCTTTACCCTGGGAGGAGTCTTCATTAGTCTGGAATTCTGGGCTGTAAAATGGCACTTTCTGGGACCAGCACGTGGCACGCACTGTCGTGCTTTGCGCCCAGGGAAAAGGAGGCAACCTCTGGCTCTCAGATGCCAATGACGGGCCCCCATTAACACTAGAAATGGAACAATCGCTTTCTGTCCTGGCACCTTTTCCCTGGGAGAAATCTTCATTGGTCTGGAATTCTAGGCTGAAAACGTCTCTTTCCCTTAGCCGCATGTGGCACGCACCATCGAGCTTTGCGCCCAGGGAAAAGGTGGCAGCCCTGGGCTCTCAGCTGCCAATTTTTGGGCCCCATTAACCCTAGAAAAGGCACAATGGCTTTCTGTCCTGGCCCCTTTTCCCAGAGAGGAATCGACTTCCGTCTGGAATTCTGGGCTGAAAAACGGCCCTTTCCCAGACCCGCACAGGGTATGCACCGTCGAGCTTTGCACCCAGGGAAAAGGTGGCAGCCTTGGGCTCTCAGGTGTCAATTTTGGGGCCCCATTAACCCTAGAAAAGGCACAATTGCTTTCTGTCCTGGCACCTTTTCCCTGGGAGAAATCTTCATCGGCCTCGAATTCTGGGATGAGAAACAGCACATTCCTGGACTCGCAAGTGGCACGCACCGTCGAGCTTTGCGCTCAGGGAAAAGGTTGCAGCCTTGGGCTCTCAGGTGTCAATGATGGGTCCCCATTAACCCTAGAAAAGGAGAAATCGATTCCTGTCCTGACACCTTTTCCCAGGGAGGAATCATCATCGGTCTGGAATTCTGGAATGAGAAACGGCAATTTCCCGGACCCTCACGTAGCACGCATGGTCGAACTTTGCGCCCAGGGTATAGGAGGCAACCTTGGGCTCTCAGGTGCCAATGATGGGGCCCGATTAACCCTGGAAATGGAACAATCGCTTTCTGTCCTGGGAGCCTCTTCCCTGTGGGGAGTCTTCATCCGTCTGGAATTCAGGGCTGAAAAACGGCACTTTCCCGGACAAGAAAGTGGTACGCGCCGTTGATGTTTGCGCCCACGGAAAAGGTGGCAGCCTTGAACTCTCAGGTGCCAATGATGGGGCACCATTGACCCTAGAAAAGGACAATTCGATTTCTGACCTGGCACCTTTTCCCTGGGCAGTGTCTTCGTCCGTCTGGAATTCAGAGCTGAAAAACGGCACTTCCCAGACAAGAAAGTGGCACGTGCCGTTGATGTTTACGCCCACGGAAAAGGTGGCAGCCTTGAACTCTCAGGTGCCAATGATGGGGCACCATTGACCCTAGGAAAGGACAATTCGATTTCTGACCTGGCACCTTTTCCCTGGGAGGTGTCTTCGTCCGTCTGCAATTCTGCGCTGAAAAATGGCACGTCCCCGAACCCGCAAGTGGCACGCGCCGTCGACATTTGCGCCCAGGGAAAAGGTGGCAGCCTTGGGCTCTCAGGTGCCAATTATGGGGTCCCATTAACACTAGAAAAATAACATTTGCTTTCTGTCCTGGCACCTTTTCCCAGGGAGGAATCTTCGTCCGTCTGGAAATCTGGGTTCAAAAATGGCACTGCCCCAAACCCGCACAAGGTACACACCGTCGAGCTTTGCGCCCAGGGAAAAGGGGGCAGCCTTGGGCTCTCAGCTGCCAATGATGGTGCCCCATTACCCCTACAAAAGGCACAATGGCTTTCTGTCCCGGCACCTTTTCCCAGGGAGGAATCTTCATCGGTTTGGAATTCTGGTCTGAGAATCGGCACTTTCCTGGACCCGCAAGTGGAACGCACCATCGAGCTTTGCGTCCAGGGGAAAGGTGGCAGTCTTGGGTTCTCAGGTGCCAATGATGGGACCCCATTTCCTTTACAAAAAGCACAATGGCTTTCTGTCCTTGCACCTTTACCCTGGGAGGAGTCTTCATTGGTCTGGAATTCTGGGCTGTAAAATGGCACTTTCTGGGACCAGGACGTGGCACGCACCGTCGTGCTTTGCGCCAGGGCAAAAGGTGGCAGCCTTGGGCTCTCAGGTGCCAATCATGGGGCCCCATTAACCCTAGAAAAGGCACAATCGCTTTCTGTCCTGGCACCTTTTCCCAGGGAGGAATCTTCATTGGTCTGGAATTCTGGGCTGAAAACGGCTCTTTCCCTTACCCGCATGTGGCATCCACCGTCGAGCTTTGCGCCCAGGGAAAAGGTGGCAGCCCTGGGCTCTCAGCTGCCAATTTTGGGGCCCCATTAACCCTAGAAAAGGCACAATCGCTTTCTGTCCTGACACCTTTTCCCAGGGAGAAATCTTCGCTGGCCTGGAATTCTGGGATGAGAAACGGCACATTCCTGGACTTGCAAGTGGCATGCGCCGTCGACGTTTGCGCCCAGGGAAAAGGTGGCCGCCTTGGGCTCTCAGGTGCCAAAGATGGGGCCCCATTACCCCTACAAAAGGCACAATGGCTTTCTGTCCTGATACCTTTTCCCAGAGAGGAATCTTCGTCCGTCTGGAATTCTGGGTTCAAAAATGGCACTTCCCCAGACCCGCACAGGGTATGCACCGTCGAGCTTTGCACCCAGGGAAAAGGTGGCAGCCTTGGGCTCTCAGGTGCCAATGATGGGGCCCAATTAGCATTACAAAATACACAATGGCTTTGTCTCCTGGTACCTTTTCCCTCTGAGGAATCTTCATAGGTCTGGAATTGTGGGCTGAAAAATGGCACTTTCCCGGACCCGCACGTGGAACGCTCCGTCGAGCTTTGTGCCCAGGAAAAAGGTGGCAGCCTTGGGCTGTCAGGTGTCAATTTTGGGGCCCCATTAACCCTAGAAAAGGCACAATGGCTTTCTGTCCTGGCACCTTTTCCCAGGGAGGAATCTTCATAGGTCTGGAATTCTGGTCTGAGAATCAGAACTTTCCTGGACCCACAAGTGGAACGCACCATCGAGCTTTGCGTTCAGGGAAAAGGTGGCAGTCTTGGGCTCTCAGGTGCCAATGATGGGGCCCCATTACCTTTACAAAAAGCACAATGGCTTTCTGTCCTGGCACCTTTTCCCTGGGAGGAGTCTTCATTGGTCTGGAATTCTGGGCTGTAAAATGGCACTTTCTGGGACCAGCACGTGGCACGCACTGTCGTGCTTTGCGCCCAGGGAAAAGGAGGCAACCTCTGGCTCTCAGATGCCAATGACGGGCCCCCATTAACACTAGAAATGGAACAATCGCTTTCTGTCCTGGGAGCCTTTTCCCTGGGAGGAGACATCATCCGTCTGGAATCCTGGGCTGAACAAAGGTCTTTCTCTGACCTGCACGTGGCAGGCACCATCTAGCTTTGCGCCCAGGGAAGAGGTGGCAGCCTTGGGCTCTCAGGTGCCAATGATGGGTCCCCGTTAACACTAGATAAATAACAATCGCTTTCTGTCCTGGCACCTTTTCCCTGGGAGGAATCTTCATTGGTCTGGAACTCTGGGCTGAAAACGCCTCTTTCCCTTACCCGCATGTGGCACGCACCGTCGAGCTTTGCGCCCAGGGAAAAGGTGGCAGTCCTAGGCCCACAGCTGCTAATTTTTGAGCCCCATTAACCCTAGAAAAGGCACAATCGCTTTCTGTCCTGGCACCTTTTCCCAGGGAGAAATCTTCGCTGCCCTGGAATTCTGGGATGAGAAATGGCACATTCCCGGACTTGCAAGTGTTACGCGCTGTCGGCATTTGCGCCCAGGGAAAAGGTGGCAGCCTTGGGCTCTCAGGTGCCAAAGATGAGGCCCCATTACCCCTAGAAAAGCCACAGTGGCTTTCTGTCCTGACACCTTTTCCCAGAGAGGAATCGACTTCCGTCTCGAATTCTCAGCTGAAAAACGGCCCTTTCCCAGACCCTCACAGGGTATGCACCGTCGAGCTTTGCACCCAGGGAAAAGGTGGCAGCCTTGGGCTCTCAGGTGCCAATGATGGGGCCCAATTAGCATTACAAAATACACAATGGCTTTGTCTCTTGGTACCTTTTCCCTCTGAGGAATCGTCATAGGTCTGGAATTCTGGGCTGAAAAATGGCACTTTCCCGGACCCGCACGTGGAACGCTCCGTCGAGCTTTGCGCCCAGGGAAAAGGTGGCAGCCTTGGGCTCTCAGGTGTCAATTTTGGGGCCCCATTAACCCTAGAAAAGGCACAATTGCTTTCTGTTCTGGCACCATTTCCCTGGGAGAAATCTTCATCGGCCTCGAATTCTGGGATGACAAACAGCACATTCCTGGACCCGCAAGTGGCACGCACCGTCGAGCTTTGCGCTCAGGGAAAAGGTTGCAGCCTTCGGCTCTCAGGTGTCAATTTTGGGGCCCCATTAACCCTAGAAAAGGAACAATCGCTTTCTGTCCTGACACCTTTTCCCTGGGAGGAATCTTCATCAGTCTGGAATTCTGGAATGAGAAACGGCAATTTTCCGGACCCTCACGTAGCACGCATGGTCGAGCTTTGCGCCCAGGGTATAGGAGGCAACTTTGGGCTCTCAGGTGCCAATGATGGGGCCTGATTAACCCTGGAAATGGAACAATCGCTTTCTGTCCTGGGAGCCTCTTCCCTGTGAGGAGTCTTCATCCGTATGGATTTGAGGGCTGAAAAACGTCACTTTCCCGGACAAGAAAGTGGTACGCGCCGTTGATGTTTGCGCCCACAGAAAAGGTGGAAGCCTTGAACTCTGAGGTGCCAATGATGGGGCACCATTGACCCTAGAAAAGGACAATTCGATTTCTGACCTGGCACCTTTTCCCTGGGAGGTGTCTTCGTCCGTCTGGAATTCTGGGCTGAAAAATGGCACTTCCCCGGACCTGTAAGTGGCACGCGCCGTCGACATTTGCGCCCAGGCAAAAGGTGGCAGCCTTGGGCTCTCAGGTGCCAATGATGGGGCCCCATTAACACTAGAAAACTAACACTTGCTTTCTGTCCTGGCACCTTTTCCCAGGGAGGAATCTTCGTCCGTCTGGAAATCTGGCTTCAAAAATGGCACTGCCCCAAACCCGCACAATTTACACACCGTCGAGTTTGCGCCCAGGGAAAAGGGGGCAGCCTTGGGCTCTCAGGTGCCAATGATGGTGCCCTATTACCCCTACAAAAGGCACAATGGCCTTCTGTCCTGGCACCTTTTCCCTGGGAGGAATCTTCATCGGTTTGGAATTCTGGTCTGAGAATCGGCACTTTCCTGGACCCGCAAGTGGAACGCACCATCGAGCTTTGCGTTCAGGGAAAAGGTGGCAGTCTTGGGCTCTCAGGTGCCAATGATGGGGCCCCATTACCTTTACAAAAAGCACAATGGCTTTCTGTCCTGGCACCTTTTCCCTGGGAGGAGTCTTCATTGGTCTGGAATTGTGGGCTGTAAAACGGCACTTTCTGGGACCAGCGTGTGGCACGCACTGTCGTGCTTTGCGCCCAGGGAAAAGGAGGCAACCTCTGGCTCTCAGATGCCAATGACGGGCCCCCATTAACACTAGAAATGGAACAATCGCTTTCTGTCCTGGCACCTTTTCCCTGGGAGGAATTTTCATTCATCTCGAATTCTGGGCTGAAAACGGCACTTCCCCAGACCTGAAAGTGGAATGCACCATCGAGCTTTGTGCCCAGGCAAAAGGTGGCAGCCTTGGGCTCTCAGGTGCCAATGATAAGGCCCCTTTACCCCTAGGAAAAGAACAATCACTTTCTGTCCTGGCACCTTTTCCCTGGGAGGAATCTTCGTTGGTCTGGAATTCTGGGCTGAAAACGGCTCTTTCCCTTACCCGCATGTGGCAGGCACCGTCGAGCTTTGCGCCCAGGGAAAAGGTGGCAGCCCTGGGCTCTCAGGTGCCAAAGATGGGGCCCCATTACCCCTAGAAAAACACAATAGCTTTCTGTCATGACACCTTTTCCCAGAGAGGAATCGACTTCCGTCTGGAATTCTGGGCTGAAAAACGGCGCTTTCCCGGACCCGTAAGTGGTATGCACCGTCGAGCTTTGCACCCAGGGAAAAGGTGGCAGTCTTGGGCTCTCAGGTGTCAATGATAGAGCCCCATTAACCCTAGAAAAGGAACAATCGCTTTCTGTCCTGACACCTTTTCCCAGGGAGGAATCTTCATCGGTCTGGAATTCTGGAATGAGAAACGGCAATTTCCCGGACCCTCACGTAGCACGCATGGTCGAGCCATTGGGCCTTTTCCCAGAAAGTGCTATTTTACAGCCCAGAATTCCAGACCAATGAAGACTCCTCCCAGGGAAAAGGTGCCAGGACAGAAAGCCATTGTGCTTTTTGTAAAGGTAATGGGGCCCCATCATTGGCACCTGAGACCCAAAGACTGCCACCTTTTCCCGGGACGCAAAGCTCAATGGTGCGTTCCACTTGCGGGTCCAGGAAAGTGCCGATTCTCAGACCAGAATTCCAAACCGATGAAGATTCCTCCCTGGGAAAAGGTGCCAGGACAGAAAGCCATTGTGCCTTTTGTAGGGGTAATGGGGCACCATCATTGGCAGCTGAGAGCCCAGGGCTGCCACCTTTTCCCTGGACGCAAAGCTCGACGGTGCGTGCCACATGCGGGTAAGGGAAAGAGCCGTTTCAGCCCAGAATTTCAGACCTATGAAGATTCCTCAGAGGGAAAAGGTACCAGGAGACAAAGCCATTGTGTATTTTGTAATGCTAATTGGGACCCATCATTGGCACCTGAGAGCCCAAGGCTGCCACCTTTTCCCTGGGTGCAAAGCTCGACGGTGCATACCCTGTGCGGGTCCGGGAAAGGGCCGTTTTTCAGCCCAGAATTCCAGACGGAAGTCGATTCCTCTCTGGGAAAAGGTGTCAGGACAGAAAGCCATTGTGCCTTTTCTAGGGGTAATGGGACCCCATCTTTGGCACCTGAGAGCCCAAGGCTGCCACCTTTTCCCTGGGCGCAAATGTCGACGGCGCGTGCCACTTGCAAGTCCGAGAATGTGCCGTTTCTCATCCCAGAATTCCAGGCCAGCGAAGATTTCTCCCAGGGAAAAGGTGCCAGGACAGAAAGCGATTGTGCCTTTTCTAGGGTTAATGGGGCCCCAAACTTGACAGCTGAGAGCCCAGGGCTGCCACCTTTTCCCTGGGCGCAAAGCTTGACGGTGCGTGCCACATGCGGGTAAGGGAAAGAGCCGTTTTCAGCCCAGAATTCCAGACCAATGAAGGCTCCTCCCAGGGAAAAGGTGCCAGGACAGAAAGTGATTGTTCTTTTTCTAGGGTTAATGGGGCCCCATCATTGGCACCCGAGAGCCCAAGGCTGCCACCTTTTGCCTGGGTACAAAGCTCGACGGTGCGTTCAACTTGCAGGTCCGGGGAAGTGCCTTTTTTCAGCCCAGAATTCCAGACGGACGAAAATTCCTCCCTGGGAAAAGGTGCCAGGACAGAAAGCGATTGTTATTTATTTAGTGTTAACGGGGACCCATCGTTGACACCTGAGAGACCAAGGCTGCCACCTTTTCCCTGGGCGCAAAGCTAGATGGTGCCTGCCACGTGCAGGTCAGAGAAAGTGCTTTGTTCAGCCCAGGATTCCAGACGGATGACGACTCCTCCCAGGGAAAAGGCTCCCAGGACAGAAAGTGGTTGTTCCATTTCTAGTATTAATGGGGGCCCGTCATTGGCATCTGAGAGCCAGAGGTTGCCTCCTTTTGCCTGGGCGCAAAGCACGACAGTGTGTGCCACGCGCTGGTCCCAGAAAGTGCCATTTTACAGCCCAGAATTCCAGACCAATGAAGACTCCTCCCAGGGAAAAGGTGCCAGGACAGAAAGCCATTGTGCTTTTTGTAAAGGAAATGGGGTCCCATCATTGGCACCTGAGAACCCAAGACTGCCACCTTTCCCCTGGACGCAAAGCTCGATGGTGCGTTCCACTTGCGGGTCCAGGAAAGTGCCGATTCTCAGACCAGAATTCCAAACCGATGAAGATTCCTCCCTGGGAAAAGGTGTCAGGACAGAAAGCCATTGTGCCTTTTGTAGGGGTAATGGGGCACCATCATTGGCAACTGAGAGCCCAAGGCTGCCCCCTTTTCCCTGGGCGCAAAGCTCGACAGTGTGTACCTTGTGCAAGTTTGGGGCAGTGCCATTTTTGAACCCAGATTTCCAGACGGACGAAGATTCCTCCCTGGGAGAAGGTGCCAGGACAGAAAGCAAATGTTATTTTTCTAGTGTTAATGGGGCCCCATCATTGGCACCTGAGAGCCCAAGGCTGCCACCTTTTCCCTGGGCACAAATGTCGAATGCACGTGCCACTTGCGGGTCTGGGGAAGTGCCATTTTTGAACCCAGAATTCCAGACGGACGAAGACACCTCCCAGGGAAAAGGTGCCAGGTCAGAAATCGAATTGTCCTTTTCTAGGGTCAATGGTGCCCCATAATGGCACCTCAGAGTTCAAGGCTACCACCTTTTCTGTGGGCGCAAACATCATCGGCACGTACCACTTTCTTGTCCGGGAAAGTGAAGTTTTTCAGCCCTGAATTCCAGACGGATGAAGACTCCTCACAGGGAAGAGACTCACAGGACAGAAAGCGATTGTTCCATTTCTAGAGTTAATCAGGCCCCATCATTGGCACCTGAGAGCCCAAGGCTGCCTCCTATACCCTGGGCGCAAAGCTCGACCATGCGTGCTACGTGAGGGTCCGAGAAATTGCCGTTTCTTATTCCAGAATTCCAGACCTATGATAATTCCTCCCTGGGAAAAGGTGCCAGGACAGAAAGCGATTGTTCCTTTTCTAGGGTTAATGGGGCTCCATCATTGACACCTGAGAGCCCAAGGCTGCAACCTTTTCCTTGAGCGCAAAGCTCAACGGTGCGTGCCACTTGCGGGTCCAGGTATGTGCTGTTTCTCATCCCAGAATTCGAGGCCGATGAAGATTTCTCCCAGGGAAAAGGTGCCAGGACAGAAAGCAATTGTGCCTTTTCTAGGGTTAATGGGGCCCCAAAATTGACACCTGAGAGCCCAAGGCTGCCACCTTTTCCCTGGGCGCAAAGCTCGACGGAGCGTTCCACGTGCGGGTCCGGGAAAGTGCCATTTTTCAGCCCAGAATTCCAGACCTATGAAGATTCCTCAGAGGGAAAAGGTACCAGGAGACAAAGCCATTGTGTATTTTGTAATGCTAATTGGGACCCATCATTGGCACCTGAGAGCCCAAGACTGCCACCTTTTCCCTGGGTGCAAAGCTCGACGGTGCATACCCTGTGCGGGTCCGGGAAAGGGCCGTTTTTCAGCCCAGAATTCCAGATGGAAGTCGATTCCTCTCTGGGAAAAGGTGTCAGGACAGAAAGCCATTGTGCCTTTTGTAGGGGTAATGGGGCCTCATCTTTGCCACCTGAGAGCCCAAGGCTGCCACCTTTTCCCTGGGCGCAAATGCCGACGGCGCGTACCACTTGCAAGTCCGGGAATGTGCCGTTTCTCATCCCAAAATTCCGGGCCAGCGAAGATTTCTCACTGGGAAAAGGTGCCAGGACAGAAAGCGATTGTGCCTTTTCTAGGGTTAATGGGGCCCCAAAATTGGCAGCTGAGAGCCCAGGGCTGCCACCTTTTCCCTGGACGCAAAGCTCGACGGTGCGTGCCACATGCGGGTAAGGGAAAGTGCCGTTTTCAGCCCAGAATTCCAGACCAATGAAGATTCCTCCCAGGGAAAAGGTGCCAGGACAGAAAGCGATTGTTCCATTTCTAGAGTTAATCGGGCCCCATCATTGGCACCTGAGAGCCCAAGGCTGCCTCCTATACCCTGGGCGCAAAGCTCGACCATGCGTGCTACGTGAGGGTCCGAGAAATTGCCGTTTCTTATTCCAGAATTCCAGACCGATGATAATTCCTCCCTGGGAAAAGGTGCCAGGACAGAAAGCGATTGTTCCTTTTCTAGGGTTAATGGGGCTCCATCATTGACACCTGAGAGCCCAAGGCTGCAACCTTTTCCTTGAGCGCAAAGCTCAATGGTGCGTGCCACTTGCGGGTCCAGGTATGTGCTGTTTCTCATCCCAGAATTCGAGGCCGATGAAGATTTCTCCCAGGGAAAAGGTGCCAGGACAGAAAGCAATTGTGCCTTTTCTAGGGTTAATGGGGCCCCAAAATTGACACCTGAGAGCCCAAGGCTGCCACCTTTTCCCTGGGCGCAAAGCTCGACGGAGCGTTCCACGTGCGGGTCCGGGAAAGTGCCATTTTTCAGCCCAGAATTCCAGACCTATGAAGATTCCTCAGAGGGAAAAGGTACCAGGAGACAAAGCCATTGTGTATTTTGTAATGCTAATTGGGACCCATCATTGGCACCTGAGAGCCCAAGACTGCCACCTTTTCCCTGGGTGCAAAGCTCGACGGTGCATACCCTGTGCGGGTCCGGGAAAGGGCCGTTTTTCAGCCCAGAATTCCAGATGGAAGTCGATTCCTCTCTGGGAAAAGGTGTCAGGACAGAAAGCAATTGTGCCTTTTCTAGGGGTAATGGGGCCCCATCTTTGGCACCTGAGAGCCCAAGGCTGCCACCCTTTCCCTGAGCGCAAATGTCGACGGCGCGTGCCACTTGCAAGTCCGGGAATGTGCCGTTTCTCATCCCAGAATTCCGGGCCAGCGAAGATTTCTCCCTGGGAAAAGGTGCCAGGACAGAAAGCCATTGTGCCTTTTCTAGGGTTAATGGGGCCCAAAAATTGGCAGCTGAGAGCCCAGGGCTGCCACCTTTTCCCTGGGCGCAAAGCTCGACGGTGCGTGCCACATGCGGGTAAGGGAAAGAGGCGTTTTCAGCCCAGAATTCCAGACCAATGAAGATTCCACCCAGGGAAAAGGTGCCAGGACAGAAAGCGATTGTTCTTTTTCTAGGGGTAATGGGGCCCCATCATTGGCACCTGAGAGCCCAAGGCTGCCACCTTTTGCCTGGGCACAAAGCTCAACGGTGCGTTCCACTTGCAGGTCCGGGGAAGTGCCGTTTTTCAGCCCAGAATTCCAGATGGACGAAAATTCCTCCCTGGGAAAAGGTGCCAGGACAGAAAGCGATTGTTATTTATCTAGTGTTAACGGGGACCCATCGTTGGCACCTGAGAGCCCAAGGCTGCCACCTTTTCCCTGGGCGCAAAGCTAGATGGTGCCTGCCACGTGCAGGTCAGAGAAAGTGCTTTGTTCAGCCCAGGATACCAGATGGCTGACGACTCCTCCCAGGGAAAGGGCTCCCAGGACAGAAAGCGATTGTTCCATTTCTAGTGTTAATGGGGGCCCGTCATTGGCATCTGAGAGCCAGAGGTTGCCTCCTTTTCCCTGGGCGCAAAGCACGACAGTGCGTGCCACGTGCTGGTCCCAGAAAGTGCCATTTTACAGCCCAGAATTCCAGACCAATGAAGACTCCTCCCAGGGAAAAGGTGCCAGGACAGAAAGCCATTGTGCTTTTTGTAAAGGTAATGGGGCCCCATCATTGGCACCTGAGAGCCCAAGACTGCCACCTTTTCCCTGGACGCAAAGCTCGATGGTGCGTTCCACTTGCGGGTCCAGGAAAGTGCCGATTCTCAGACCAGAATTCCAAACCGATGAAGATTCCTCCCTGGGAAAAGGTGCCAGGACAGAAAGCCATTGTGCCTTTTGTAGGGGTAATGGGGCACCATCATTGGCAGCTGAGAGCTCAAGGCAGCCCCCTTTTCCCTGGGCGCAAAGCTCAACGGTGTGTACCTTGTGCGGGTTTGGGGCAGTGCCATTTTTGAAGCCAGATTTCCAGACGGACGAAGATTCCTCCCTGGGAAAAGGTGCCAGGTCAGAAATCGAATTGTCCTTTTCTAGGGTCAATGGTGCCCCATAATGGCACCTGAGAGTTCAAGGCTGCCACCTTTTCTGTGGGCGCAAACATCAACGGCGCGTACCACTTTCTTGTCCGGGAAAGTGCCGTTTTCAGCCCTCAATTCCAGACGGATGAAGACTCCTCACAGGGAAGAGACTCCCAGGACAGAAAGCGATTGTTCCATTTCTAGGGTTAATCGGGCCCCATCATTGGCACCTGAGAGCCCAAGGTTGCCTCCTATACCCTGGGCGCAAAGCTCGACCATGCGTGCTACGTGAGGGTCCGGGAAATTGCCGTTTCTCATTCCAGAATTCCAGACCGATGAAGATTCCTCCCTGGGAAAAGGTGCCAGGACAGAAAGCGATTGCGCCTTTTCTAGGGTTAGTGGGGCTCCATCATTGACACCTGAGAGCTGAAGTCTGCAACCTTTTCCCTGAGCGCAAAGCTCAACGGTGCGTGCCACTTGCGGGTCCAGGTATGTGCTGTTTCTCATCCCAGAATTCGAGGCCGATGAAGATTTCTCCCAGGGAAAAGGTGCCAGGACAGAAAGCAATTGTGCCTTTTCTAGGGTTAATGGGGCCCCAAAATTGACACCTGAGAGCCCAAGGCTGCCACCTTTTCCCTGGGCGCAAAGCTCGACGGAGCGTTCCACGTGCGGGTCCGGGAAAGTGCCATTTTTCAGCCCAGAATTCCAGACCTATGAAGATTCCTCAGAGGGAAAAGGTACCAGGAGACAAAGCCATTGTGTATTTTGTAATGCTAATTGGGACCCATCATTGGCACCTGAGAGCCCAAGACTGCCACCTTTTCCCTGGGTGCAAAGCTCGACGGTGCATACCCTGTGCGGGTCCGGGAAAGGGCCGTTTTTCAGCCCAGAATTCCAGATGGAAGTCGATTCCTCTCTGGGAAAAGGTGTCAGCACAGAAAGCAATTGTGCCTTTTGTAGGGGTAATGGGGCCTCATCTTTGGCACCTGAGAGCCCAAGGCTGCCACCTTTTCCCTGGGCGCAAATGCCGACGGCGCGTACCACTTGCAAGTCCGGGAATGTGCCGTTTCTCATCCCAGAATTCCAGGCCAGCGAAGATTTCTTCCTGGGAAAAGGTGCCAGGACAGAAAGCGATTGTGCCTTTTCTAGGGTTAATGGGGCCCAAAAATTGGCAGCTGAGAGCCCAGGGCTGCCACCTTTTCCCTGGGCGCAAAGCTCGACGGTGCGTTCCACTTGCAGGTCTGGGGAAGTGCCGTTTTTCAGCCCAGAATTCCAGATGGACGAAAATTCCTCCCTGGGAAAAGGTGCCAGGACAGAAAGCGACTGTTATTTATCTAGTGTTAACGGGGACCCATCGTTGGCACCTGAGAGCCCAAGGCTGCCACCTTTTCCGTGGGCACAAAGCTAGATGGTGCGTGCCACATGCAGGTCAGAGAAAGTGCTTTGTTCAGCCCAGAATTCCAGACGGCTGACGACTCCTCCCAGGGAAAGGGCTCCCAGGACAGAAAGCGATTGTTCCATTTCCAATGTTAATGGGGGCCCGTCATTGGCATCTGAGAGCCAGAGGTTGCCTCCTTTTCCCTGGGCGCAAAGCACGACAGTGCGTGCCACGTGCTGGTCCCAGAAAGTGCCATTTTACAGCCCAGAATTCCAGACCAATGAAGACTCCTCCCAGGGAAAAGGTGCCAGGACAGAAAGCCATTGTGCTTTTTGTAAAGGTAATGGGGCCCCATCATTGGCACCTGAGAGCCCAAGACTGCCACCTTTTCCCTGGACGCAAAGCTCGATGGTGCGTTCCACTTGCGGGTCCAGGAAAGTGCCGATTCTCAGACCAGAATTCCAAACCGATGAAGATTCCTCCCTGGGAAAAGGTGCCAGGACAGAAAGCCATTGTGCCTTTTGTAGGGGTAATGGGGCACCATCATTGGTAGCTGAGAGCTCAAGGCTGCCCCCTTTTCCCTGGGCACAACGCTCAACGGTGTGTACCTTGTGCGGGTTTGGGGCAGTGCCAGTTTTGAAGCCAGATTTCCAGACGGACGAAGATTCCACCCTGGGAAAAGGTGCCAGGACAGAAAGCAAGTGTTAATGGGGCCCCATCATTGGCACCTGAGAGCCCAAGGCTGCCACCTTTTGCCTGGGCACAAATGTCGACGGCACATGCCACTTGCGGGTCTGGGGAAGTGCCATTTTTCAGCCCAGAATTCCAGACGGACGAAGACACTGCCCAGGGAAAAGGTGCCAGGTCAGAAATCGAATTGTCTATTTCTAGGGTCAATGGTGCCCCATAATGGCACCTGAGAGTTCAAGGCTGCCACCTTTTCCGTGGGCGCGAACATCAACGGCGCATACCACTTTCTTGTCCGGGAAAGTGCCGTTTTCAGCCCTCAATTCCAGACGGATGAAGACTCCTCACAGGGAAGAGACTCCAAGGACACAAAGCGATTCTTCCATTTCTAGGGTTAATCGGGCCCCATCATTGGCACCTGAGAGCCCAAGGTTGCCTCCTATACCCTGGGCGCAAAGCTCGACCATGCGTGCTACGTGAGGGTCCGGGAAATTGCCGTTTCTCATTCCAGAATTCCAGGCCAGCGAAGATTCCTCAGAGGGAAAAGGTACCAGGAGACAAAGCCATTGTGTATTTTGTAATGCTAATTGGGACCCATCATTGGCACCTGAGAGCCCAAGACTGCCACCTTTTCCCTGGGTGCAAAGCTCGACGGTGCATACCCTGTGCGGGTCCGGGAAAGGGCCGTTTTTCAGCCCAGAATTCCAGATGGAAGTCGATTCCTCTCTGGGAAAAGGTGTCAGGACAGAAAGCCATTGTGCCTTTTGTAGGGGTAATGGGGCCTCATCTTTGGCACCTGAGAGCCCAAGGCTGCCACCTTTTCCCTGGGCGCAAATGCCAACGGCGCGTACCACTTGCAAGTCCGGGAATGTGCCGTTTCTCATCCCAAAATTCCGGGCCAGCGAAGATTTCTCACTGGGAAAAGGTGCCAGGACAGAAAGCGATTGTGCCTTTTCTAGGGTTAATGGGGCCCCAAAATTGGCAGCTGAGAGCCCAGGGCTGCCACCTTTTCCCTGGACGCAAAGCTCGACGGTGCGTGCCACATGCGGGTAAGGGAAAGAGCCGTTTTCAGCCCAGAATTCCAGACCAATGAAGATTCCTCCCAGGGAAAAGGTGCCAGGACAGAAAGCGATTGTTCTTTTTCTAGGGGTAATGGGGCCCCATCATAGGCACCTGAGAGCCCAAGGCTGCCACCTTTTGCCTGGGCACAAAGCTCGATGGTGCGTTCCACTTGCAGGTCCGGGGAAGTGCCGTTTTTCAGCCCAGAATTCCAGACGGACGAAAATTCCTCCCAGGGAAAAGGTGCCAGGACAGAAAGCGATTGTTATTTATCTAGTGTTAGCGGGGACCCATCGTTGGCACCTGAGAGTCCAAGGCTGTCACCTCTTCCCTGGGCGCAAAGCTAGATGGTGCCTGCCACGTGCAGGTCAGAGAAAGTGCTTTGTTCAGCCCAGGATACCAGACGGCTGACGACTCCTCCCAGGGAAAGGGCTCCCAGGACAGAAAGCGATTGTTCCATTTCTAGTGTTAATGGGGGCCCGTCATTGGCATCTGAGAGCCAGAGGTTGCCTCCTTTTCCCTGGGCGCAAAGCACGACAGTGCGTGCCACGTGCTGGTCCCAGAAAGTGCCATTTTACAGCCCAGAATTCCAGACCAATGAAGACTCCTCCCAGGGAAAAGGTGCCAGGACAGAAAGCCATTGTGCTTTTTGTAAAGGTAATGGGGCCCCATCATTGGCACCTGAGAGCCCAAGACTGCCACCTTTTCCCTGGACGCAAAGCTCAATGGTGCGTTCCACTTGCGGGTCCAGGAAAGTGCCGATTCTCAGACCAGAATTCCAAACCGATGAAGATTCCTCCCTGGGAAAAGGTGCCAGGACAGAAAGCCATTGTGCATTTTGTAGGGGTAATGGGGCACCATCATTGGCACCTGAGAGCCCAAGGCTGCCCCCTTTTCCCTGGGCGCAAAGTTCGACGGTGTGTACCTTGTGCGGGTTTGGGGCAGTGCCATTTTTGAAGCCAGATTTCCAGACGGACGAAGATTCCTCAGAGGGAGAAGGTGCCAGGACAGAAAGCAAGTGATAACTGGGCCCCATCATTGGCACCTGAGAGCCCAAGGCTGCCACCTTTTGCCTGGGCACAAATGTCGAATGCACGTGCCACTTGCGGGTCTGGGGAAGTGCCATTTTTGAACCCAGAATTCCAGACGGACGAAGACACCTCCCAGGGAAAAGGTGCCAGGTCAGAAATCGAATTGTCCTTTTCTAGGGTCAATGGTGCCCCATAATGGCACCTCAGAGTTCAAGGCTGCCACCTTTTCTGTGGGCGCAAACATCAACGGCACGTACCACTTTCTTGTCTGGGAAAGTGACGTTTTTCAGCCCTGAATTCCAGACGGATGAAGACTCCTCACAGGGAAGAGACTCACAGGACAGAAAGCGATTGTTCCATTTCTAGAGTTAATCGGGCCCCATCATTGGCACCTGAGAGCCCAAGGCTGCCTCCTATACCCTGGGCGCAAAGCTCGACCATGCATACTACGTGAGGGTCCGAGAAATTGCCGTTTCTTATTCCAGAATTCCAGACCGATGATAATTCCTCCCTGGGAAAAGGTGCCAGGACAGAAAGCGATTGTTCCTTTTCTAGGGTTAATGGGGCTCCATCACTGACACCTGAGAGCCCAAGGCTGCAACCTTTTCCTTGAGCGCAAAGCTCAACGGTGCGTGCCACTTGCGGGTCCAGGTATGTGCTGTTTCTCATCCCAGAATTCGAGGCCGATGAAGATTTCTCCCAGGGAAAAGGTGCCAGGACAGAAAGCAATTGTGCCTTTTCTAGGGTTAATGGGGCCCCAAAATTGACACCTGAGAGCCCAAGGCTGCCACCTTTTCCCTGGGCGCAAAGCTCGGCGGAGCGTTCCACGTGCGGGTCCGGGAAAGTGCCATTTTTCAGCCCAGAATTCCAGACCTATGAAGATTCCTCAGAGGGAAAAGGTACCAGGAGACAAAGCCATTGTGTATTTTGTAATGCTAATTGGGACCCATCATTGGCACCTGAGAGCCCAAGACTGCCACCTTTTCCCTGGGTGCAAAGCTCGACGGTGCATACCCTGTGCGGGTCCGGGAAAGGGCCGTTTTTCAGCCCAGAATTCCAGATGGAAGTCGATTCCTCTCTGGGAAAAGGTGTCAGGACAGAAAGCCATTGTGCCTTTTGTAGGGGTAATGGGGCCCCGTCTTTGGCACCTGAGAGCCCAAGGCTGCCACCCTTTCCCTGAGCGCAAATGTCGACGGCGCGTGCCACTTGCAAGTCCGGGAATGTGCCGTTTCTCATCCCAGAATTCCGGGCCAGCGAAGATTTCTCCCTGGGAAAAGGTGCCAGGACAGAAAGCCATTGTGCCTTTTCTAGGGTTAATGGGGCCCAAAAATTGGCAGCTGAGAGCCCAGGGCTGCCACCTTTTCCCTGGGCGCAAAGCTCGACGGTGCGTGCCACATGCGGGTAAGGGAAAGAGGCGTTTTCAGCCCAGAATTCCAGACCAATGAAGATTCCTCCCAGGGAAAAGGTGCCAGGACAGAAAGCGATTGTTCTTTTTCTAGGGGTAATGGGGCCCCATCATTGGCACCTGAGAGCCCAAGGCTGCCACCTTTTGCCTGGGCACAAAGCTCAACGGTGCGTTCCACTTGCAGGTCCGGGGAAGTGCCGTTTTTCAGCCCAGAATTCCAGACGGACGAAAATTCCTCCCAGGGAAAAGGTGCCAGGACAGAAAGCGATTGTTATTTATCTAGTGTTAACGGGGTTCCATCGTTGACAACTGAGAACCCAAGGCTGCCACCTTTTCCCTGGGCGCAAAGCTAGATGGCGCCTGCCACGTGCAGGTCAGAGAAAGTGCTTTGTTCAGCCCAGGATACCAGATGGCTGACGACTCCTCCCAGGGAAAGGGCTCCCAGGACAGAAAGCGATTGTTCCATTTCTAGTGTTAATGGGGGCCCGTCATTGGCATCTGAGAGCCAGAGGTTGCCTCCTTTTCCCTGGGCGCAAAGCACGACAGTGCGTGCCACGTGCTGGTCCCAGAAAGTGCCATTTTACAGCCCAGAATTCCAGACCAATGAAGACTCCTCCCAGGGAAAAGGTGCCAGGACAGAAAGCCATTGTGCTTTTTGTAAAGGTAATGGGGCCCCATCATTGGCACCTGAGAGCCCAAGGCTGCCACCTTTTCCCTGGGTCCAAACATCAATGGCACGTACCACTTTCTTGTCCGGGAAAGAGCCGTTTTTCAGCCCTCAATTCCAGACGGATGAAGACTCCTCACAGGGAAGAGGCTCCCAGGAAAGAAAGCGATTGTTCCATTTCTAAGGTTAATCGGGCTCCATCATTGGCACCTGAGAGCCCAAGGTTGCCTCCTATACCCTGGGCGCAAAGCTCGACCATGCGTGCTACGTGAGGGTCCGGGAAATTGCCGTTTCTCATTCCAGAATTCCAGACCAATGAAGATTCCTCCGAGAGAAAAGGTGCCAGGACAGGTATCGATTTCTCCATTTCTAGGCTAAATTGGACCCCATCATTGGCACCTGAGAGCCCAAGGTTGCCACCTTTTCCCTGGGAGCAAATGTCGACGGCGCGTTCCACTTGCGGGTCCGGGGAAGTGCCATTTATCAGCCCAGAATTCCAGACCTATGAAGATTCCTCAGAGGGAAAAGGTACCAGGAGACAAAGCCATTGTGTATTTTGTAATGCTAATGGGGCCCCATCATTGGCACCTGAGAGCCCAAGGCTGCCACCTTTTCCCTGGGTGCAAAGCTTGACGATGCATACCCTGTGCGGGTCCGGGAAAGGGCCGTTTTTCAGCCCAGGATTCCAGACGGAAGTCGATTCCTCTCTGGGAAAAGGTGTCAGGACAGAAAGCCATTGTGCCTTTTCTAGGGTTAATGGGACCTCATCTTTGGCACCTGAGAGCCCAAGGCTGCCACCTTTTCCCTGAGCGCAAATGTCGACGGCGCGTGCCACTTGCAAGTCCGGGAATGTGCCGTATCTCATCCCAGAATTCCAGGCCAGCGAAGATTTCTCCCTGGGAAAAGGTGCCAGGACAGAAAGCGATTGTGCCTTTTGTAGGGTTAATGGGGCCCAAAAATTGGCAGCTGAGAGCCCAGGGCTGCCACCTTTTCCCTGGGCGCAAAGCTCGACGGTGCGTGCCACTTGCAGGTCTGGGGAAGTGCCGTTTTTCAGCCCAGAATTCCAGACCAATGAAGATTCCTCCAAGGGAAAAGGTGCCAGGACAGAAAGCGATTGTTCTTTTTCTAGGGGTAAGGAGGCCCCATCATTGGCACCTGAGAGCCCAAGACTGCCACCTTTTCCCTGGACGCAATGCTAGATGGTGCGTTCCACTTGCGGGTCCAGGAAAGTGCCGATTCTCAGACCAGAATTCCAAACCGATGAAGATTCCTCCCTGGGAAAAGGTGCCAGGACAGAAAGCCATTGTGCCTTTTGCAGGGGTAATGGGGCACCATGATTGGCAGCTGAGAGCCCAAGGCTGCCCCCTTTTCCCTGGGCGCAAAGCTCGACGGTGTGTACCTTGTGCGGGTTTGGGGCAGTGCCATATTTGAACCCAGATTTCCAGACGGACGAAGATTCCTCCCTGGGAAAAGGTGCCAGGACAGAAAGCAAGTGTTATTTTTCTAGTGTTAACGGGGCCCCATCATTGGCAGCTGAGAGCCCAAGGCTGCCACCTTTTGCCTGGGCGCAAAGCTAGATGGTGCCTGCCACGTGCAGGTCAGAGAAAGACCTTTGTTCATCCCAGGATTCCAGACGGCTGACGACTCCTCCCAGGGAAAGGGCTCCCAGGACAGAAAGCGATTGTTCCATTTCTAGTGTTAATGGGGGCCCGTCATTGGCATCTGAGAGCCAGAGGTTGCCTCCTTTTCCCTGGGCGCAAAGCACGACAGTGCGTGCCACGTGCTGGTCCCAGAAAGTGCCATTTTACAGCCCACAATTCCAGACCAATGAAGACACCTCCCAGGGAAAAGGTGCCAGGACAGAAAGCCATTGTGTTTTTTGTAAAGGTAATGGGGTCCCATCATTGACACCTGAGAGCCCAAGACTGCCACTTTTTCCCTGGACGCAATGCTAGATGGTGCGTTCCACTTGCGGGTCCAGGAAAGTGCCGATTCTCAGACCAGAATTCCAAACCGATGAAGATTCCTCCCTGGGAAAAAGTGCCAGGACAGAAAGCCATTGTGCCTTTTGCAGGGGTAATGGGGCACCATCATTGGCAGCTGAGAGCCCAAGGCTGCCCCCTTTTCCCTGGGCGCAAAGCTCGACGGTGTGTACCTTGTGCGGGTTTGTGGCAGTGCCATTTTTGAACCCACATTTCCAGACGGACGAAGATTCCTCCCTGGGAAAAGGTGCCAGGACAGAAAGCAAGTGTTATTTTTCTAGTGTTAACGGGGCCCCATCCTTGGCAGCTGAGAGCCCAAGGCTGCCACCTTTTGCCTGGGCGCAAAGCTAGATGGTGCCTGCCACGTGCAGGTCAGAGAAAGACCTTTGTTCAGCCCAGGATTCCAGACCGATGACGACTCCTCCCAGAGAAAGGGCTCCCAGGACAGAAAGCGGTTGTTCCATTTCTAGTGTTAATGTCATTGGCATCTGAGAGCCCAAGTTTGCCTCCTTTTCCCTGGGCGCAAAGCATGACAGTGCGTGCCACGTGCTGGTCCCAGAAAGTGCCATTTTACAGCCCAGAATTCCAGACCAATGAAGACTCCTCCCAGGGAAAAGGTGCCAGGACAGAAAGCCATTGTGTTTTTTGTAAAGGTAATGGGGCCCCATCATTGGCACCTGAGAGCCCAAGACTGCCACCTTTTCCCTGGACGCAAAGCTCGATGGTGCGTTCCACTTGCGGGTCCAGGAAAGTGCCGATTCTGAGACCCAAATTCCAAACAGATGAAGATTCCTCCCTGGGAAAAGGTGCCAGGACAGAAAGCAAGTGTTATTTTTCTAGTGTTAACGGGGACCCATCGTTGGCACCTGAGAACCCAAGGCTGTCACCTCTTCCCTGGGCGCAAAGCTAGATGGTGCCTGCCACGTGCAGGTCAGAGAAAGTGCTTTGTTCAGCCCAGGATTCCAGACCGATGACGACTCCTCCCAGGGAAAGGGCTCCCAGGACAGAAAGCGATTGTTCCATTTCTAGTGTTAATGGGGGGCCGTCATTGGCATCTGAGAGCCAGAGGTTGCCTCCTTTTCCCTGGGCGCAAAGCACGACAGCGCGTGCCACGTGCTGGTCCCAGAAAGTGCCATTTTACAGCCCAGAATTCCAGACCAATGAAGACTCCTCCCAAGGAAAAGGTGCCAGGACAGAAAGCCATTGTGTTTTTTGTAAAGGTAATGGGGTCCCATCATTGGCATCTGAGAGCCCAAGACTGCCACCTTTTCCCTGGACGCAAAGCTCGATGGTGCGTTCCACTTGCGGGTCCAGGAAAGTGCCGATTCTCAGAGCAGAATTCCAAACTGATGAAGATTCCTCCCTGGGAAAAGGTGCCAGGACAGAAAGCCATTGTGCCTTTTGTAGGGGTAATGGGGCACCATCATTGGCACCTGAGAGTTCAAGGCTGCCCCCTTTTCCCTGGGCGCAAAGCTCGACGGTGTGTACCTTGTGCGGGTTTGGGGCAGAGCCATTTTTGAACCCAGATTTCCAGACGGACGAAGATTCCTCCCTGGGAAAAGGTGCCAGGACAGAAAGCAAGTGTTATTTTTCTAATGTTAACGGGGCCCCATCATTGGCACCTGAGAGCCCAAGGCTGCCACCTTTTGCCTGGGCGCAAATGGCGACGGCACGTGCCACTTGCGGGTCCGGGGAAGTGCCATTTTTCAGCGCAGAATTGCAGACGGACGAAGACACCTCCCAGGGAAAAGGTGCCAGGTCAGAAATCGAATTGTCCTTTTCTTGGGTCAATGGTGCCCCATCATTGGCACCTCAGAGTTCAAGGCTGCCACCTTTTCCGTGGGCGCAAACATCAACGGCACGTACCACTTTCTTGTCCGGGAAAGTGCCGTTTTTCAGCCCTGAATTCCAGACGGATGAAGACTCCTCACAGGGAAGAGGCTCCCAGGAAAGAAAGCGATTCTTCCATTTCTAGGGTTAATCGGGCTCCATCATTGGCACCTGAGAGCCCAAGGTTGTCACCTCTTCCCTGGGCGCAAGGCTAGATGGTGCCTGCCACGTGCAGGTCAGAGAAAGTGCTTTGTTCAGCCCAGGATTCCAGACGGATGACGACTCCTCCCAGGGAAAGGGCTCCCAGGACAGAAAGCGATTGTTCCATTTCTAGTGTTAATGGGGGCCCGTCATTGACATCTGAGAGCCAGAGGTTGCCTCCTTTTCCCTGGGCGCAAAGCACGACAGTGCGTGCCACGTGCTGGTCCCAGAAAGTGCCATTTTACAGCCCAGAATTCCAGACCAATGAAGACTCCTCCCAGGGAAAAGGTGCCAGGACAGAAAGCCATTGTGTTTTTTGTAAAGGTAATGGGGCCCCATCATTGGCACCTGAGAGCCCAAGACTGCCACCTTTTCCCTGGGCGCAAAGCTCCACGGTGTGTACCTTGTGCGGGTTTGGGGCAGTGCCATTTCTGAATCCAGATTTCCAGACGGGCGAAGATTCCTCCCTGGGAAAAGGTGCCAGGACAGAAAGCAAGTGTTAGTTTTCTACTATTAACGGGGCCCCATCATTGGCACCTGAGAGCCCAGGGCTGCCACCTTTTGCCTGGGCGCAAATGTCGACGGTGCGTGCCACTTGCGGGTCCGGGGAAGTGCGATTTCTAAGCCCAGAATTCCAGACGGACGAAGACACCTCCCAGGGAAAAGGTGCCAGGTCAGAAATCGAATTGTCCTTTTCTAGGGTCAGTGGTGCCCCATCATTGGCACCTCAGAGTTCAAGGCTGCCACCTTTTCCGTGGGCGCAAACATCAACGGCGCGTCCCACTTTTTTGTCCAGGAAAGTGCCGTTTTTCAGCCAAGGATTCCAGACGGATGAAGACTCCCACAGGGAAGAGGCTCCCAGGACAGAAAGCAATTGTTCCATTTCTAGGCTTAATCGGGCCCCATCATTGGCACCTGAGAGCCCAAGGCTGTCACCTCTTCCCTGGGCGCAAAGCTCGACCATGCGTGCTACGTGAAGGTCCGGGAAATTGCCGTTTCTCATTCCAGAATTCCAGACCGATGAAGATTCCTCCTTGGGAAAAGCTGTCAGGACAGAAAGTGATTGTTCCTTTTCTAGGGTTAATGGGGCTCCATCATTGACACCTGAGAGCCCAAGGCTGCAACCTTTTCCCTGAGCGCAAAGCTCAACGGTGCGTGCCACTTGCAGGTCCAGGAATGTGCTGTTTCTCATCCCAGAATTCGAGGCCGATGAAGATTTCTCCCAGGGAAAAGGTGCCAGGGCAGAAAGCAATTGTGCCTTTTCTAGGGTTAATGGGGCCCCAAAATTGACACCTGAGAGCCAAAGGCTGCCACCTTTTCCCTGGGCGCAAAGCTCGACGGAGCCTTCCACGTGCGGGTCTGTGAAAGTGCCATTTTTCAGCCCAGAATTCCAGACCTATGAAGATTCCTCAGAGGGAAAAGGTACCAGGAGACAAAGCCATTGTGTATTTTGTAATGCTAATTGGGCCCCATCATTGGCACCTGAGAGCCCAAGGCTGCCACCTTTTGCCTGGGCACAAAGCTCGAGGGTGCGTTCCACTTGCAGGTCCCCGGAAGTGCCGTTTTTCAGCCCAGAATTCCAGACGGAGGAAAATTCCTCCCTGGGAAAAGGTGCCAGGACAGAAAGCGATTGTTATTTATCTAGTGTTAACGAGGACCCATCATTGGCACCTGAGAACCCAAGGCTGTCACCTCTTCCCTGGGCGCAAAGCTAGATGGTGCCTGCCACGTGCAGGTCAGAGAAAGTGCTTTGTTCAGCCCAGGATTCCAGACGGATGACGACTCCTCCCAGGGAAAGGGCTCCCAGGACAGAAAGCGATTGTTCCATTTCTAGTGTTAATGGGGGCCCGTCACTGGCATCTGAGAGCCAGAGGTTGCCTCCTTTTCCCTGAGCGCAAAGCTCAACGGTGCGTGCCACTTGCGGGTCCAGGAATGTGCTGTTTCTCATCCCAGAATTCCAGGTCGATGAATATTTCTCCCAGGGAAAATGTGCCAGGGCAGAAAGTAATTGTGCATTTTCCAGGGTTAATGGGGCCCCAAAATTGACACCTGAGAGCCCAAGGCTTCCACCTTTTCCCTGGGCACAAAGCTCGACGGAGCGTTCCACGTGTGGGTCCGGGAAAGTTTCATTTTTCAGCCCAGAATTCCAGACCTATGAAGATTCCTCAGAGGGAAAAGGTACCAGGAGACAAAGCCATTGTGTATTTTGTAATGCTAATTGGGCCCCATCATTGGCACCTGAGAGCCCAAGGCTGCCACCTTTTCCCTGGGTGCAAAGCTCGACGGTGCATACCCTGTGCGGGTCCGGGAAAGGGCCGTTTTTCAGCCCAGAATTCTAGACGGAAGTCAATTCCTCTCTGGGTAAAGGTGTCAGGACAGAAAGCCATTGTGCCTTTTCTAGGGGTAATGGGGCCCCATCTTTGGCACCTGACAGCCCAAGGCTGCCACCTTTTCCCTGGGCGCAAATGTCGACGGCGCGTGCCACTTGCAAGTCCGGGAATGTGCCGTTTCTCATCCCAGAATTCCGGGCCAGCGAAGATTTCTCCCTGGGAAAAGGTGCCAGGACAGAAAGCCATTGTGCCTTTTCTAGGGTTAATGGGGCCCAAAAATTGGCAGCTGAGAGCCCAGGGCTGCCACCTTTTCCCTGGGCACAAAGCTCGACGGTGCGTTCCACTTGCAGGTCCCCGGAAGTGCCGTTTTTCAGTCCAGAATTCCAGACGGACGAAAATTCCTCCCAGGGAAAAGGTGCCAGGACAGAAAGCGATTGTTATTTATCTAGTGTTAACGGGGACCCATCATTGGCACCTGAGAGCCCAAGGCTGTCACCTCTTCCCTGGGCGCAAAGCTAGATGGTGCCTGCTAAGTGCAGGTCATAGAAAGTGCTTTGTTCAGCCCAGGATTCCAGACGGATGACGACTCCTCCCAGGGAAAGGGCTCCCAGGACAGAAAGCGATTGTTCCATTTCTAGTGTTAATGGGGGCCCGTCATTGGCATCTGAGAGCCAGAGGTTGCCTCCTTTTCCCTGGGCGCAAAGCACGACAGTGCGTGCCACGTGCTGGTCCCAGAAAGTGCCATTTTACAGCCCAGAATTCCAGACCAATGAAGACTCCTCCCAGGGAAAAGGTGCCAGGACAGAAAGCCATTGTGCTTTTTGTAAAGGTAATGGGGTCCCATCATTGGCACCTGAGAGCCCAAGACTGCCACCTTTTCCCTGGACGCAAAGCTCGATGGTGCGTTCCACTTGCGGGTCCGGGGAAGTGCCATTTTTCAGCCCAGAATTCCAGACGGATGAAGACACCTCCCAGGGAAAAGGTGCCAGGTCAGAAATCGAATTGTCCTTTTCTAGGGTCAATGGTGCCCCATCATTGGCACCTCAGAGTTCAAGGCTGCCACCTTTTCCGTGGGCGCAAACATCAACGGCACGTACCACTTTCTTGTCCGGGAAAGTGCCGTTTTTCAGCCCTGAATTCCAGACGAATGAAGACTCCTCACAGGGAAGAGGCTCCCAGGAAAGAAAGCGATTGTTCCATTTCTAGGGTTAATCGGGCTCCATCATTGGCACCTGAGAGCCCAAGGCTGTCACCACTTCCCTGGGCGCAAGGCTAGATGGTGCCTGCCAAGTGCAGGTCAGAGAAAGTGCTTTGTTCATCCCAGGATTCCAGACGGATGACGACTCCTCCCAGGGAAAGGGCTCCCAGGACAGAAAGCGATTGTTCCATTTCTAGTGTTAATGGGGGCCCGTCATTGGCATCTGAGAGCCAGAGGTTGCCTCCTTTTCCCTGGGCGCAAAGCACGACAGTGCGTGCCACGTGCTGGTCCCAGAAAGTGCCATTTTACAGCCCAGAATTCCAGACCAATGAAGACTCCTCCCAGGGAAAAGGTGCCAGGACAGAAAGCCATTGTGCTTTTTGTAAAGGTAATGGGGCCCCATCATTGGCACCTGAGAGCCCAAGACTGCCACCTTTTTTCCTGGGCGCAAAGCTCGACGGTGTGTACCTTGTGCGGGTTTGGGGAAGTGCCATTTCTGAATCCAGATTTCCAGACGGGCGAAGATTCCTCCCTGGGAAAAGGTGCCAGGACAGAAAGCAAGTGTTAGTTTTCTACTGTTAACGGGGCCCCATCATTGGCACCTGAGAGCCCAAGGCTGCCACCTTTTGCCTGGGCGCAAATGGCGACGGCACGTGCCACTTGCGGGTCCGGGGAAGTGCCATTTTTCAGCCCAGAATTCCAGACGGACGAAGACACCTCCCAGGGAAAAGGTGCCAGGTCAGAAATCGAATTGTCATTTTCTAGGGTCAATGGTGCCCCATCATTGGCACCTCAGAGTTCAAGGCTGCCACCTTTTCCGTGGGCGCAAACATCAACGGCGCGTCCCACTTTCTTGTCCGGGAAAGTGCCGTTTTTCAGCCAAGGATTCCAGACGGATGAAGACTCCTCACAGGGAAGAGGCTCCCAGGACAGAAAGCGATTGTTCCATTTCTAGGGTTAATCGGGCCCCATCATTGGCACCTGAGAGCCCAAGGCTGTCACCTCTTCCCTGGGCGCAAAGCTCGACCATGCGTGCTACGTGAGGGTCCGGGAAATTGCCGTTTCTCATTCCAGAATTCCAGACCGATGAAGATTCCTCCTTGGGAAAAGCTGTCAGGACAGAAAGCGATTGTTCATTTTCTAGGGTTAATGGGGCTCCATCATTGACACCTGAGAGCCCAAGGCTGCAACCTTTTCCCTGAGCGCAAAGCTCAACGCTGCGTGCCACTTGCGGGTCCAGGAATGTGCTGTTTCTCATCCCAGAATTCGAGGCCGATGAAGATTTCTCCCAGGGAAAAGGTGCCAGGGCAGAAAGCAATTGTGCCTTTTCTAGGATTAATGGGGCACCAAAATTGACACCTGAGAGCCCAAGGCTGCCACCTTTTCCCTGTGCGCAAAGCTCGACGGAGTCTTCCACGTGCGGGTCTGTGAAAGTGCCATTTTTCAGCCCAGAATTCCAGACCTATGAAGATTCCTCAGAGGGAAAAGGTACCAGGAGACAAAGCCATTGTGTATTTTGTAATGCTAATTGGGCCCCATCATTGGCACCTGAGAGCCCAAGGCTGCCACCTTTTCCCTGGGTGCAAAGCTCAACGGTGCATACCCTGTGCGGGTCCGGGAAAGGGCCGTTTTTCAGCCCAGAATTCCAGACAGAAGTCGATTCCTCTCTGGGAAAAGGTGTCAGGACAGAAAGCCATTGTGCCTTTTGTAGGGGTAATGGGGCCCCATCTTTGGCACCTGAGAGCCCAAGGCTGCCACCTTTTCCCTGGGCGCAAATGTCGACGGCGCGTGCCACTTGCAAGTCCCGGAATGTGCCGTTTCTCATCCCAGAATTCCAGGCCAGCGAAGATTTCTCCCTGGGAAAAGGTGCCAGGACAGAAAGCGATTGTGCCTTTTCTAGGGTTAATGGGGCCCCAAGATTGGCAGCTGAGAGCCCAGGGCTGCCACCTTTTCACTGGGCGCAAAGCTCGACGGTGCGTTCCACTTGCGGGTCCCCGGAAGTGCCGTTTTTCAGTCCAGAATTCCAGACGGACGAAAATTCCTCCCTGGGAAAAGGTGCCAGGACAGAAAGCGATTGTTATTTATCTAGTGTTAACGAGGACCCATCATTGGCACCTGAGAGCCCAAGGCTCTCACCACTTCCCTGGGCGCAAAGCTAGATGGTGCCTGCCAAGTGCAGGTCAGAGAAAGTGCTTTGTTCAGCCCAGGATTCCAGACGGATGACGACTCCTCCCAGGGAAAGGGCTCCCAGGACAGAAAGCGATTGTTCCATTTCTAGTGTTAATGGGGGCCCGTCATTGGCATCTGAGAGCCAGAGGTTGCCTCCTTTTCCCTGGGCGCAAAGCACGACAGTGCGTGCCACGTGCTGGTCCCAGAAAGTGCCATTTTACAGCCCAGAATTCCAGACCAATGAAGACTCCTCCCAGGGAAAAGGTGCCAGGACAGAAAGCCATTGTGCTTTTTGTAAAGGTAATGGGGTCCCATCATTGACACCTGAGAGCCCAAGACTGCCACCTTTTCCCTGGACGCAAAGCTCGATGGTGCGTTCCACTTGCGGGTCCAGGAAAGTGCCGATTCTCAGACCAGAATTCCAAACCGATGAAGATTCCTCCCTGGGAAAAGGTGCCAGGACAGAAAGCCATTGTGCCTTTTGCAGGGGTAATGGGGCACCATCATTGGCAGCTGAGAGCCCAAGGCTGCCCCCTTTTCCCTGGGCGCAAAGCTCGACGGTGTGTACCTTATGCGGGTTTGGGGCAGTGCCATTTTTGAACCCAGATTTCCAGACAGACGAAGATTCCTCCCTGGGAAAAGGTGCCAGGACAGAAAGCAAGTGTTATTTTTCTAGTGTTAACGGGGCCACATCCTTGGCACCTGAGAGCCCAAGGCTGCCACCTTTTCCCTGGGCGCAAAGCTAGATGGTGCCTGCCACTTGCAGGTCAGAGAAAGTGCTTTGTTCAGCCCAGGATTCCAGACGGATGACGACTCCTCCCAGGGAAAGGGCTCCCAGGACAGAAAGCGATTGCTCCATTTCTAGTGTTAATGGGGGCCCGTCATTGGCATCTGAGAGCCAGAGGTTGCCTCCTTTTCCCTGGGCGCAAAGCACGACAGTGCGTGCCACGTGCTGGTCCCAGAAAGTGCCATTTTACAGCCCAGAATTCCAGACCAATGAAGACTCCTCCCAGGGAAAAGGTGCCAGGACAGAAAGCCATTGTGCTTTTTGTAAAGGTAATGGGGCCCCATCATTGGCACCTGAGAGCCCAAGACTGCCCCCTTTTCCCTGGACGCAAAACTCGATGGTGCGTTCCACTTGCGGGTCCAGGAAAGTGCCGATTCTCAGAGCAGAATTCCAAACCGATGAAGATTCCTCCCTGGGAAAAGGTGCCAGGACAGAAAGCCATTGTGCCTTTTGTAGGGGTAATGGAGCACCATCATTGGCAGCTGAGAGCCCAAGGCTGCCCCCTTTTCCCTGGGCGCAAAGCTCGACGGTGTGTACCTTATGCGGGTTTGTGGCAGTGCCATTTTTGAACCCTGATTTCCAGACGGACGAAGATTCCTCCCTGGGAAAAGGTGCCAGGACAGAAAGCAAGTGTTATTTTTCTAGTGTTAACGGGGCCCCATCATTGGCAGCTGAGAGCCCAAGGCTGCCACCTTTTGCCTGGGCGCAAATGTCGACGGCGCGTGCCACTTGCGGGTCCTGGGAAGTGCCATTTTTCAGCCCAGAATTCCAGACGGACGAAGACACCTCCCAGGGAAAAGGTGCCAGGTCAGAAATCGAATTGCCCTTTTCTAGGATCAATGGTGCCCCATCATTGGCACCTCAGAGTTCAAGGCTGCCACCTTTTCCGTGTGTGCAAACATCAACGGCGCATACCACTTTCTTGTCCGGGAAAGTGCCGTTTTTCAGCCCTCAGTTCCAGACGGATGAAGACTCCTCACAGGGAAGAGGCTCCCAGGACAGAAAGCGATTGTTCCATTTCTAGGGTTAATCAGGCTCCATCATTGACACCTGAGAGCCCAAGGTTGCCTCCTATACCCTGGGCGCAAAGCTCGACCATGCGTGCTACGTGAGGGTCCGGGAAATTGCCGTTTCTCATTCCAGAATTCCAGACCGATGAAGATTCCTCCCTGGGAAAAGGTGTCAGGACAGAAAGCGATTGTTCCTTTTCTAGGGTTAGTGGGGCTCCATCAATGACACTTGAGGGCCGAAGGCTGCAACCTTTTCCCTGAGCGCAAAGCTCGACGGTGCGTGCCACTTGCGGGTCCAGGAATGTGCTGTTTCTCATCCCAGAATTCCAGGTCGATGAATATTTCTCCCAGGGAAAATGTGCCAGGGCAGAAAGTAATTGTGCCTTTTCTAGGGTTAATGGGGCCCCAAAATTGACACCTGAGAGCCCAAGGCTGCCACCTTTTCCCTGGGCGCAAAGCTCGACGGAGCGTTCCACGTGCGGGTCCGGGAAAGTGTCATTTTTCAGCCCAGAATTCCAGACCTATGAAGATTCCTCAGAGGGAAAAGGTACCAGGAGACAAAGCCATTGTGTATTTTGTAATGCTAATTGGGCCCCATCATTGGCACCTGAGAGCCCAAGGCTGCCACCTTTTCCCTGGGTGCAAAGGTCAACGGTGCATACCCTGTGCGGGTCCGGGAAAGGGCCGTTTTTCAGCCCAGAATTCCAGACGGAAGTCAATTCCTCTCTGGGTAAAGGTGTCAGGACAGAAAGCCATTGTACCTTTTGTAGGGGTAATGGGGCCCCATCTTTGGCACCTGAGAGCCCAAGGCTGCCACCTTTTCCCTGGGCGCAAATGTCGACGGCGCGTGCCACTTGCAAGTCCAGGAATGTCCCGTCTCTCATGCCAGAATTCCAGGCCAGCGAAGATTTCTCCCTGGGAAAAGGTGCCAGGACAGAAAGCGATTGTGCCTTTTCTATAGTTAATGGGGCCCCAAGATTGGAAGCTGAGAGCCCAGGGCTGCCACCTTTTCCCTGGGCGCAAAGCTCGACGGTGCGTGCCACATGCGGGTAAGGGAAAGAGCCGTTTTTCAGCCCAGAATTCCAGACCAATGAAGATTCCTCCCTGGGAAAAGGTGCCAGGACAGGAAGCCATTGTTCTTTTTTAGGGGTAATGGGGCCCCATCATTGGCACCTGAGAGCCCAAGGCTGCCACCTTTTGCCTGGGCACAAAGCTCGACGGTGCGTTCCACTTGCAGGTCCGGGGAAGTGCCGTTTTTCAGTCCAGAATTCCAGACGGACGAAAATTCCTCCCTGGGAAAAGGTGCCAGGACAGAAAGCGATTGTTATTTATCTAGTGTTAACGGGGACCCATCATTGGCACCTGAGAGCCCAAGGCTGTTACCTCTTCCCTGGGCGCAAAGCTAGATGGTGCCTGCCACGTGCATGTCAGAGAAAGTGCTTTGTTCAGCCCAGGATTCCAGACGGATGACGACTCCTCCCAGGGAAAGGGCTCCCAGGACAGAAAGCGATTGTTCCATTTCTAGTGTTAATGGGGGCCCGTCATTGGCATCTGAGAGCCAGAGGTTGCCTCCTTTTCCCTGGGCGCAAAGCACGACAGTGCGTGCCACGTGCTGGTCCCAGAAAGTGCCATTTTACAGCCCAGAATTCCAGACCAATGAAGACTCCTCCCAGGGAAAAGGTGCCAGGTCAGAAATCGAATTGTCCTTTTCTAGGGTCAATGGTGTCCCATCATTGGCACCTCAGAGTTCAAGGCTGCCACCTTTTCCGTGGGCGCAAACATCAACGGCGCGTACCACTTTCTTATGTGGGAAAGTGCCATTTTTAAGCCCTGAATTCCAGACGGATGAAGACTCCTCACAGGGAAGAGGCTCCCAGGACAGAAAGCGATTGTTCCATTTCTAGGGTTAATCGGATTCCATCATTGGCACCTGAGAGCCCAAGGCTGTCACCTCTTCCCTGGGCGCAAAGCTCGACCATGCGTGCTACGTGAGAGTCCGGGAAATTGCCGTTTCTCATTCCAGAATTCCAGACCGATGAAGATTCCTCCCTGGGAAAAGGTGTCAGGACGGAAAGCGATTGTTCCTTTTCTCGGGTTAATGGGGCTCCATCATTGGCACCTGAGAGCCGAAGGCTGCAACCTTTTCCCTGAGCGCAAAGCTCGATGGTGCGTGCCACTTGCGGGTCCAGGAATGTGCCGTTTCTCATTCCAGAATTCGAGGCCGATGAAGATTTCTCCCAGGGAAAAGGTGCCAGGACAGAAAGCAATTGTGCCTTTTCTAGGCTTAATGGGGCCCCAAAATTGACACCTGAGAGCCCAAGGCTGCCACCTTTTCCCTGGGCGCAAAGCTCGACGGAGCGTTCCACGTGCGGGTCCGGGAAAGTGTCATTTTTCAGCCCAGAATTCCAGACCTATGAAGATTCCTCAGAGGGAAAAGGTACCAGGAGACAAAGCCATTGTGTATTTTGTAATGCTAATTGGGCCCCATCATTGGCACCTGAGAGCCCAAGGCTGCCACCTTTTCCCTGGGTGCAAAGCTCAACGGTGCATACCCTGTGCGGGTCCGGGAAAGGGCCGTTTTTCAGCCCAGAATTCCAGACGGAAGTCGATTCCTCTCTGGGAAAAGGTGTCAGGACAGAAAGCCATTGTGCCTTTTCTAGGGGTAATGGGACCTCATCTTTGGCACCTGAGAGCCCAAGGCTGCCACCTTTTCCCTGGGCGCAAATGTCGACGGCGCGTGCCACTTGCAAGTCCGGGAATGTGCCGTTTCTCATCCCAGAATTCCATGCCAGCGAGGATTTCTCCCTGGGAAAAGGTGCTCTCAGCTGCCAATGATGGGGCCCCATTAACCCAAGATATGGAATAATCCCTTTCTGTCCTAGCAGATTTTCTTAGGGAGGAATCATCGTCCGTCTGGAATTCTGGGTTTAAAAACAGCATGTGGCTTGCACCGTCATGCTTTGCACCCATGGGAAAAGATGGCAGCCTTGGACTCTAAGGTGTCAATGATGGGGCCCCATTAACTCAAGAAATGTAAAAATCGCTTTCTGTCCTTGCACCTTTTCCCAGGGAGGAATCTTCGTCTGTCTGGAAATCTGGGCTGAAAAACTGCAATTTCCCTGACTCGCACTTGCCACGCTCCATTGAGTTTTGAGCCCAGGGAAAAGGTGCAGCCTTGGGCTCTCAGATCCCAAAGATGGGGCCGCATTACCCCTAGAACTGGAAAAAATGGCACTATCCCTGACCCGCACAACTATGCACCGTCGAGTATTGCAACCTGGGTAAAGGTGGCAGCTTTGGGCTCTCACGAGACAATGATGGAGCCCCATTACCCCTAGAACTGGAAAAATCTCTTTCTGTCCTGGCACCTTTTCCCTGAGAGGAATCTTACTCGGTCTGTAATTCTGGGCTGAAAAATGGCACTTTCCCAGACCCGCACGTAGCACGCTCCGTCGAGCTTTGCGACCAGGATAAAGGTGGCAGCCTTGGGCTCTCAGGTGCCAATGATGGGGCACCAATAACCCTAGAAAAGGCACAATCGTTTCCTGTCCTGGCATCTTTTCCCAGTGAGAAATCTTCATCCGTCTGGAAATCTGGGCTGAAAAAATGGCACTATCCCTGACCCGCACAACTATGCACCGTCGAGTATTGCGACCTGGGTAAAGGTGGCAGCTTTGGGCTCACACGTGCCAATGATGGGGCACCATTACCCCTAGAACTGGAACAATCGCTTTCTGTCCTGGCACCTTTTCCCTGGGAGGAATCTTCATCGGTCTGGAATTCTGGACTGAAAAATGGCACTTTCCCAGACCCGCACGTAGCACGCTCCGTCGAGCTTTGCGACTAGGGTAAAGGTGGCAGCCTTGGACTCTCAGGTGCCAATGATGGGGCCCCATTACCTTTATAGAATGCTCAATGGCTTTCTGTCCTGGCAACTTTTCCCTGGGAGGAATCTTCATTGGTCTGGAATTCTGGACTGAAAAATGGCACTTTCCCGGACCCTCAGGTAGCATGCACCGTCGAGCGTCACGCCAAGGGTAAAGGAGGCAGCCTTGGGCTCTCAGGTGCCAATGATGGGGCCCCATTACCTTTACAGAATCCTCAATGGCTTTGTGTCCTGGCAACTTTTCCCAGGGAGGAATCTTCATCGGTCTGGAAGTCTGGAATGAGAAAAGGCAATTTCCCGAACCCTCACGTAGGACGCACCGTCGAGCTTTGAACCCAGGTTAAAGGAGGCAAACTTAGGCTCTCAGGTGCCAATGATGGGGCCGGATTAACCCTAGAAATGGAACAATCGCTTTCTGTCCTGGCACCTTTTCCCTGGGAGGAATCTTCATCCGTCTAGAATTCTGGGCAAAAAAATGGCACTTTGCAGACAAGAAAGTGGCACGCACCCTTGACATTTGCGCCCAGGCAAAACGTGGGAGCCTTGGGCTCTCAGGTGCCAAGGATGGGGCCCCGTTAACACTAGAAAAATAACACTTGCTTTCTGTCCTGGCACCTTTTCCCTGTGACGAATCTTCGTCCCTGTGGAATTCTGGGTTCAAAAATGGCACTGCCCCAAACCCGCACAAGGTACACACCGTCGAGCTTTGCTCCCAGGGACAAGGGGGCAGCCTTGGGCGCTCAGGTGCCAATGATGGGGCACCATTACCTTTACAAAAAGCACAATGGCTTTCTGTCCTGGCACCTTTTCCCTGGGAGGAGTTTTCATTGGTCTGGAATTCTGGGCTGAAAAATGGCACTATCTGGGACCAGCACGTGGCACGCACTGTCGAGCTTTGCGCCCAGGGAAAAGGAGGCAACCTCTGGCTCTCAGATGCCAATGACGGGCCCCCATTAACACTAGAAATGGAACAATCGCTTTCTGTCCTGGGAGCCTTTTCCCTGGGAGGAATCGTCATCCGCCTGAAATTCAGGACTGAACAAAGCACTTTCTCTGACCTGCACGTGGCAGGCACCATCCAGCTTTGCACCCAGGCAAAAGGTGGCAGCCTTGGGCTCTCAGGTGCCAACGATGGGTCCCCGTTAACACTAGATAAATAACAATCGCTTTCTGTCCTGGCACCTTTTCCCAGGGAGGAATTTTCGTCCGTCTGGAATTCTGGGCAGAAAAACAGCACTTCCCCGGACCCGCAAGTGGAACGCACCATCGAGCTTTGTGCCCAGGGAAAAGGTGGCAGCCTTGGGCTCTCAGGTGTCAATGATGGGGCCCCATTACCCCTACAAAAGGCACAATGGCTTTCTGTCCTGGCACCTTTTCCCAGGGAGGAATCTTCATCGGTCTGGAATTCTGGAATGAAAAACGGCAATTTCCCGGACCCTCACATAGCACGCATGGTTGAGCTTTGCACCCAGGGTATAGGAGGCAACCCTGGGCTCTCAGGTGCCAATGATGGGTCCCGCTTAACCCTAGAAATGGAACAATCGCTTTCTGTCCTGGGAGCCTCTTCCCTGTGAGGAGTCTTCAGCCGTCTGGAATTCAGGGCTGAAAAACGGCACTTTCCCGGACAAGAAAGTGGTACGTGCCGTTGATGTTTGCGCCCACGGAAAAGGTGGCAGCCTTGAAGTCTGAGGTGCCAATGATGGGGCACCATTGACCCTAGAAAAGGACAATTCGATTTCTGACCTGGCACCTTTTCCCTGGAAGGTATCTTTGTCCGTCTGCAATTCTGGGTTCAAAAATGGCACTCCCCGAAACCCGCACAAGGTACACACCGTCGAGCTTTGCACCCAGGGAAAAGGTGGCAGCCTTGAACTCTCAGGTGCCAATGATGCGGCGCCATTTCCATTACAAAATACACCATGGCTTTGTCTCCTGGTACCTTTTCCCTCTGAGGAATCTTCATAGGTCTGGAATTCTGGGCTGAAAAATGGCACTTTCCCGGACCCACTCCTGGAACGCTCTGTCGAGATTTTTGTGCCCAGGGAAAAGCTGGCAGCCTTGGGCTCTCAGGTGTCAATTTTGGGGCTCCATTAACCCTAGAAAAGGCAAAATCGCTTTCTGTCCTGGCACCTTTTCCCTGGGAGAAATCTTCATCGGGCCTGAATTCTGGGATGAGAAACAGCACATTCCTGGACCCGCAAGTGGCACGCACCGTCGAGCTTTGCGCTCAGGGAAAAGATTGCAGCCTTCGGCTCTCGGGTGCCAATGATGAGTCCCCATTAACCCTAGAAAAGGAGAAATCGATTCCTGTCCTGGCACCTTTTCCCAGGGAGGAATCTTCATCGGTCTGGAATTCTGGAATGAGAAACGGCAATTTCCCGGACCCTCACGTAGCACGCATGGTCGAGCTTTGCGCCCAGGTTAAAGGAGGCAACCTTGGGCTCTCAGGTGCCAATGATGGGGCCCCATTAACCCTAGAAATGGAACAATCGCTTTCTGTCCTGGCACCTTTTCCCTGGGAGGAATCTTCATCCGTCTAGAATTCTGGGCTAAAAAATGGCACTTTCCCAGACAAGAAAGTGGCACGCACGCTTGACATTTGCACCCAGGCAAAACGTGGCAGCCTTGGGCTCTCATGTGCCAAGGATGGGGCCCCATTAACACTAGAAAAATAACACTTGCTTTCTGTCCTGGCACCTTTTCCCTGTGACGAATCTTCGTCCCTGTGGAATTCTGGGTTCAAAAATGGCACTGCCCCAAACCCGCACAAGGTACACACCGTCGAGCTTTGCTCCCAAGGACAAGATGGCAGCCTCGGGCGCTCAGGTGCCAATGATGGGGCACCATTACCTTTACTAAAAGCACAATGGCTTTCTGTCCTGGCACATTTTCCCTGGGAGGAGTTTTCATTGGTCTGGAATTCTGGGCTGTAAAATGGCACTATCTGGGACCAGCACGTGGCACGTACTGTCGAGCTTTGCACCCAGGGAAAAGGAGGCAACCTCTGGCTCTCAGATGCCAATGACGGGCCCCCATTAACACTAGAAATGGAACAATCGCTTTCTGTCCTGGGAGCCTTTTCCCTGGGAGGAATCGTCATCCGCCTGGAATTCAGGACTGAACAAAGCACTTTCTCTGACCTGCACGTGGCAGGCACCATCTAGCTTTGCACCCAGGGAAAAAGTGGCAGCCTTGGGCTCTCAGGTGCCAATGATGGGTCCCCGTTAACACTAGATAAATAACAATCGCTTTCTGTCCTGGCACCTTTTCCCTGGGAGGAATTTTCATCCATCTGGAATTCTGGGCTGAAAAATAGCACTTCTCCAGACCCACAAGTGGAACGCACCGTCGAGCTTTGTACCCAGGCAAGAGGTGGCAGCCTTGGGCTCTCAGGTGCCAATGATGGGGCCCCATTACCCCTACAAAAGGCACAATCGCTTTCTGTCCTGGCACCTTTTCCCAGGGAGGAATCTTCATCGGTCTGGAATTCTGGAATGAGAAACGGCAATTTCCCGGACCCTCACATAGCACGCATGGTCGAGCTTTGCACCCAGGGTGTAGGAGGCAACCTTGGGCTCTCAGGTGCCAATGATGGGGCCCGATTAACCCTAGAAATGGAACAATCGCTTTCTGTCCTGGGAGCTTTTCCCTGTGAGGAGTCTTCATCCGTCTGGAATTCAGGACTGAAAAACGGCACTTTCCTGGACAGGAAAGTGGTACGCACCATTGATGTCTGCGCCCAGGGAAAAGGTGGCAGCCTTGAAGTCTGAGGTGCCAATGATGGGGCACCATTGACCCTAGGAAAGGACAATTCGATTTCTGACCTGGCACATTTTCCCTGGGAGGTGTCTTCGTCCGTCTGGAATTCTGGGCTGAAAAATGGCACTTCCCCAAACCCGCAAGTGGCACGCGCCGTCGGGCTTTGCGCCCTGGTAAAAGGTGGCAAACTTGGGCTCTCAGGTGCTCTTCTAACACGTGAAACTCTTGATTTCTGACAGACAGGAGACGTGAGGGCACTTATTTCTTACGGTTTTGGAAAGTAAATCATTTGCATCTAAAACTCCAGGGCTGGAGCTTGCTTTCATGGTGA